>NC_058131.1:451155179-451258172 GCF_016433145.1 Gracilinanus agilis | reverse complement strand
TCTTTCTTTCTTTCTTTCTTTCTTTCTTTCTTTCTTTCTTTCTTTCTTTCTCTCTCTCTGTCTCTCTCTCTCTGTCTCTCTCTCTCTGTCTCTCTCTCTTCCTTTCTTCCTTTGTTTCTTCATTGCAAATCCTGAAGCAAGGAGATGGAGCCAAGAACAGCAGCCCAAACTTTCTAGAATGTAAGTTATATGTTCAAGCTGAACAAAATGGCACACAGTCCTTGAGGAGAAGGAGCGGAGCTTGTTTTAAACAGTGACCATGGTTGCTAACACTATATTTTCAGTGAGGAAAACACATATTGAACTATTCTATCTTACTTATATAACTTGGTAATTAGATTATTAGTTATAACATTTGTTGACTAAGGGACAATGATACAAAGTTACATAATATCTGTTTTCCTCTGAAGGCATTAATCATTAATTTATTTATGTTAATGACTCAGGAAGGCAATCCAAAGCAGTAAAGCTTCTGGGAACCTCAATCTAACTAGACTTTGGGTTCAATAGAAGCTGTTTCCCTATGAAAAATATGCTTCCCTCTTTCCCTGGCAATGATTCTTTCACTAGAAGACTTCTACATATCCATTCTCTTTTCATAAAATACTCCTTTGAATCCAGTGCATAGTTCCATTCTTTCTCACACGTGCCCAATTTCATTCCCATTTTCATATGTAAAGTTTGAAGATTTTGTTAATATTTACAAAGTGCTTTCTTAAATTTAGATGAAAGTTCTTTTAGAAATATAAAATAAATCTTATTTATCTTAATCAGATACTACCTTAGATATTCAAATATTGGTTCTAGATTCATTATCGAAGAAGATAAACTTACACTTCCTGTCCACAAATCTTCTCTTTCTCCTGAAAGTTTGGCATAAACGAATATCTCTTCTCCCATTTTGAAGTTCAAGTATTGGCAGTCTGGTCCTTCATAATTTCTTATGGCTACTGCTCTGCTTAGTAAAGCTATGTAAAAAAATTAAAGAGAATACATATTTTAAACTCTAATATTGTAAAATATCCTACCTCTAGTCTCTTCTCCCTCCAAGCCATACTTTGTATCACTTGCCAAATTAATCTTTCTAAAACATTATTTTCACCAAATCATTCCCCTATTTTAAATTTCCAGTGATTTCCTATTGCATATCCAAAATTTTTCTCTCACTACTATTCAAGTCTTTTTAACATCCTCTGAACACACCATATTTCTTGCGATTTTGTGTAATTTTGTTTACTCCCTACTTGTGCCAAGACTTTAGAGGATAGATAATAAAGCATGTTATTCGTCTCTTGAAAGAGGGTTGGATGGTAGGTCAAAAATATAAGTTAAGTATGTTGATATGGTAATTGCATTGATTTGTTTTGCTTGACCAAGTTTAGTTTTTACAAAGTTTATGTTTTTCCATTTTTTAATTTGCGGGGAAAAGGTTAGGGAAGGATAATGCCACCAAAAAAAACAGAGAGAGAGAGAGAGAGAGAGAGAGAGAAGAAATAAAAGAGATCACTGAAACATCCTAAATGTATAGCTAGAAACATGAGTTCAGAGGAAGTTTCAAAACACCTTTGAAAACAACATGTTAAATTTGTTATTGTTCAATCGAGTCTGACTTTTCATTGAACCTGTATGGAGTTTTCTTGGCAAAAATAATTAGATTTGCTATTTCTTTCTCTGGTGGATTTAGCCAAACAAAAGTTAAATAATTTGCCCAGGGTCATAACGCTAGTGAGTGTCTGAAAATAGATTTGACCCTCAGGTCTTTCTGACTCTAAGCCCAACACAATATTGTCAGCTTAATGGTAGATATAATTAATGAACCCCTTGGGAGACAGGGATACTAAAATTTTATATAGAGATACATATATAAGCATACCAATTAAAGTCATGGTGGCTCAAACATATTACCTTTTTAAAATTGTTGGGAAAGTAATGAGACTAAACAATGGTTAAACATTAAAATGAAGCTTCTGTTGTACAAATCAGAAAAAGTCCAAATGCAAAGTAGTTTAATGTCATTATGTATGCCAGTAAATGAAAATGAAAACATTATTTTCATTTTCATTTTTATGCTATGTATTTATGTTGCTATTTTCAATAGCATTTAAGAGCTAAAATTTAAGGAAAAAAATCAAACTTACTTTCACATTCCACATCTCCGCACTTTTTAAACTCTGCCAGAAGTTTTGTACTCTCTAAGGTCTTTATCAAGGAAATGATTAGAAGGAAAATTCTGTGAACACCAAACTGTCCCATGACAAACTGAAAATAGTAATCCAGAAAAAATAGTATTCAGAATGTATTATTTATACAAAGAATACTGTCTCAAAAATAAGAGCTGCATTTTTCATTTGCTGTAACAAAAAGTTTTTTAAAACCTTTGGTAGATAAATTTCCTTCTCTCTTCCAGTTTAGCTTCCTGGATAAATGCTCTCTTTCTCAATCTGCATTGACAAGTATTCAGATAACACACAGTATTTAATTATTAACAGGTTTGTTTACTTTGACTAATATTTTTATAAAGGCAACCACTATAAATGTCTCATTTAAAGCTACATTGCTTTCAGCCTGGATTTCTTCAAATAAATAACAACTAAATCTCCTCTTTTTGGTCTTTAGAAAATTCAATCAATGAGTATTAATTAAATACTTACATGTGATAACTTGTCAAAAGAAAATGATCTATTTTTCTGACTATCATGGAGAAAGCAGCTAAAATATAAAATATAAAATAAGTAAATTTTTAATTATATTAGATGGTATGCTTATTCCTTCTTAATCTAAATTCAAAAAATTGACTCAATTAGACTTGAGTTTCATACTCAATGGTTAAAACATGTCAAGAAAAAAATTTTGTGGAATTAATAAATAGGAGTAAAGTGTCATGTTTCAATATCTAGGAAATACTTTTAAAAGCTCTCCCTTTTTTGCAAGATTTCAGTACATTTGCTCAAGTTCTAAAATGAATTCAGTCTGTGGGATAACTCCATTAATATCTGAGAAAACCTATAAAGCCCCAATCCCCAATAGTGTTTAAGACAAGACAAAACAAAACAACAAATATAAAATTACTGGAGCTAGATGAGTTTTTACAAAACAACCCCCAATATTACCAAAGGGACAATTCTAGACAAAGAGAAATTACTCCAAATACCACCTATGAATGGTAATTATCTATTCAGAAACTTTTCAGTATAAAAAATAAACAACTTGATTCTAAACTCTGGAAATTGTACTGCTAGAAAGAAAAAATTATATTTATTCAAACTTGGGTAAGAATAATACAAGCTCTGGGCTAGAGCTCCAGGGGACTTTTGGACCAACAGCAACAGAAAGAAGAGGGGCATGGGAATCAGAGAGATTCTAGATTCTCTACTGTAGGATTAGTAGCAGCTCATGAGGAAACAACTCATGGTAGCTAAATTGCACATAGATTTGAATTGCTAGACTTGAAATTAGGAAGAATGGAGTTCAAATCTAGCCTCAGACACTGAGAAAGTCACTTAACCCTTATTTTTGTCAACTGCAAAATGAGGATAATAATAGCTTCTACCTCCCAGGGTTGTTCTGAGAATCAGATGAGATCATATTTATGAAGTGCTTACTACAGTGCCTGGCACACTACAGTAGGTGCTTAAAAAAATGTTTTGCCCAGTGGAATTGTGCATTGGCTAAGGGGGCTTAGTGGGGTTTGGGGGAAAGGGAAAGAACATGAAACATTGGGAAAATATTAAAAATAAAATAAAAAAACCAAAAATGTAATTGGGAATTTTTTAACTAAAAATACAATATGACATAAAAAAATGTTTTGTTTAAGTGTGAATATAACTCTTGATTTAACTTGTGTCTTGAAGGATATCTTACCCTTTACATAAAACATATCAGTCATAACTGTTTTGTGATACATAATTGGGAGGAAGAAGGAATGTGAAATGGAAGAAGTCAGTGTCTAGCTTGGCACATAGAAGGAAAAAAAAAATAAGTCAAGGGATTAGGACCCTGTCCAGATAGCAAGAACTTAATCTTGATTTTGATTGGAAGAGGCTCATGGTTTTGATAGTTAATAATTCTAAGTTCTTAAATAGAAGAGAAAGACTATTCAAGTTAAATAAATGAGTCTAAATAAATAAATGAGACTAAAATGAGTTGTTGTTGAGCCAGGTGTGGATCAGAACTAGAGCACCTCCTGGAAAACTCCAGCTTCTGACACAATATGGATGGAAGAGTAGTTTGGATCAACCAGGAGGCCCAGGGGGGAAGAGAAAGGTCAAACTTTGTCTCACAATGAAATCAACTGGAACTATGTCTGAGATAACTTTTTTTCTCCACTTGAGATTTTATATAATAATGGCTAGCCTTTATATAATGCTTTAAGGTTTGCAAAGTTCTTTACAGTGAAAATCAGTTTGGCCAGAATGCCCTTGGAATGTACTCCTGGAATGCAAGTATGCAAGAACTAATAGACACAGAGCCTGGGCATTATTGCCCTTCCCACCTTTGTCAGTATCTTGCTAGATTGGCACCATTATGGTTAAGTTCCCTCCCTTTCTACACCTCATTCTTCACTATTATTAGGCAATCTAGAAAATACCTTCACTTTTTTAGATAAGGGGGCAGTCTCCTATTGATATCATACTAAAACATAGTATCTTTTTCTCAAACTATTTATATGTTTGAGCCCTTTGACCAGCCCGTGGATACATTCTGTTTTCTTCTGCCCACTGCAAGAATGGAAACTGCATACTGAGATTGCCTCTGCTAGTAGCTATTCTCCTTTTTTCCTTTATGAGTAGTGACAAGGCTTATTGGGATGGCGAGGTAGCAAACGCCTGGCCTGGAGTCAGGAAAACTCATCTTTTTTTATTTTTTTTATTATTCCTATTGACTCCCAGAGAAGCATAGGGCCGCAACCATCTCACGCCAACGGACTCTGTTCTGGGCAACTTCCCCCAACTGGGCCCATGTCACTCCGACGGTCCCTGTCTCATTCTCGGCATATCTCCGCCAGGTCTGCTTTGGCCCCTCCCTGGTGGGCCCCAGCTCAGTGCCTGTCGGGCAACGCTGTCCTCCGATTTTCATAGCGTCCTGACTGATGGGACACCGAACTGTCCCCCCCCCCCCCAGTCTGGCATTGGAGATCCCCTCAGGCCATCCGATGTCCAACATGTGACGCAGGTACTCGTCAACAAAGACCTGGAGTTTGTTGGCTTTCGCCAGCACACGTCATGGACTCTGTTGGAGAGCAATCTTCCAGACTGGGTGATTGTTGGTTTTGTTGGTTTAATGAGGTTGCAGTTTCTGTAGCAAGTGAGATTTTTACGGGGTGAGGTTGCTAGCCCTACGCCCAACCCTCCTCCTTTTTCAGCCGGGCTTGGGACCGATCTTGGCTCATCTTAGTGAGCTCAAATCTGGCCTCAGACACCTATTAGCTGCGTGACCCTGGGCAAGTCACAATGCTGTTTGTCTCAGTTTCTCATCAGTAAAATGAAGGAGAAGGAAATGGCAAATTACTCTAGTATCTTTGCTAAGAAAATCTCCAAATGAGGTCACAAAGAGTTGGAAATGACTGAATTACAACAATGAAGTTTGTTAAAGCAATCTCTGAAATCTTCTGAACTACCATTTACACAACTATTTTTTCATTTTGTTCTAACAACAACCCTAGGAAATATGAGTTATTTCTAGCCTCATTTTTTTTTTAATAAGGTAAGGTTTAGGCAATTGGGATTAAGTAACTTGCCTAGGATCACACAGCTAGGAAGTGTTTGAGGCTATATTTGAACTCAGGACCTCCCAGAGTTGATGCTCCAGACCTGGTGCTCAATCTACTAAGTCAGTCAGCCGCATTTTACAGAGACTGTTTGAACTCTTTTCTTTCTACTGATTTTTTAAGCAGAATTTCTTACATTATTGTTATGCAAATTTAATGTCTAATTAAATTTTTAATTTGTTTAAAAACAATTTTAATTTAGATTTTTCTGAATGTTATATTTTATATTAATTCATTTTTCCTTTACATTTTGTGTTTAAAATTAATTTAGCCCAATATTGGTTATCCTGAAAAGGATTATTAGATATTGAGTTTTTATTTTATTTAATTTTGCATTTGCAGAATTTTCTGTTTTGAAATACAATTTCCTCCTACAGTGTACTTTAATGTCATGTTATGATATATTATTTCTCTCATTGAAGTTATCAGTGAAACTTTCTTGTTTTGAATGTCATTTCTATTTCTAGATTTCTTTTATTTTTTGGAATTGTTTTCTTTGCTTTGTGTACTTACTTTTCACTAATCTAAATCTACTCTTTGCTGCATCTGTGCATTAATGTTTGTTATTTGATGATACAAAAGCAAACACTAACTTGTATAATGGTTTATTGATATTCATTCATATGCCTGTTTATATAAATATTTACCTTGATAATAATTGTTAATAGCTGACATGGTATTGTTACTTGCTGTTGCTGATATTCTCTATTTCACATAATAATTTTGATAAAACCTAATAAATATCCATTTGGGAGAGTTTGGTCAAATTGTTTAGTCAGATATTTTATTACCTTTTGAAAACTGGTTAAATTTTGATATTACAGATCAATATTATGAAAACAGCTACTTTATGAATGTTGACATATTTAAAGAATTTAGTGTGTAGAGAACAGAAAATATTTAAAGAAGTAAAAAATAAGAGTTTAGAAAAATTAAGTTAACAAATTTTATTAAGAACCTACCATGCAACTGTGTTAACAAGCACTGTGTACTTAAAAATACAGTAAAGACAAAAAAACAGTCCCCATTTTCAAAGAGTTCCATCTAATGGAGGATATATCTCAAAAACAACTATGTACAAATATGATGTTAAAAGGATAAGTTGGAGATAATCAACAAAGGGAAAGCACTAGCATTAAAGAGAATTATTGTAGAAAGTGAGATTTCAGCTGAAGAAAGCTGGGGAAGACAACAGAGTTGAGAAGGGAGAGAATGGCAGTCATGTTGGACATGCAGTGAAAAATGTAGAGTTGGGAAAGAAGTTGTCTTGTTCAAGGATACCCATGCAGAATGAGTAGAAGGGAGTAAGGTGTCTAGAAAGTTTCAAAGGGATCAAGTTATAAAAGGCTTTGCATGGCAAACAGAGGATTTTATATTTGATCTTGGAAGTCATAAGGAGCTCCAGGAATTTATTGAATTGAGAATGACATGATCTGATCTTGATCTGGTCAGTCAGATCTACATCTGATCAATTTGACATCTGAGAAGAGGATGGATAGAAATAGGGAGAGACCTGAACGGCAGGCTCTTGCAGTAGTCCAGTAGTTTTTTCAGTAGTTGCAGTAGGCATAAGAGGATAAGGGTCTGACCTAGGGCTTTGGCAGTGTCAGAATAGAAAAAGAATTTATGTGAGAGATGTCAGATGGTAAAATCTTCAAGACTTGGCAATAATCTAGGGGTGAGTGAGAGAATGAGAAGTCAAGGATGAACCTATGTTTCAAGGCTGGGCGATTGAGAGGATTGTGGTACTCTTCACAGAAATAAGAATGTTTAGGGAGGGAGGCTGGGATTTCGAGGAAAGATAGAATTTAGTTTTGGGTATGTTGAGTTTAAGATGTTTGTGAGATAGTTTGACCTATAATCTGGAGGTAAGGAGAGAAGTTAGAGCTGGATAAGTAAATCTGAGAGTTTTCTACATAGAGATGATAACTGAAACCATGGGAGTTGATGACATCATCAAGTAAAATAGTATTTAGAGAGAAAAGAAGACTGGGGACCGAGCCCTGGTGGGTGTTCACTTTTAGGAAATGTGACCTGGATGAAGATGCAGCCGTAGACACTAAAAAAGCAGCAAGCCAGTGTATAGGAGCAGAATTAGGATAGATTCATATCATAAAAACTTAGAGAAAAGAGATTATCAAGGAGAAGAGGGTGATTGTGTCAAAGGCTGCAGAGACGTCAAGAAAAATGAAGCCTGAGAAATAGCGATTATATTTGACAATTACTAGGTCATCAGTAACTTTGGAGAAAGGAGTTTCAATTGAATGATGAGGTCAGAAACAAAACTGTAAAGAGTTAAGAAAAGAATGAGAGGAAAGGAAGTAGAGACATTGAATATTGAAACTTCTAAAGGAATTTAACCACAAAAGGAAAGAGAAATATGAGCAGATGGCTAGTGGAGATGGAAAGATCAAGTCAGGGTTTTCTGCGGTTGAGAGAGACATGGGTGTGTTTGTAGGAAGTAGGGGAGCAGCCAATAAATAGGAGGAGATTGAAGATAAATTAGAGAGTGGGGATGATAGAGAGGGCAACCTACTGAGAAGATGGGATGGAATAGAATCATTTGTACATGTAGAGGCAAGAAGTATATTACCTTTTCATGTGAGTCAAAGGGGAAAAAAAAAAGGTTGAAGAAAGTGATTTGAAATTAGGCAAAGATGAGAAGAACTCTCAACAAATGACTTCAATTTTTTCAGTGAAATGAGGCAAAATTCTCAGCTGAGAGGGGAGAGGAAGGAAAGGCCTGGGATATTAGAAGGGTGAAAATATTTAGAAAAGGTTCTATGGTGAGTGGGATGGTTAATTGGTTTGTTGTTTTTCAGTTGTGACTCCACTGGGAGTCTTCTTGGCAAAGATACTGGAGTGCTTTGCCATTTCCTTCTTTAGCTCATTTTATAGATGGAGAAACTGAGGCAAAGAGGGTTAAGTGCCTTGCCCAGAATCTCACAGCTAGTAAGAGCCTAAAGGCACATTTGAATTCAGGTCTTCCTGACTCTAGGTCTCATGCTCTATTCCTTGCTGCCACCTAGCTGCACCTGGTGAATTGATTAAGAAGGTATAAAAGTGTTATTACCTTGCCACAAAAGACCATTTGAGATTATGTAACAAATCTGAAGTGGATCCAGTTAGCAGTTTTGTGATTTTCTCCAGCTCTATTCCACAGCAGGTTAAGTAAAACTGAAGGCAGCTAAATAGTGGAAATATTTTAAGGCTGGTGCTTGACAGGGTAAGGTCAGCAATAGGATAGGGGAACAAGAGAGTCAAGGGAAAAGTACACTGCAGAATTTAACTGGTTCACTGAAGAATGAAGGTGAAGAAGAGAAGAGAATGTAGCCAGGGAAGGAGTGATACCCTGAGAAAGAACTAAAGGGTGTAAGATTTAAATTAATATCAATAACTCCAAATATTAATTTTATAAAGTTTATTAATAATCACTTGAAGTAAAAGAAATAAAAAAATAGAAAAAGAAGTTCAAAGCTTAATTTTCTAACTACAGTAAAAGCACATGTGTAAATTCTCCTGTCTGGCTGCCAGTTTCAGCAATTGCATTATAGGAAAGAGAGAGGGAGGGGCCAGGTCACACCAAAATATATCCTCCCTATGTTAGCACATAGCATAAACATCAAATGGGATACTGGGTAAGAGAGTCTTGAGGAGCAAATTCTAGCCACACAATCCCCCCTGTGATTCCATTGGGAGGAGAGCATGTTGGAATCTCCCAGATTTACCTGCCTAGTCTCCCCAATGAATCATTACGCATAACCATCTTATATCTCTAAAAATCTCTTACTAAAGGAGCATACAGTATTGCACTTTCTAAGGGGAAATTACAATAATTTCAGGATAAGAGGGAAATAAAAGAGAAAGAGAACAAAACTAATGTTAGGTAGGCGCATTGACAAAAAGCCAATTAGGGAACAATCCCCTTTGGCATAAGAGTGTATACTCAAAATAAATATGTTCACTTCACTATATCCGAAGTTCATTCTGGATCTTTTGATGCAGTGTGTGGTTTCTGCAGGCATCTCCATGGTGCCTTCTCCAAACAGTTCACTTTCTTGATTGGGGGAGTTAGCAAGTTTCTTATCCTAAAAATTTCTCCAAAAGATTTTAAACTTAGCATTATAGGATAATAATACAGGGGTAAAGGAAGAGAGGATCACAGAAAGGATTAAGAATAGAGGTTGGGGCAGCAGGGTAGAGGGGGAGGTGGAATGAACCGATTATGATCAAATAAGGGAATTTCATAATTCATGAACATGGAAATGGTGCATTTGTGGATGATGGTAAGATCAAGGCAATGACCATCTCTGTGCGTAGCTCAGATAGAATAGAGGAGGTCACAGAAATGATTAATTGGAGAACTGGTCATTCAGGGAGTTTGAGGGAATTTCAATTGTACCTGGAAGTTCCCTAGCATGAGAGAAGGATTTGGTGTGGAGAGAAAAACTGTAAGCCAATCACTGAACTTATTGAGAAGAAAAGTGTCCTGTAAATTTGTAGATAACAGCTACCAATACCAGGAGGAGGCTCAGCACTTACTGAGTAAAGGCAGAGCCTGGAAACGGGGAGCAAAAAGTATTCTAACTTCCTACCACAACAGTGAGTCCAGAGGTATGAATGAAAGTTTTATCAGCACAGGAGGACAGGAGGAAGCCATGTCTCAGTGAAAGCTAGAAAATGGAAAAAGTTGGAAAAGAAGAGATTTAAGATGAAAGTAAGTTTTTTATCTTTGGAGCAGCATTTCAAAGATTACAGTGGAAGAAAGCTTTGGAGTAAAATGTAGGGAAGAAGAGAAAAAAGGGAACAGGTATTGGAGAATGGATATTGAATAATGACACTGGGAGTTCAGAATCACTGGGATAGAAAGTGAACTCTATTAATCATTGAGGAATAAGTTTAGGTAGAGTATCAGTATCCCTATGGCTGGAGGGTAGACTATCCTCTTAGAGAGTTAAGCACAAACTTTGAGATTCACTGAAGTGTCCTTAGTTTCAAAAAAGACTTTGCTGGGTGACTCAGTGGATTGAGAGCCAGGCCTAGAGACCAGAAGTCCTAGGTTCAAATCTGGCCTCAGATGCTTCCTAGCTGTGTGACCATGGACAAGTCACTTAATCCCCATTGCCTAGCCCTTACTTCTCTTCTGCCTTGGAACCAATACACAGTATTGATTCTAAGACGTAGGGTAAGGGTTAAAAAAAAAAGACATTGGTGATGTCAGCAAGAGCATGAACACCCTAACTATGGTATGTTCAAACCCAGTATGTATTAATGGAGTCTCAGCATGAGAAAACAAGACTACTTGAAACCTTCAGCCTCACTATAATGTTGTCCTTTAAGCATATAAGCAGTTTTTAAAGGAGGTAATCAAAGCTTCCTGAAATCAATAATAATTAGAGAAATGTACATTAAAGCAACTCTGAGGTTCCATTTTATCCTCATCAAAGATTTGTATAGATGACAAAAATGGAAATAGATAAATGTTAGAAGGGTTTTGGGAAAATAAGCAAAATAATTCGCTGGTGGAGCTGCCAATTCATCTAGCTATTCTAGAAAGCAATTTATAACTTTGCCCCCAAAACTCACTCAACTATCCATGCTCTTTGATCTAGCAGTAACACTGCAGGGTCTACATCAAAAAGATGTCAAAGAAAGAGGAAAAGGGCCCAAACATACAAAAGTTATTTATATTAGTTCTTTTTGTAGTAGCTCCAAACCAGGGGCACTGGGGAATGGATAAACAAATTATGGTATGTGAATTTAATGGAATGTTATTGTGCTGTTAGATGCGACAAAATGTACTATTTCAAAGGAAAATGGAAGACTACTATGAACTGATGTAAAGTGAGCAGAAGTAGAACGATTTGCTTAATAATAGCATATAAAGAAAAATAACTTTAAATGACTTTAGAATTCTGTTCATTGCAATAATAAACCAACATGTCAGAGGACTATAGAGGAAGCACACTATCTACCTCCTACCAGAGAGGCAATAGACTAAAATGCTGAATGAGAAATATATTTTTAAAATCATGACCAATGTGAGAATTTGTTTTGTTGGATTATGCATACTTATACTTATACTTATTTGTTTTGATTGTTCCCTGGAAAGCAAGTGAATAGGAGAGACATATAATAAATATGTAAAATAAATAAATGGAAATAAAATACAAAAAAAATTCACTTACAGACTTTACTTAATGAAATCTTGCATTTTAACTGACTGAATGTTTTGATTTAGTGATAAAATATTAGATAAAAATAGCTTCCTCTAACCCCACCTTCCTATGAGAATCTTGTCTTATATTTTAGACTTACAAAAAAAATTAAGGCTATTCCCTGAGAGCTGTCCCTATCAATCAATTTATCAATAAATATTTGTTAAATGCCTGAAGTAGACTGAATAAATGAAATGTTAGAGAATAAAGTAGAATTGAAGTAGATTAATTCATTCCTGCATTATTTAGGAAACTGACCTAATCCCTCTAGGAGGCCAAGCAACCTAGGCAAGTGAAGGGTCAGAGTCATAAATTTCCCCTGCATATAGCAAAAGGACACCAGTACAAACAAATGGGTCAGGATGGAACACAAGGGAAACACTCATAGTTAACTGGGGATGAGTGTTTAGGTACATACAAATAGGTTAGGATAGAATGTAGGGTAAATATATAGCTTACTAAGGTTGAGTGTTTAGGTATATGCGAAGAGTAAATATCCTAAATGTCACCCACTTATCACTACCGAGATTTTGTGATGTTTGTCTAAACAAATAAGAACCTGGATGTAAAAGGGAATAGCCTTTTATCATGTAAACCTATATAAGTTGTATTGTACTGTTAGTCTGCACAGTTTTCCACTAGGGGAAACTGTTCCAGCTGGTAATAATATTAATTTTTTTCTTTTCTTCTTCTTTAATCAATAAATAATGGTTCCAATTATCGAATTTCTGAGTGTCTGAACTCCTGTTATGAAATACCCCACTTCATGCCTACTATGTTTCAGGCACTGTACTAAACAGTGGGTATACAAAAAGAGACATAAAAATAGTCCCTGCCTACAAGGAGTTTATAATCTAATGGGAGAGACACTCAAATATATACAGAGCAAGCTATATACAGGATAATTAGGAAATAATGAACAGAGTGCCTTCAGGCACTGGAATTTATTTTAAATTCAAAATCTTCTCCGTCTTTCCACCCCTCCCCCATTCATTGAAAAGGCATATGAAATAATGGAAAACCTATTTCCATATTAGCAATGTTGAGGGTGGGAAGCAATTAAAATAGAGAAAGATTAAAATAACATGCTTCAGTTTATACTCAGAGTCCACTGGTTCTCTAGCTATGGGAGGATGGCATTTTTCACCTGGCATCCTTCAGAATTGTTGTGGATCAATGTTTTTCAGTTTTTAAGTCTTTCACAATTATCATTACAGTATTGCAATTGCTGTGTACATTTTTCTCTTGGTTCTATTCACTTCCAGGCTTTTCTGAAACCATCCCTTTCATCTTAGGGTGTTAGGGTTTGGAATCATAGACCTCAAGAATGGAGACCCAGAGACAATGCAAGTTCACAGGAGACACTTTATTACTAGCATGTGGCTAGGGCGGCTCCAAAGTAGGAGCCGCACTTGGGCACTTGGGGGAAGGATTACAGCAGTTATATAGACCCTCAGGAATGTTTATTTAAGCTGCTAAATTAGATAACAAGGTATCTCTGGTTCTGGTGGGGGGCTGCAGCTAGTTCCAGGAAGGGGCCCAAAGGGGTCCTGGTTCTCTAACTGCCATAAATCTGCATTCCAACCTTACATTTAGGCAGGTAAGGGTACATAGTGGAAGCAAAGGAATTTTCCTGCCTATAGTTTGCCTGAAAAACCTTTTTCACTATGGGGGTACAATGTCCCATGCTATCTCTCCCCTCCTCCAAATATCTAAGGGAAGAGGGCTGATGGTTTCAATCTTCTGTAACTTCTTCAAGCTGATGAGGGGTGTAAAATCACTGAGAGGAGGAAGAGGAGCTGTGGGCATAGGGTCTTCAGGGGCATCTCTACAGCGAATGCCAGGGTCCTGAAGGCTGGGAGACCAGAGATTGTTTCCCTAGACTGGCAGACAGGTCCCAAGGGGGAGCATTCATTCCTAAAGCAGAAGGATAGGACCCAGGACTGGGGCAAAAACTAGAACACCAGATATAAAGAGAGAAAATTAGCACAATAGAAACTATATTAAACATTAACACCTGGGTATCTTAACTAACAGATTTTATCTCCAGAAATCATCCTCTGACAGGAATTGACTAACTTTATTATTATATTTGACTTCCTGGTCTTGAAAAGATAAGCAGCCTGCTTGACAAAAGGCTTGCTTTAAGGTTTATAGTGCTTAAAAGGTTTCAAATCTTGTAATTGGAAATAGACCCTGTAATACTACATGCTTTATGATATTCCTTTAAATATCACTTTTATGTAAATTGTTGCTAAAACATGTGCTTTAAGTGTTGTTTGAATGTAAGCAAAAGCTCATTGTAAACCTGACTTACCTCAGTTTACCATTTTGTACTATGAACTGAAACTTATAATTGATGAGCACTGAAACCAAGGCCTAACAAACTTCTAACCATGAGTTTTTGTGCTCAATAAAATCTAGCTAATATTTCACATTTAACTGACAGTTACCACAATAAAATTACATTGTACCATATCAAAAATCATTAGCAATCCTCAACCTTTAAAATCAAATCTTAAGTGAAAAATGCTTCTAATTGTGGAGTAAAATCTCCCTTTTTCCGCTCTGAATTTTTCTCTTTTTCACTCCTTTGGGGGCCCATCCAAAGGAAGAAAGAAGAAAAAATCATTGAACATATACTTTTGTCCTCTGCTGAGGATTTTTGACAGTGGGAAGTTCAATCTTCCAACTTCCCCTTTCCCCCTTTTTTTTGTATGTCCAATTTAAGAATACATAGAGATGAGACTGTGACAAAGACAACAATAAACAGAAACATACAACTTTGTGACAAGCATGCTTTAAAAGGAAAAAAATCAGTGCTTTAGGATCCATGTTTAAAAAGAAATATTTGCAGTGAGAATACTCATTAAAACAGTTTCAGCACACTACCCCTTTAACTGAGGAAGCTGTGCTGAGCTCAAGTACTGTGGTCTAACTTCCCTGTCCCCTAACTCTCCCTGTGCCTTACACTCTGAGAGATCTAACCTGTCTCTCTTTCTGGCTGTGATTTCTAACAAAATGCTATTGTAGCACCTAGACAAAAATCTGTTCCCAGTGGGGATAGGAAATGAGCTGTTCATGAGGCTGACTGTGTTTCTTAAGGAAAGAACTTTGAACTTTTTAAATCCCCTCCCCCCTTCCTACTCAGATCTCAAGTCTGTTGCCAGAGCAGGCACAACCTCTCCAGTGCTAAAAGTCTGGGAGGTTTGAAATGTAATTGAGGGATTGCAGAATGCAGTTTTCCCCAACGAAATCCAAGGGAGAGGTTGGGAGCCCTCGCCTTGAAGTCAGGGAAGTGGGCAAGTACCAGGTCCAGAGGAGTTGACTCACCCTGGCCCATGGTAAGGACAGAAATAACACCAAAGACACAGACACAGACAGTACACACAAAAAGATGAATAGAGGAGATCACCAAGGACGGTTTAAACCTGACAGATTTCCAACTGGGAGTCACTCTTCCAAAGAGACCCAATCTGCAGTGTATCCGCTGCCCCAAGGGGCCTCCAACCCCTTTTTATCTTCATCCCAGGGGGCCTTTTAATCCCCCTTTTTATTCCTAATGCCCGGAGGCCTCTAACCTCTGTCCCTAACGTCCAGGGGGCCTTTTAATCCCCTCTTTTTCCTATTACCTGAAGGCCTCTAACCTCCGTCCCTAACTTTCACTCTGTTTTGGCCAATTTTTCTTACTTTTCCAGGGGAGAGTGTTGGGGAGGCAGTCGCAACTACTTCCCAACCTTTCTGGCCTGGTCCCTCGCAGGACTCAGGAACCAAGTACTTGGTTGGTCCACAACCACACACAGGTGAGGCAATTAACGGAACTCCCTGAACCGGTGCTCCCTCAGACATGATATAGGTCAACCTGTACAATCCCTAGGCATGGGATCTCCTGACCACTAAATCGTAAGCCCTGAGGCATTTATCATCCTCCCATAAAGGCACATGCACACCACACTAACATACTCACCCCAGTTGTAACTCACCTGGAAAAGAGTGTTTCTGTCTCTCGATTATCCACTCAAGGGGGTACGATCCTGGGACGAGCCCCCAAATGTTAGGGTTCAGAATCGTAGACCTCAAGAATGGAGACCCAGAGACAATGTAAGTTCACAGGAGACACTTTATTACTAGCGCAAGCGGCTAAGGCAGCTCCAAAGTAGGAGCCGCACTTGGGCACTTGGGGGAAGGATTACAGCAGTTATATAGACCCTTGGGAATGTTTACTGAAGCTGCTAAATTAGATAACAAGGTATCTCTGGTTCTGGTGGGGGGCTGCAGCTAGTTCCAGGAAGGGGCCCAAAGGGGTCCTGGTTCTCTAACTGCCATAAATCTGCATTCCAACCTTATATTTACTAACTGCTATAAATCCCACTAACTTGCTATAAGTCCAAATTCCAACCTTACAAAGGAAGGCATTAGAATGAAAAGGATTTGGGAAAGGCTTCCTGTAAAAGATTGGATTTTATTTGGGACTTAAAAGGAAGTCAGAGAAGTCAGTAGGTAGAGTCGAGGAGGGAGAGCATTCCAAGAATGGAATTCCTGGGGACAGCCAGAGAAAATGCCAGGAATTGAGAGATGAGATCAGCTAGGACAACAGAACTGCAAAACTGTTGTCACTGGATTAATGACTAAGGAGTAAGGAAACTGGAAAGGGGCTAAATTATGAAGGATTTTGAATGACAGTAGTTTATGTTTGCTCCTGAAAGCAATAAGAAGCCACTTAAGTTTTACTGAGTAGGGGAGTGTTAAACTGGAAAAAAACCCAAACCATTAAATAGTCAGAGAATCCACTTTTTAAATAGGAGGAAAGGGAGTGCATGCATTATCAGGCCTCCTCACAGAGCTGTGTGCCACAAACCCTTGCAGAGTCCTCAGACTCCAGCTGCTCTGGTCATGGACCCCTGGGAATGTCACTGTTTAGACCAAAAACTCCAAAGAGCCATTAAACTGGGAAGCTTAAATATCTTTTAGGGAACGTGGGGACTGAGGATGAGAGAGGATAACTCCCATGTTGGGACTCAGGGAACTGGGAAGATGGTGTTGCCTTATATAGTAACAGGGAAAGTAGGAAAAAATAAGTTATGTTTTGGACATACTGAGTTTAAGATGTCTACTAGACATTCAGTTTGAGATGTCTGAAAGGAAGATGGAGATATGAGTTTGGAGGTCAGCAGAGAAGTTTGGGCAGGAAAGGCAAATTTGAGAATCATCAGTACAGAGATAGTACTAAAGAACTAATGGGAGTTGATTAGACCACCAAGTGAAGTGGTAGAAAGGGAGATGAGAGGGGGCAGCTAGATGGCTCAGTGGATTGAGAGCCAGGCCCAGAGATAGGAAGTCCTAGGTTCAAATATGACTTCAGACATTTCCTAGGTATGTGACCCTGGGCAAGTGACTTAACCCCCAGTGCCTAGTCCTTGTCACCTTTCTGCTTTAGAACCAATACATAGTATTGATTCTAAGATGGAAGGTAAGGGTTTAAAAAAAATTATCTTTTCATTTCATCCTCATAATAACCCTGGGAATTAGGATGCTACTATCTCCATTTTATAGTTGAGGAAACTGAGGCTAGCAGAAGTTAAGTGACTTACTTGCTCAAAGTCACAAAGTCAAAGAATCTGAGGGTAAATTTGAACTCAGGTTTTCCTGACTCCATGCCCAGAGCTCTATCCATGGTACTATCTATCTGCCTCTTGAAGTCCTAATAGAACATGGATAATCATTGGTTCCTGACCAGCAGGTCCTGGATCTTGGAGGGCTATGGAGTTTCAAGGAATCCCTAAATCCATTGTTGCCCAGGGGTTGTCTTCAGTAGATTGAAACAATGTCTAATATACGGGTATTACTTTTTAAATAGATGAATAGATGCTTCTGGGATGAATAGCTATTAAATTCATAGTGCTTTCTGTCATCATGTATTTTCTCAATTAACTGAAACTACCATAAATTGACATTTATATAGTACTTTAAGGTTTACTAAGTGTCCTTCATACAGCCTCTCATATAATCCACAATCCTCTGAGGCAGGGGCTATTATCTCCACTTTATGTGAGAAAACAGAGTTGGAGAGGGAAAGTAACATGCTCAGTGTCACTCAGTACTTCTCTGTTATTATACTTGAACTCATCTTCTTAATTCTAAGTCCTGTATTTTATCTACCAAACCGTGCTACTTCTTTAATAAGATTCTATCATATAGGGGTCAGGCTCTATTTGACTTTTATATATCTTTAAAAATTACAAACATGATAGAAAAATAGGATCTACTTGTAGACCAAGGATAACTTACACTTAGTAGAGAAGCCTCCTAAGTGTGACTAGAAAGAAGTCAAGAAAAGAATGGTTATAGAATGTAATGGAATCCATTAGAGCTATCTCAAATACTCTAGGGATCAAGGATCATTAAACACCTACTATGTGCTAAGTGCTAGGGAGACAAATACAATTAATCAATTGACCTCTACTCTGAAAGAGTAGGGGAGACAAGAACAAATAGAAATATGTCAATAACAAAGAGAACAAATAAAAGGGAATCTGGGGAAGAGGGTTTTAGCAATTGTAGGGAAATCAGGAAAGGTTTCATTTTCATGTAGGATTTGGCATTTGATCTGCATCTTGAAGGAAAAGAGAAATTCTATGAAGTGAAGGAGCATATTCCAGGTTTGGGAGAGTGCTAGTACAAAGGCATGAAGATAAGGATAGGGTATTATGTGCAAGAAAAAAAGAGAAGACTTGTTTAACTGGATTACAGATTATGATAGGGGGAATAGTATACAATGAGATTGAACATATAGGTCATGAAGAGATTTAAAAGGAAAGTTTGTATTTTATACTATAGTATACCACTAGAAAAGATTTTGAATCTTTCCTCACCTATAGTTAGGGGATTGGACTTAATGGCTTCTTTTTCTGCTGTAAAATAGTTTAAGAAAGTCACTTTGGCAAGTATAAAGAAGTTAGAGTGGAGAGGCAGAGACTAATTAAGCTGTTGCAATAATTTAGATGAGATGTGATAAAAAACTCAACTGAAGTGGTAGCTTTGTGAGTAGAAAGGGTCTAATGTAGTAGATATTTTGGAAGTAGATAAAAAGATTTGGCAGCTGATTAGGATGAAGAGTTAAAGGTCGATGAATTTGGTTACTAGTGACCTCTAAAATGCAGTTTTGGAAAAAAGGAGCTGAGTTTATAGGTGGTGAATCTTATCTGTTTATCTTGACCTGCCTACCTAGCTTTAAATATTGTTAGAATCTTCCTAACTATAAGAAACCTGGTGACAATTTGTATCTTCAACTATAGTTAAGTATAAACATCTAGCTGTGTATACTAGATTTATTGTGCATCCACTATAGAATGCACAAGATATTATGCATTAGTTTAGGGCTTTCTCATAACAACTAAAGTAGGTGGCACCTCCCAAAACTCAATAGGCTAAGTGTCAAAATGCTTTTTGGAAGTCTTTTAAAATATAAATTATGTTATTCCCTACTTTATAGTATAGCTTATAATGCTTTCTATTTATCCAGACCTGACATGATTTTGACTTTAAAGTACCAATTCACTTATGCTTCATATACACACTTCATCTGATTTTTAGGAACCAATTTTATGGACAAGGAAATTGAGCCTCAAAAAGATTAATGGGTTAGGTCAAATTTATCAGTTTTAGATGATGGCAGGAAAGTCTCCATAACCTTTGAGTCTGTTTTCTCATTTGTGAAATAAAGATGCCTACTCCTAAAAATCAAAGGAAATGATGAGAACTGGCCACTACAAGTATCAAGTTTTATAAAAACAAAAACTTTAAGTTTATATGGTGGGGTCAAAATCTGCTTGAAAACAAAAGGGTTTCATCCTATGTGTCTACTAAGTGCTAGATAGAATTTTTGGAGTTTGAGAACCTGGGTTCAATAATCACTCTACTATTTAAATCTAAGAGCAAAACTACTCTGAGCCTCAGCTTCCTTTATCTGTTTAATGGGGGAGTTGGACATAGATTAATATCCCTTCCAGCTCCAGTCTTAAGTTAATTGATGGTATTCCAATTTCTGCTTGAACAGTCATTAGTTTACTGTTAGAACACAATATCCTTTAAAGCGAGTATTGTTTCATCATACTGTAACTCCAGGGCTATCATAACTCGGCACACAGGTACTTAATGATCGCTTCTCTGCCAAGTTCACGGGCTAAAATCCAAATACCATTTTATTAAAACTCAAGACCACCCCTCATTTTAATCCTCTCTCATTTAATCAACGGGTCTTTGGCATGCATATGATTTGCAGATGGACAGCTCTACTCTGATAAATTGTATTACATTCAAAAATCCCTCTTAACATATGTAGAAGTAAACAAAATACTCCAAATTTAACTTAATGGGAAATTAAGACTTGGAAAAAAAAGTTAATGACTTAAGTTGTTAATACCTTAAAAGGTAACCAATTAAGACTAGTACATGTATCATTTATACCAATATTACTCCTCACAAATTTATAGGAGACATCGTTCTCCTTTTTTTTAAAAATTAATAGCTAATTTGAAAATCTTTTTTTTTTTTTAAACCTCACCTTCCATCTTGGATCAATACAATGTACTAGTTCCAAGGCAGAAACGTAGTAAGGGATAGGCAACTGAGGTTTAAGTGACCTGTCCAAGGTTACAGAGCTAGGAAGCCTCTAAGGTCAAATTTGAAACCAGGCTCTCTACCCACTAAGCCACCTAGCTTCCTGCCCCCCCCTTCCCCCCCCCCCCCCCCCGACATCTTATTTTTTGAAAAAATTCAGAGCAAAGCAACAAATAAACAAAATCCAATAATTTAGCCTATTTGAAATTCTTACCATTTAGTGCCCTAAAACAAAGACCAAATTAAAAAGCAAGAAAAATTACTTTTATGTTCTATCTAATAAACAGTCTCAACTTAAATCAATTCAAAATGAACTGAGAGGACAGAGGCAAACAACACAGCAAACTATGAAATATGGTCAGAGCCATTTATATTAACGCTTGATATTTTATTTTTATGAACCTGGTTAATTTTATTTTTAAAGAATGTTGAAAGTGGCTGCTCATTTTATAAAAACAAATACATAAACAGTCTTAGAAATCAGAGATGAAAATGTACAGTATTTATTAACATTACTATTTTAGCCTATTTTTGCTTTAAAGTGATGTAATCCATGTTGGGTCTGGCTTCCAATAACACTTAAGGAAAATCATTAAAAGAAAAGTTAATACAATACTAGTCACATTAAGTCTAAATCACATTTATTTGCACAGGAACAGTATTGACCAACAGATAATAGGTTCATACAAAATTATAAAATACAATTTGATCATCACTGTGTATCACCTTGTTTTGCATACACATTTAAGTCTAGAATGAATTCCCCTCATTTTGTAAACCTTCATACAACGTGAAAACTCAATACATTTTTGCATCTGTCTCAATTATAGCCAACACAACCCAGTTATATCACATCTCCAAGGTTACATCTTAAGACTACCAAATCCAAAAACCAAGTTCAGAGGCTACTTTTGTTTCCTATCCTTAGGGGATAAAAGAAATAGTTTTTTCCAAGAGGTATAAATTTATCACATGTATCATAGAAGCAAGTGATGCTACCATGCTCAGGAAGACAAAAGTCAACCAAGTAACAATTAGTGCTATAATGTACCTAAGGAGACCTCATATTTGGTTAGAGGATCAGAAACAACAAAAGTCTGTTAAAATAAAAAGGAGAACAAAAAAAGAAATTATTTAAAAAATGAGGAGAACGAACTACTTTCTTCCTCAATTTTTCTTGGGTAGGTTCAGTTAAACCAAAAATAACCACCTAAGGGGGTAGGTTAAAGTTTACAGTTATTCATGTAAATAAAAATGGGGAAGGAAAAAATGTTCCCCTAAGCACCTCTAGTAGATAGTGGGTAGTAGTTTGAAACTGATTTTGAGGAGATTACACAAGTGTCGACCAGGACATCTCAAAAAAAAATTTTTAATGTACATTTATTTCTACAAAAACAATGTATGATACAGAATTTGAAGTGAACACACAAACTTAAGATTTACCTAGTAAAATATACAGATTCTTAATGTAGAGCATGGGGGATTTAAAAAAGATGACAAGGGTTGTTAATCTTTTTTATTTTTTTTTTTACATGTTTTTTGGAACCTCACATAATTTTGATAAATAGCTTTTACAAAATTATGTAAAAAGTACAAGAATGTCTGGTAAACAAAGTCTGCATTTTTCCAAAAAGAATTTTACAACATGCAATTCTTAAGGCAGCATTCTCCTTAAAAGGAAAGGTATCCTTTTACACATCAAGAAATCTTCTGCTGCAAATAGGCTAAGGAAGCCTGGTTTCTTCCATTAACGCCTTTTGTCTTTCCTGTCTGATTTACGGTCTCTTTCACTTCTTGAAGATCTTTTGCCTGACCGACTACTTTCTGATATAGACCTTTTTCTGTCAGACCGAGAACTCTTATCCTTTGATCCTTTTGTATCTCTGCTACTACCTTTTGAAGACTTGTGATTGTGACTTCTTTCTAGTCCTGTCGTATCCCTCCGCTTCCGATCCACACTCCTCCTGCGCTTCCTATCCCTGTTATGTCCCCTACCACGGCTTCGACTCCTACTCTCACTGCTACTAGTGCTGCTACTGCTACTGTCTCTGCTGCTGCTTCCACTAGTGCTAGTGCTGCTACTGGAACTACTTCGACTGCTACTGCTGCCACTGCTGGAGCTGCTGCCACTACTACTACTTGTTGAACTACTACTCGAGGTGCTACTGCTACTGCTATGACTTCTACTCTTGCTAGTTTTGTTTCTGGCTCGACCCCTGCTTCTGCTCCTCGTTTTGGTTTTGGTTTTCCTCTCTGTAGGCATCGTCAAGACTGGCTCTATTTGCACCTCAGGAAGTTTGACAGGTTCTATAGCAAACTCTTTCCTCTCGGTTAGATGCTTTGATTCCTGCACGACCTGAGGTGGTGGCTCTATAAGTGTTATGGGCAAAGTTTCAGACTGAGGCAAGGACTGGGGCTGGAGCTGGAGTGAGGGCAGGGGATGAGACTGGGACTGGGGTTGGGATTGGGGCTGGGGTTGAACCACAAACTCTGGTTGGGACTCAGGCTCTCTCTCTTGTTTCTCTTCAGATTCATTTTCAATTTCTGGAACATTAGCACTCTCCTTCACAGGAGAACTAGGTTTATATTCTTTGTTTGGCTGAGCCTCACCTTCCAACTCTGGACCTATTTCTTTGCTATTCTCATTTTCTGAAGGCCCTAAACTTTCAACTTGATTAGTTTCCATTTCCTCCGGTTCAGTATCTACATTTTTGACACTTTCTCCCTCCTCCTTCACATCCATAATTTCTTCAGGCTGACTATCCTGCTGCTTCTCTTTTTCCCTCACCTCATTCTCCTCCTCCATTTTAACCTCCATTTCCTTTTTATGCTCCTCCTCCTGTTCTTTCTCTGCATCACTATGAACTGCACCTACTTCTTTTTCCTCTTCCTCTCCTGCATCCTCTATTTCTACATCATTGTGCTGATTACCTGTCTCCTCCATCTCTTCCTCACGCTGAGCCACCTTACCCTCTTCTTGCTCCGCCTTCTGTTCTTCATTATGCACCACCTGAGGTTCTTTTTCCTTCATTGATTGTCTTCTAGGCCTAGCCTCCATTTTATTTATTTGTTCTGCAAACTCATTGCGCCTACCTTCAAACATAGCTGAAAAATAAAGAAAAGTGTAAATTTAACAACTGTGAACACAACTTAAAACTACAATTTTACTTCAGAATTTGAATAAATTTTCATACATTTCCTTTACACACACACACACATTTATATTTAGAACCATACCCTCCTGTCTTAGTATCAATTACAAGACAGAAAAGTTTTAAAGAGCTAGGAAATTGGAGTTAAGGGACTTGCTCAGTGTCACACAGGTAGGAAGTATCTGAGGCCAGATTTGAACCCAGAGGACTTTCCATTTCAAGGTCTGGCTCTCAATCCACTGAGCCACCTACCACCTCCCCCATATATTTTCAAAGGGGGAGAGAGAATAGCACAGGAGACAAGAGTACTGACCTTGGCCTTTAAAGACTATTCACATCATGCATCTGAAATACCTTGGTTGCTGACTCTGGGCAAGTCACTTAACTTAAAAGTGTCCCAGATAACCCTCTAAGACTAAGCAACATTGGCAGAAGGAACTCCTCCCTGAGAGCTCCCTATACCAGTGAAAACAGACTGAGAAGAAAAAGAAGTATACATATAGGTAACAGTAAAATATATAGCAAGCAATCAGATAGTCATGAAAGAAAAGACCTACTAAAATTGATTACAATGAAATTAGCAACACAGGCCAAATCAATATCATATAACCTAAACAAAGAGAAAAACTCCTTTGCCATGCAATTTTATATGAGATAGGATACTGCTTCGGTTTTGGTGAGCTAGTTCTGTGACAATGCGCATCATGCTCTAACTATTCTGTTCTCACGAAGGCCTAAGTCACTTAATCACCACCTTGGTCTACATTTCCATAAGTGTTCCCTTCATGCAATCTGTCTGCTTCCTCCCCCCCCCCCCCCCCCCGCTTCATTAGCATGCACAGGACCTGGTTACTAGTGATAAGAGTATTAAGCAAAAAGAAGTCTTATATAAATGTCTTATGAAAAAATTATATGCATCTACAAAGCCCATAAATTCTGCATCAAATAAATGCACTTCCATTCCCAAATTCATTGTCATCTTAGTTACTTTTAGGTGTATCAACAGCAAATCTCTCATTAAAGGAAACAAACACATATGTATAGTAGCTTCCCCAATGAGAAATTTTCAACTGGATTCTCCCATGAGCACCTACCGTTCATTTTTCTCTGTGACTCTTCAATCAGCTTTTGTGTAGCTGGGCACATTCTTCCAGGAATGTAGAACAAATGGGGCTTTGTCTTAGTTCTTATATATTTAATTATCTTGGAATTATGCTCATTCCATTCTTCTTGCTAAAGAAATAGAAGGTAAACATTAATATTTCTAAAAACATAAAAAATTCGGAGACAAGAATATTTCTTTGACAACACTTACCAACTGAGCAAGTTCAACCTTTTGTTCCAAAAGTCGCAGTTCTGTCTGTTTAGCACGCCTTTCTTCAAAAAGCTCTCTCCTCTCATTTTCGACTTGTTTTCTTTCTTCTTCTGCTTGGACTTCAAGTTTTTGTTCAATTTCTTGACGCCTCTTTTGCTAAAGGTGAATAATTTGTTTTAATATTTATATTTAACACTGATACAAAGAACTATAAAGAGAAGTTTTAGTTTTAATCAGCTATGACAATTTTAAGTAACCAAAACTTGACAAGTAATTTTGCAAAACTTACCCATGGCCATTAGCAGCAAAACTTATTTCCATATTAGTCAATATTGTGAAAGAAAAAAAAAAAAAGACCAAAAACCCCATAGAACACACACAAAAAATGTAAAGAAAAAAGTAGTGATGCTTTGATCTACATTCAGATTCCATAAGTTCTTTTTCTGGAGGTGGATAGCATTTTTCATCATAAATCCTTCAGAATTGTCTTGGATTTTTGTAGCACTGAAAAAATCTAAATTGTTCAGTTGTTCATTGTATAATACAGTTGTCATTGTGTAAAATGTTCTCCTGGCTGTGCTAATTTCATTTTGAATCAGTTCTAAGTCTTTCCAATTTTTTTTCTGAGAGCACCCTGTTCATCATCTTATATAGCACAATAGAACTCTATCACAATTATATAATATCTTGTTCAGCTATCCCCCCAATTGATGGGCATAACCTCAATTCCTTACTCTTTGCCAATGCAAAAAGAGTTGCTCTATTTTTATACATTTTTCCTTTTTTAAATCTCTTTGGGATTCAGACCCAGTAATGGTATTACTAGTATAATCTTAAGTTTTGCAATTCTCTTAACACTAAACAGGACACACCTGGAATTGGGAACATTTTCATATAAATAGTGACTAAATATTTAATAGAAGCTTTTCAATTTCATGGCGATTTCTTCTTTGGATCTCAAAAGCATTTGGTTTTGCAAGTCAAATAAAATACCATATTATATTAAAAGGCACCCTCATTTACATTTCATTCCCGTAACTATAGGGATAAAAATGACAGAATTTCAGAGTTGGAAGAGACCTCAAAGGTTATGTAGTCCAACACATATCTAAAGTTTAATCCTCTCTATAGCATCAACAAAGCCATTCAGCCTCTACTAGAAGACCTCCAATGAGGAGGGCACCACTCCATTTGTTATGAAGTTTTCCCTTAATCTTTCTCTCTTTGCTTCTGTTCTGTTATTCTTAACTCTGTTTCAACAAAAATTACCTGGAGAGATCAATAGCTTCCTTTGCTATCTATGGATCTGAAAGGTCAAAATTGTAAACATTAACCCTAATCTAGATACTTTTCTAAGGGACTCCTGGAAAATTAAAACTTGTCTCAGCATAAGCGTTCCTTAAAGAACTGAGAGCATTAGTCTGATTCTATCCCTTCATTTTCCTTACCTATAACATGCAGATAACAGCAGCACCTACCTCATGGCTGCTTGTGAGGATCAAATGGGATAATATATAAAAAAAGCATTTTGCAAATCCTAAATCACTATAGAAACTGACATGGTGAGACACAGACAAAGAGACTGTCTCAAAGTAAGGAGAACCTGGGCTCAGTGTTCCAGACAACTATCAGATTAAGTGGCAAAGAACATGTCATTATAAAATGGCAGAAGGAACCTCTACTGAGGGCTTCCTATACTAATGAAATTAAGAAGTCTGGTCCAAAATGTTTATTATCTAGATGGTCTAAGTTCTCATTTATAACATTTTGATCATACATAAAAAATTCTACTACTTGATGATAGATCCCTGCCTCTCCTACAAGCAATATTTAGCCAAGTAGTTCTGCAGGAACTGTTTTTCAGTTTAAACAAACTTATGGTAAAGGTCAGAAATAAATTTCCTCCCACTTAAATTTTCTTCTTTTAGATTCTTGCTAACTACTGTACCCAACTAATGTCAGAAATAACTGACATTCATAGGGGCAGTTCAGCAGATGCTTTATAGTCAGCTTCACTGCCACAGTGTTTTCAATGAAAAGATAGTAAGAGTCAAGTTCCAAATATTTTTCAATAAATAAAATGGTAATAATGACAACTTATATAAAGCAAAATAATTATAAGTAAGAATTATGTACATACCCTTTCTGTAGCTACAGTGGACTCCTGTTTAAATTTCTGAAGGGTACCCATTAACAAGCCAAATATACGTCGATTCCTAAAAACCATAATCAATAATAAAAATTAAATTTAAATAGGATCATTAAATCCCCCAAAGATCACACAAAAACAAAAAGCTAATCCTGTCCCCTTGAAATTATTAAAGAATATTTGTATTCCCTAATGGAAAAATTTAAAGACACTACTGATCCAGTGAGCCAAGTAATTTAATACCTTTGTTTTCCCTTTTCATCCATATTTTGATCCTGAATAAGGTCTCGACGTGTACGCTCTTTGGAGGTAGCTACAACTGAAGACTGCAACGCTGGCTACAAAACAAAACAAAATTATCACAAGTTACAATAACTATATGCTCACATATATACCCATCAACACAAACTGTTTCCATCACAATACCTTTTTAACATCATCATCCTCTGCGTCGCTTTCTTGGCGTGATTCTCTTCTTGTCCGACGCTCCCCTCCCAGCCTGATATTGAAAAAACAATTTAGGATGATCATTACTGCAAATGAATTAAGTGGACACCAAAGGCCAAAATTTACACATTTTGCTATATCATTAGAATATCATTAGCACACTGATCATGTTGTCTCTCACTACCAATTTACCAAATTATGAAAACGAGTCTCCATATGCCTTTCAATTTCATCTCTATATAATTACTTAAAACTTTTACAACAGTAGGATAAAACTTTTGGTACTAATAATAACAGCATTTAAAAGGCTTTTGAATCAGATTTAAATAGTCCTTGTTTAGAAAAATTATTTTCCCCAATGTTCTACTCAATTTGACTGGACTTATACAATGTTATAAAACAAAAAGTTATCAGTTACTGAATTAGAAATGATTAATGTAATATTATTTTCTCCTAATTTGTCCAGCACAATTTCTAAAAACGAATTAATGGTATTTAAAGGTTGCCATGTTTCAGTAATAGACATTAAAAGACTTAAAACAAAAAAGCAATGGAAAGAAATACCCTAGGTATTAAAAATGTGAACTAAAAAAAAAATGCCTCAATAAACTCATCAACAATCACTATCCACAAATTCCTTTTGATTACTAGAGGCTTGATCAAAAAAGTTTATGGAAGCAAGAGAAACCAAAATCAGTAAACTCAAATAAACTCATCCTGAAAATGATATTAAACAAAAGAATTAATGGAAATTAGATAACACACTTGAAGCTAGGTTCCCACCCTGATGATATTTCAACCAAGAAAGCACAAAAAAGGAGTAGGGAACAGAAACACTAACATTTGTTTTGTTTTTTTTTTCACAGAGAGTAGAGAACTTAAGGGATCTAGGATTCCCCAAGAAATCCTGGCCAGAAGTTGTCTGTTTAGGTTTACTTAACTCTTAAGGTTTAAAGTTGAAAAGGGAACTAAGGAGCAAGTGTGTATCACATAGCTATCTCATCAGGTAGTAACAACAGCTGTAAATTTAGCCAAATTTACAAAGGCTTTACACACATTTCATTTGATCCTTAAAACAATTCTGATAATACCTGAATACTGAGCATCCAAAACTGGCTGAAATTGATCTTGTATCCTATTTCAAGAAAATGGAATCTAAAAAACTATTGAAAATCAACATACCTACTGACTGCCCCTTCAAGGTCTCTCTGTTTGGCTGGGGGTCCTCCTCCACTATCTGAGAATCCACGCCTAAAATGGAAAAAGGTGAAGGCTTAGTCTGACAAGTGATTAAGACATATTTTTTACAATTAAGTTACAAATAATTAGTTGAATACACTATTTTTAAAATAGCAAAATGGCCATACTTTTTTAAAAAAGCGCAACAAAGTTCTTATGTAAGATGAAGAATGAAATATTTAATTCTAAAATGCTAGGTCTCCACACCTCACCCCCCCATGGTAGAGGAGAACCTACAAATCTTATAATGACATTGAACTTCCTTTTAGCTATTTTATTCCTCATCAAACTCAAATTTGTTATGAAACAATTCAAAAACTAAATTTTACTGACCCCAATACCACAAGACAATTCCAAATATATCAAAATTCCCGAAATTTTCAGGGGTCAGTACTCATAAAAAAACAAAAACAAAAACAACCCACTCTCTAAATTTAGTAGTTCTATGTTAAAATCATAAACTGGTCTTTTAAAGAAAAGATGTTATAAGGTTAAGCCAAAGGTCTAAAAGTGTCAGCTTTAACATTTTTCTATAGAAGTTTTATATCAAGACTAATTGACATAAAAACAGCATCGTAGGAATTAGTTTATCAGAATTCTGAATTTTACTTGCAAAAGATGAAGAAGAACATATCTTTTCATGTGTGTCCCACTTTTAGAAACAATTAGGAAAAAGCAGATGGCTCAAGGGATCTGCTTAGTTATGTTAAAAGAATTTTAAAGATAATATTTAAAGTATAAAGGATTGGGACTATACCAGTGATTTTATAAGGAAAGGGAATTGCCAGGTGAGAAACTCCCTTTTATCAATGCAGGCTACCATCTTATCTGCAATTTATACACATAGAATTGTCTAGAGAAGAGAGGTTTAAGTTATTTGCCCAGTCTCATACAGCCAGCATGTGTTCAGAAATAGGACTTGAACAAAAATCTTACTGGTATTGAGGCTGGGCTTCCTATCCACCAAGCTATCGGGCCACTTAAAAGTTTCTTAAAAAAAAAAAAAAAAAGATTAGTCATTAAAAAAAATGCCTTTTTTTAAAGCTCAGAATCCACTATGAATTTTAAAACTCAAGTGGCAATTAAAAAAAAAAAGGTCTTAATAAATACTTAAAATAAAAAAAAAAAGTGTCACTTACCTTAGCAATAAACTACCACGACCCCTACCTCCACCAGGGCCTGAGAGGGCCAGCAATCGAGCTTGGATGGGTCTGTAAGGAGATTTAGAAATTGGTATAGTGTGAAACGATAAAGAACCACCGAACCAATTTTAAAAGCAAACAAATTTTAAAATTAGCAAATCACAATTGGGCAACAATTTAAACGTCCGCGGTTGTTCTAGATGCTATCTGGAATAAGTTTAGTTCATTAATGAATTCTCTTACAAATGTTAATGGACACAAACTCAAATTTCCACAAATTCTAATGTCAAGGTGGCCTAGGCCAAGTATGGTTTACGATTCACCAAAATTAACATTACTTCCCACACGTCGATAATGTATAAAGACCAAGGGATCAGCTGAAAATATCTAATATCCCCTTCATACACTAAGCCCCTGCCTCCAATCTGCTGGGAGGAACAGGAAGCCAAAACGTGGTCTGGAGACTTCACTGTGGAGCACCCGAGCCGAGGAGCCCAACGGGGACCCCCAGGGGGTTCCCCAACTCCGGGGTAAGACGAAGGAAGAGAAAGGCCATGGGCCTTTGTGGTGCGCTCGCCGGGAGCTGCAGCACATCGTGGGAAAGCCGGGCCCGAGTGAGGGAGGCTGGAGGACCAGGGCCGGGCCTCTCCGCAGGCCTTTCGTGCTGCACTTCTACCGCGACCCGCGCTTCTCCTCCCATGAAGGCCCACAAGCTAAACGCAGGTAAGCGCCGTCTGGGGGCTGCCACGTCCGGCGGTCGAAGGCCCCGCAGTCGCCCCCCGGAAAAGGTCCGGCTGCTCCTGCCCTCCCCCAGATGCGGCCCATGTTCGCCTCCTCCCCTGCCCCCATTCACCAAGGCCCTGCGTCCTCATGGCGCCGAGAGCACTTTCGGGGAATCTTACCTCACGTCATTTGGATCCCGGCCGGTGAGCTTCCGGATATTCTCGTCTACATTTTTTAAGCTCTCCTTCGCTTTTTCCAGCTGCTCCTGCAAAGTTCTCACTGCGACCGCCATCTTCTCCACCCGCGGCTGGTGCGGAGGCTGCTCTCAAGCCAGGTCGTCCCGCGTCGCGAGATCAGACCGGGAGTGATAGTTGGGATTAGCCAATCAGAATGAGCGTTTTGCTCGGCTGTTGGCCACTTAGCGACTCCAGGGGCGGAACTGACTCGCCTACTGAATGTCGACCAATGAATAAGGCCACAAGGCGGCAAGCTGCGCAGCCAATAGAGTGACTTCCTTTTGGGAATGGTGATCCGGCCAGAGTTCGGAGGAGGCGGGGCTTGAGAGGTTCCTTTTACTGGAGAAGGGTGTCTTTCCACTCCAGTGGGTTTCAACTTCTCTTCTCTCTCCCCCTATTAACATTTGATTTGGTTTGGGGATATTTTTTTTTTTTGCATTGATGGGGAGGAAAGAGTTTGTCTTTCTGTTATTAAAATAAAAGAATGGGAATGAAGGATAAAAGGAAGAATGGAATGGGGAAAAGAGTCAATGCACGTGACTCCCAAACTTGCATGTCCATCTTTCATCATTGACCTGTTACATTTAAACATTCATGTTCCAGCTGTGTGTTAGGCCATAAGGGGAACAGAAAAAGAAAGAAAAGGCATTATTTGCCCTCTAGGAGCTTACACTCAATGGGAAGAATATTGCATATTTAGGTATAGCTTTAATGGAGTGTGGTTGGGTCGAAGCACTGCTTTTGGAGTTTACTGGACACTACAGCCAGCCTTCATAATTCTGGGCTCTGTAAGAAATAAGGAAATCTCACGGCTATCATTCTGAACTGAAGACCAGACTATAATTATGGAAATTAAAGCTGGAGGTCTCACCACACCCATCCTGTGGCAAAAACCTCATTAGATGTACAACAGTCTTTTGGCTTTCCACAGTCAATTAACATAAGTGATTAATAAAACCAAAGGTATTGAATATTATAAAAATTAGGGACTATTTGCTAAAAGAGTTAATAAATTCCAAGTAAAGATTTAAGACAAGCAGGTACCATTTTTTCTTATTCTTCTGGTGATTTAGCACCAATTAAGACTTACTGTTTAGACATCAGAAGGATCAGGGCCTCTGTTAATGTCTCAGGCTCTAGACTCTAGAGTCTATATGGTCCATGGTATGTCACAAGCACAGTTCTGTTTGAAAAGTACCAATAACAGAAAATATGGGAATAAATCTGATCAGGATACAATTTTTAATCATCTATAATAGATACTATAAATAATAGACTGACATAATGAGACAACTCACTTTTTTTTTAAACCTTTACCCTCTGTCTTAAAATCAAACCTGTGTATTGGTTCCAAGGCAGGAGAGTTGTAAGGGTTGGGGGTTAAGTGACTTGCCCAGGGTCACACAGCTAGGAAGAATCTGACCTCTGGTCTCTAGCATGGTTCTCAATCAACTGAGCCAACCAGTTGCCCCCTTAACTCACTCTTAAAGACATTTAGGTTCCTCTCCAGGTCATAAGCTCTGAGGAACCTATAATGAATATAAATCTTTCACAAAAGTAAATGCCATTATGTCTTTGTGATACATTTCAAAGTTCTACTACTGACTCAGTGATTGTTTCTGTTATCTTTATCAGGAATCAGGATTTAATCAAGCTGTGAGCTTAACATTTCAAAGTTGATAACGAAAGTTCTTAGTTTTATTGGTAGCTTAATATTCCAATACCCCACACTATATCTATCTATTTGTACTACTATGATTAATATATCATTATAATTTATATCTTATATACTGTTAGTTCTTCTAACTGGTTCTAACTCTTCCTAAAATTATAGTTGCTGTTACATTCCTAAAGGATTATATGTGATTCCTAGTTTCATAATAACTAATATAAAAGGCAATTTCTTTTTCAGCTATTGACTGTTTATTAATTCACAGCATTCAAAGGCAGTGTAGTGGATATGCTCTTTAATATTATCAGAAATGATCAAAATTGCAAAGACTCAATAATTGGTTCTCACATTGACATAAAATTAAGTAAATATCTTGTTTTGTGGGGCCTCTCAATCTTGAACCAAATTATTGACTTAGACAAAATCATTACTAATGGCTGCATCGTTTATTAGTAGTATCAAGTAACATAAAAATGAATTTCAGCCAAACCCATCCAATTTGGCTCTAGTGTTTTGACTAATTTCACTTTAAAAAATCAATCAAAACTGTGTATACCCTGAATCAGTTGAAGTTATTGTGTGAAAGACTTGGTTATGCCCTAAGTCCTAATTATGAAAGGGAGAAACTATTTCAGAATTTGGGAAGAAGATATTTTGTCTAGATTCATGAGGTTGAAGCAAGGATGAAGCAGAGAAGACTGAACTATGAAGAGAGGTTTTGAGTAGAATCTCTGACCCCTACAGGTATTACAGAGAGGATGATCCAGGCCGAAAGAAGTTCCAAGAAAGGATGAACTCTTTCCCCAACTTCTTCCAATTCCTATCTCCCTATATACACTACATAATCTGTTGTTTATTACCTAAATATTTCCAGTAAAATGAATTTTGCCTCAATCATCAAAATGGCAGTGATTAACTAGAGATTGACATAAATATAAGGTCTGCCAGAGTACCTAGCCTCTGCCTATGCTTTAATAATTTTCCTGAGGCCTCAAAACAATTATGACTGAATACTGAACTTTTCATCTACAGTAAACTCCCTAAAACTGAGCTAATTATTATAACAGGATGTTACCTGAAGATAAATATTCCAACAAAGAACATAAATCTGTGATGAGACTCAGAGGTTATCATCTCTTTTTCTTCTCTCTTATTCCACTCCAAGGGTCGCTTAGTAAAGAAAAAAGGTTAAAATTTAAACTCTGAATGAAATTTTCTTGGTATTATGCTCTAGAAAAAAAATAAAGAAAGAAACCATACTTTTGCTCTTACCAGTTGCTAAGATTGCCAGTTCAACATGATCTCCACATTCTCAGTGTGTATATGTTTATTTGCTTATATCATTCTTGCCTCTCAGTTGCTCCAAAACTTGGGCAGAAATCTCTTCCTCAAGGTTACTAAACTCCTGAGACAACTTGAGCTCTCCTGAATTCCTGGAAATAGGCTAGCCCTAGGATCCTATTATCATAGGAAGGACACCCCCAAAGATCTCTATGATCTTGGAAAGATCTTCCAAAGGCTCTATAATACTAGAAAGGACCTCCAACTTCTCTTTAATCCTGAGTGTTAGCAACCTGGAGCTGCATAACTTTATATAAAATATATACATGTAATGAAACTTCTGGCATAGCCTGGGGTGATTTTTTTTACTCACCAAGAATCTCCTAACTCTAGACGCATGTGTACAAGACAAGTTCAGTCCTGAGATAATTTTGACATCTAAAGAAAGGGGCTAGACTCTTTATCTCAAACTCTCTAGCTTTTTATACCCCCCACTTGGTATGTCACAGGAAAATCACTTAAAGTTTAGGTCTGGTTTTTCAAAATAGGAGAGTATAGCAGTAAAGCCAAGATGGTACATTAGTGGGAGCCACTGGGCTGAACTCTCCTAAATTCCCCTTCAAACAACTTTGAAATAATACCTCTAATAAATTTTGTAGCAGTAGAGCCAACAAAAGTTCAGGGTAAGACATTTTTTCTTCTAAGCAAACTTAAGATGTTGGCAGAAGTCTGTGATACCTAGGTAGACACCTGTCTGGAGCCTACACACACAATGGTGGCAATAGTGGTATTAAGAATTAAGAAACAATAAAATAAAGCTGAAAGAATAAAAAAAGAGAAGAAAATGTGAAATATCTCATTAGAAAAACAACTGACTATTGATTGAGACTTTGGGGTTGAAGCCGAGCTAGAGGAGTGAACCAGAGTTGATCAGTGCCACCACAAGAATCCTCCCTGGCCAAGATTAAAATATTGCCACAAAATAAATACAGGAGTGAAAGAACCAACAAGGAGACAGAGTGAAATAACTTTCAAGAAAAGAAAAACCCAAAAGCTAGTCAGAGGTCATCTGGGGAACTGAGGAAAGTAGATCCAGCAAAAGGTTGTAGCAAGAAGGGAAGAGCAAGTTAAGAGGAAGTCATCCCCACCCTCCACTCCACATCTGCTGTCCCAGGTTCAGAACCTAAGTCCAAGCCAACATTCAGATACTGAGATCCTGCCTGGGCAAATAGTGGTACAAGCCAACCCACACCCCTTGAAATTTCAAACTTGTAGAGAAGTCCTGAGTCCCAGCCCAGGGCAGTCTGGGATGTAGTGGCTGATCTGTATGGGCCCAGAGTGAAGCCAGGATTTCCAGTCTGGGCTTGGGATGAGGACATAGTACACAGTGTGGGGTGGCTGATAGTACTAAGGACTAAGTATTAATATTTCTGCCTAAAGCTCAGGGTAGAGCTCCAAGACAGGGCAATCAAGATTGCATCTGATTGGATCAAGTACACAGCAAGACCAAAAACTTGAGCCTAAGCCTGGGGTGAGAATTTGATCAGCCCCTGACCTGATCAAGGTCAGAGTGAGATCAAAAGCGTATGCACAAGCCCAAGGTAAGTCCTTAAGCCATCAGCATTTCAAGGGTCAATTGAATGGGGGGGGGTGTGGGTGTGGGGAGTGTGGGGGTGGGGGGGAGTTCCCAGAGCTCTCAGCCCTCAGATGCAGAAAATAAACTGAGAATAACATCAAACAAGGACTGAAGTTTAAGAGGGTACCCCAACTTCCCAGAAACAGTGTCTACCTATAATTAGATAGGAAAAATGAGCAAACAACAACAAAAAAGCACCTAACTCTAAAGAATTTTTATGTAGACAAAGAACAAGGTACAGACACAGAAGGGGACAGTGAAAGCAAAGGAAACACATGCAAAGTCCAAAAGAAAAATGTGGATTTGACACAAATTCTCAAAGAGCTCAAAAAAGACTTCAAAAACCAATTAAGAGAGGCAAAGGAAAAGTGGGGAAGAGAAATGAAAGTGATGAAAGAAGAAAAGGGCTAATTGAAAAAGGAAAACCAAAAACTGACAGAGAAAATTAGGCCTTAAAAGTCAGAAGTGACCATCTAGAAATTAATGATTTCATGAGAAATCAAGAAACAATAAAGCAGAATCAGAGGAATTAAAAATCAGAGGAAAACATGAAATATTTTATTGAAAAAAACTGACATAGAAAATAGATCTAGGAGAGACAATTTGAGAATTATTGGACTACCTGAAAGACATGATCAAGAAAAAACCTTGGATATCATATTACAAGAAGTTATCAAAGCCCAGAGATCCTCAAATAAGAAAATAAAATTAAAATTGAAAGAATTCACAGATTGCCTCCAGAAATAAATCCTCAAATGATAACTTCCATGAATGTAATAGCTAAATTCAAGAGCCACCATGCTAAGGAGAAAATTCTTCAAGCAGTCATAAAGAAACCATTCAAAAACCATGGAGTTACAATCAGAATCACACAGGATCTAGTAGCTTGTACATTAAAGGATCGAAAGGCATGGAATATGATATTCAGGAAGGCAAAGGATTTGGGTTTACAACCCAGAGTTATCTATCCAGTAAAAGTGAGTATATTCTTTCAGTGGGAAAACAGGCATAAGATAGGAGATTTCTAAACATTCCTGAGGAATAAGCCAGATCTAAACAAGAAATTCGAAGTCTAAACAGGAGACACAAGTGAAGTCTAAAAAGGTAAATAAGAAAGAGAAAATTTAAGGGACTCATTAAGGACAAAATATTTATATGTCTACATAGAAAGAGAATTTCTGTAATTCTCAAAAATTACTCTTAATAGTAGAGAAGCTAGAAGGTGGAGAGGTAGAGAAGTAAGTTGATTATGATGATATGATGTATATGATGTTAAACTGGAAAAAGCACAGAACTATTAAATAGTCAGAAAAACCATGTCTTTAATCAGGAGAGGAGTTCAGTACAACCCTCAGGCCTCCACACAGAGTTGATTGCTCAAAATCCATACAAAGTCCCAAGACTCTGGCCACTCTGGCTACCAACCCCTGGGAGTGCCAACTGTGTTAGACTGACAGCTCCGGAAGGACAAAAGAATTTGAGGAATTTAAATGCTCTTGGGGACCTGAAGATGGGAGACTATAGTTGATTGGTTTTACAGTGGCTATAAAGAAAATGAGGAGTTCTAGATGTGATTATCAGGGAGAAGATGATGTTTTACAATGGACACAAAAGGGAAAGATACAGCCAAGGGCAGGACTACCTTAGAAAGGACTTTGACACAAAAGGAGAAACTACCAGGACAAAAAAAAAGGGTACTTAACACCTGATTGAGTCTGCTAGCTCCACCTAAAATACTTTAAGGTTTATTGTTAGTCTGAAACTTGTGAAGCTGGGACTTTTTTTCCAGGAGAAATTCTCATGTGACAAGGTCAAACTTAAGGTCTTCAACTTTCAAGTGAACTAAACTTGGGGGTTTTCAAATCCCACATGGCTACCAGATTGGGGGTTTCTATATTCCAAGTTGCAATGATGACATTTGATGATGTGATGTGTATGTAAATGTGATGATATGGAACGATATGTATATATGATATGATAAGAATGCCTATTAAAATCAGTAAAAGGATGAAAGAGAATGTTGCACTGAGAGAAAAGGGAAGATAGAATGAGGTAAATTATCTAACATAAAGAGGTGTAAAAATCATTATAAAGAGGGGAGAATAAGGGTGGTGATGGGCAATGCTTAAACTTTACTCTCATCTTAATTGGCTCAGAGAGGAAAGAACAAGTATACTCAGTGTGGTATAGAATTCTATCTTACCCTACAGAGAAGTAGAAGAGAATAAGACAAAGGAAGAGTAAGGTAATTGGAGGGAGGGGGAAGTAGGGGTATTTGACCAAAAAGCAAAACACTGGTGAGGAGGAATAGAGAGAAAAGGAATAGAGCAGGAGCAATGATATATGTATAACCCAATGGAATTGCTTGTCAGCTCAGGGAGGGGGGAAGGAAGAGGGGTAGGAAAAATCATGAATCATGGAACCATGGAAAAATATTCTAAATAAATAATTTTTTTAAAGGAAAAACAGAAAAACAGAAAAATAACAGACCTGGAAATATATAAGAAATATAGCTAATATGGAAATGTGTTTTACATGACTTCCCATGTGTAATTAGTATTATTTTGATTACCTTTTTAGTGGATGGGGAGAGAATTTGGAATTCAAAAGTTAAAAAGAAAAGATTGTTAAAAATAAATGATAAGTTCAAATCTGGCCTCAGACCCTTCTTAGCTGTGTGACCCTAAGCAAGTCATTTAGCCCCTATTGCCTAGCCTCTTCTGCCTTAGAACCAATACACATTAAGGTAAGGTTTTAAAAATAAATAAATAAATGATAAATTTACATTAAAAAGTATAAAAGTACTTAATATTTAATGTATATCAGATATTTCCTCCACGCAAAAGAAATGTATAAAACACAAGAAATTGGGGTGTAAGAATTTAAAATTTAGGTTTTATGCTAAATATCAGAATTGTAAAATAACATTGTGGTTGCTGATTTAAAAATATTACAACTTAAGTCAAAATGACTTTTAGCAGATTCATTTACAAAGAAGGGGAAAGAGTAAAAATGGAAAAATCTAGGATTCTAATAAGCCTACCAATGTTTCTCCTGAGAAGCCAGGCTCAGCCCCAGCAGGACTTCTCCAAGACTCTGTTTCCATGTGGTTTTTGGCAGTGTCTTCAGCCAGGGTTCTACAAAAGCAGCCTCCTGCAAAGCCAAGGCAGAAATCTCTGGAACCAATCCCTCCAAAAGCCAGGAAAGGAAGGCCAGCTACTCACCCAGCAAGCAGACGCAGGATCCAGGGAAACACTCTCTTCCTTCAGTCCCATCTCATCAATGCAGAGTCTCCAAAGAGGAACTCCAAAGTAGAAGAAATTCAAAGGAGAAGTTCCTTGGACAGGAAGTTCAGGCCTTTTTATAGTCCTTTTCCCATGTAACTTTCTGTCCCTTCCCCACTTTATGGGAACTAATCACAGTCTTTCAATTTGCCTAGCACTGCCCAGGGGCAGGTCAGTGGCCTCTGGAGTTGTTACCCACTCTAGCAAGTGACTTATGAACTCTCATTCTTAGTGGTTTGTAAGGTACTAAGTAGGGGTACTTAAGTTTTTGATTGATTAACTTAAAAGTTGCTGATTGATAGACAAAGAGAATTTGATTCACTCTTCACAGGGGCCTAGTCAATGGGGGTGAGGGTATAGTATTTGGAGCATGCTACTATGTTTCAAACCATTAGATTAAGTAGTGGGTGATACAAACAAAAGCAAAAAACAATCCCTGTTCTCAAGGAGCTCATTATCTAATGTGGGGAAGCAATTAAGCAAACAATAATGTACAAATGATATATTATAGGATAAATTGTGGGTAACCTCAGAGAAAAGACACTAAGACTAAAGACTAGGAAAGACTTCTTATGAAGTTAAAATTTAGCTGAAACTTAAAGGAAGGGAAACCAAGAGGCAGAGATGAAGAGGGAAAGGATTCCAGGCCTGAGGGTGACCTAGTGAAAATGAAAAGAATCAGGAGATGAATTGTCTTGTTTGACAAACAGCAAGAAGTTTAGTGTCATTGGATCACTGTATACATAAAAAGGAGTAAGGTGTAAGAAGACTAGAAAGTTAAGAAGGAGCCAGATTATGAAGGACTTTGAAAACCAAATAGAATTTAATATTTGATCCTGGAATTAATTGGAGGACATTGGAATTTATTGAATAAGGAGGTGTTACAATCAGATTTGAGTTTTAGGAATATTAACATAGCAGCTGAGTGGAGGATAGATTAGAGAAGGGAGAGACAAGACAAGGAAACCAACCAAAAGGCTATTGCAATAGACCAGGTACAAGGTGATAAAGTCCTGTACCAAGGTTATTGCAGTGTCAAGGGAAAGAAAGTTCATGCTGGAGATGTTAAAAAGATAGAAATAGGAAGACTGACCACTAATTAGATATGAGGCATGAAAGAGTGAAAGAGTGATGAGTTAAGGTTTGCTGAGGGCTTGAGACCTCAGACCGCTTTTGGATTTTCCCCTTAGAACTACCACATGGGTGAGTGAAAAAGACTGATTCCTTTTCCTAGCTTTTCCTGAGAGGTATTAGCCTCCAGAGAGGTCCCTCATATTGGAGGAGGCCTCATGGCTAAAACTCTTGTTTAATTGACCCCAAGGCCCCCTGGCTGGGGCTTCTGAAACCCTGCCGGAGTAAAGCCAGGACCTGAGCAAATAGTCTAGCTCGTTAAGCTAGATTTCTTTTTTTAAAATTGCAATATATTTTTTTATTTGAAAGATTTTATTTAATTAATTAATTTAGAGTATTTTTTCCATGGTTACATGATTCATGTTCTTTCCCTCCCCTTCTCCCACTCCCCTTCCGTAGCCAATGAGCAGTTCCACTGAGTTTTACATGTGTCATTGATCAAGACCTATTTCCATATTATTAATATTTGCATTAAGGTGATAATTTAGAGTCTACATCCCCAATCATATCCCCATTGACCCATGTGATCAAGCAGTTGTTTGTCTTTTGTGTTTCTACTCCCACAGTTCTTTCTCTGGATATGAATAGCGTTCTTTCTCATAAGTCCCTCAGAATTGTCCTGGATCATTTCATTGCTGCTAGTAGAGAAGTCCATTACATTCGATTGTGCCACAATGTATTGGTCTCTGTGTATAAGGTTCTCCTGTTCTGCTCCTTTCACTCTGCATCAATTCCTGGAGGTCTTTCTAGTTCACATAGAATTCCTCCAGTTCATTATTCCTTTTAGCACAATAGTATTCCATCACCAAGAGATACCACAATTTGTTCTGCCATTTCCCAATTGAAGCATCCCCTCATTTTCCAATTTTTTGCCACCACAAAAAGTATGGCTATAAACATTTTTGTATAAGTCTTTTCCCTTATGATCTCTTTGGGGTTTAAACGCAGCATCGGTATGGCTGGATCAAAAGTAAGCTAGATTTCTTTATTTTTTTAAATAATTTTTTATTTTTAGAAAAAATTTCCCTAGTTACATAAGTCATGTTTTTACTTTTTCCTTCACCCCCTTCACCCCCCCCCACATCCCCCCTCACTTACCCCCTCCCCTCCCCATAGCTAATTCGCATTTCCACTGGTGNGAAATATTTTCCATGGTTACATAAGTCATGTTTTTACTTTATCCTTCACTCCCTTACCCCCCCTCCCCATAGCTAATTCGCATTTCCACTGGTGTGGTCAGTCAAGACTTATTTACACATAATTGATAGTTACATGGGTGTAGTAAGCTAGATTTCTTACTCTGCCCTCTTTCTCATTTCTCTACTTTTACTCTTCCCTCTATTTTATAAATGAATTGCTAAAAATTCATTCTTATGAGTAATAATTACAGCAACCACATTCCTCATAAATTTAGTCCAACTCTTTAATATTTTACCTCTTACATGCATAAATAGATGAACCACTCTCTGATTCTCCCTCTTCTCTGTCTCTCTCTCTCCCTTTCTTCTCTCCCCTAGGACTGAGGTGGTGATAGATGAGAATGTGCTCTAGTTTTGGAGGGTTTTGTACTCTATGTGTTGCTCTATCTCTTCAACTTTTCAACCACTCTGTATGTTACTCAATCTTTTCAATAAATATCCTTTTATAAAAGTTAATCAATGTTATTGGTTAATCAGTATTGGGGAGATAGCAACTGGTTATAATTAATATTGAAGAGATAACTGGTCAAATTGATATTGGGGAAATGATAAATTGAGATGATGTATTGGATGGGATTTGTGAATATAGGATTAGAGAAACATCTCATAAAATCATATATCAGAGCTATTTTTAGATCTTCGAGGGTAAGAATTAACCTTGGACTGGGAATCTGAACTTCTAGTGGGAGGGTTTTGGAGGGTGCACCAAAAGTATATATATGTTATACACCAGTGATTCCCAAAGTGGGTGCCACCACCCCCTGGTGGGTGCTGCAGTGATCCAGAGAGGTGGTGATGGCCACAGGTGCATTTATCTTTCCTATTAATTGCTATTAAAATTTTTAAAAAATTAATTTCCAGGAGGCTAAGTAATATTTTTTTCTGGAAAGGGGGTGGTAGGCCAAAAAAGTTTGGGAACCATTGCTATACACAAAAGACTCATAAGCACACTTAAAAATTTTTTTTAATTTAAAGATATTTTCCCATGTTTCCATGATTTATTTTCTTTTTCTTTTTTTTTTAAACCCTTGTACTTTCAGTGTATTGTCTCATAGGTGGAAGAGTGGTAAGGGTAGGCAATGGGGGTCAAGTGACTTGCCCAGGGTCACACAGTTGGGAAGTGGCTGAGGCCGGGTTTGAACCTAGGACCTCCTGTCTCTAGGCCTGACTCTCACTCCACTGAGCTACCCAGCTGCCCCTCTATTTTCTTTCTCTCCCCTCCTCCCTCCCCATCTCCTATAGCCAATGAGCAATTCCCCTGGGTTTTACATGTATCATTGATCAAGACCTATTTTCATATTATTAGTATTTGCAGTAGAGCGATCATTTAGTCTACATTCATGATCCTATCCCCATCAAACTATGTGATCAAGCAAATGTTTTTCTTCTACAATATCCTTGATGGTTTCTGAGTTTTAGAGATCATGGATCAGGCTCCCACGGGACTTACAAAGGCTCAGTCTCCCATGGGACTTACACAAAAAATATAAAAATTATAATATTGAAAGAGACAACATGTAATAAACAGCTAAAGCAGTATTTTCCTGATTATTTGTATTAAGAAAAAAGAAAAAGACCAATGAATTTAATATTAAATTTAAAAGTCCTTCTAATTAATAACCCCTATTTCTGTTAACATAATAAAAATATAAAAGGTAGAGAGCTAAAATATTGAAGTATTTATACTTAAATGAAGTGCAAAGGTGTGTTAATACATACTCCAATATGCCTTTATGTGTGGAATTTTTCTTCATTGACTCAGAAGGGCCTATGGGTTTTGATGAAGATTGGCTATATCTTTGATGTCTCTAAAAAGGCTGAGCTCTCTAGCTCTGAGAAGGTACAGGATAGGAATATTTTTGTGAAGGAGAGTTACTCAGAGGTATTCATATATGGGGTATTCAAAGGGGACTAGCACCTGTTGCTCCAAGGAGCTATAGCATGAGCATCAGCCACACTCTGGTAAAACACTTAGGCAGATGGACTAAGTCAGGTTGAGGGTAACTGAAAGGTTTCAAGCCCATCAGTGATTTAGAGGGATGTTGACCTCTACGTGGCCTGTGAAAACTACCTCAGGCACAATGGGAGGATGAGAATAATTTGTTCCAATGGCTATGAAGGTGACTGAAGTAGGTGCTTTGTAGAGGCTGAAGTCTGGTCAGACAACAAAGATGCCAAGGTCATCCACTGCACCCCTAGTCATCACTGGTTGTCTTGACTTTTGACTTGCCATCTGACTTGGATGACTGGAAAAAAGAGGGAGGCTGATGACTTTGTGCAACTCTGCTTCATTTAAAACAGTTGTAATACAGGTTTAACCTAAGCCAAACATGGCAAACCTGTATTACACAGTTCATGAGCATAAGTTAAGGCATCATCCCCATGATAATTTATTCAGAGAAGACACTGCAACCAGTAGGAAGAGAAACACATAATCTCTGGAAAGGCAATAACTCATGGCAGAAAACAGATCTGAAAATCAGGACATTTTGAAGTCAATTAGAGAGTCAACCATAGATTTAAGGGAAAAATTAGTCCTTGATGATAGGAATTGACTTCCTGAGAAGTAGACTAAGGAACTCCAGATAAGTGAACTACCTAGAAGTAATGCTGTATCCAAGGAGGTTCCACATAAGGAGAGAAGAGACACTGAAACTCTGCTATACCAGAGGAATGAGTTGCCTTGGTCACAACATCCCCTACCATCATACTCTGAATTTGTAAATTTGTAATAACTCTTTCTATAGATGCAGTGTTTATTTATTGTATTCAGGAGCAGGGAATGTTTTATGGCCATTGCTTTTACTATGTTATGTTGGTAAATGTCTTTGCTTTGAACTAACTGTGTCTACTACATCCCCAGAGGGGATCATAAACTATAAATTCTGGACTTTGGACCCATATAGCATATCCTTGAACCTGAGGGTAGTAATTATCTTTTAGGAAAGCAATCCAGAGGGGACAGTACATAATAACTATATAATAATTACCAAACCATGGAAAAAAGAAGATTTTTTGAAAAAAAAATAAAATAAAATGGAAATTTAAAAAATCAAATTAATGCACAAGAGTCAGTTTTTTTAAAAGATGACAAAATAGACAAACTAATTTGATTAAGAGAAAGCAAAAACATTAAAAAAATTAAAACCAAATTTAAAATTCACATAAAATGGAGCAGAAGTAAATGATATTATCTGAAATGAGCATATCAAATTACAGGACAACGAAACAAATTTAAATAAAAATGGGGGCTGAATAGCTACCGAAATATAAAATAGCCCAAAGAAAATAAATATGTAGTACTAGATAAGCCATGTAGGCAGCAGATGGTGCTAGAGAGCAGTACACTATATTGTTTGTGTGTTGAAAGGTGAGAGAATGAGTAACTCCCTTCTTCCTTTATATGAAACTTTCAGTTTTTATTTCCCTCCGAGTAAGTGTCTTCCTTTTCAAATTCATAGGGCCAAAAGAGGCAGTTGTCAGTTTGAAAATGAACACGTTTACCCAGGTTTTGCTTTCTTAAAGCCTGCCACTTTCATTGGTTCATGATTTATTTTAGGAGAAGCTGAAACCCAAATTTATGTGCCAGGTTTATACAATCCTATTCTTTCACTTGGTCCTCTTAGCTCCAAGCCCCCAGATCATCTCCTGCTGACCAAAACTCTTTCCTCTCTAGAAAAAGGAGCAATCTCTCCCTTTTTTGTAAGTTTTGAATTTCTGCTAGGGAACAGGTTTTTATAGTACATAAACAACATCAAGATTGAACATAAAAGCTAGCACACCTAGACAACCAGAAGAGGGAAAGAAGCTTTGCTGAGGTATAGAAAAGTTTCCTAGATCAATCTGGTACCTTGTGCCAGTTCTCATTGCCTTGAAGCTATGGATTTATGTGTCTGCCAGATCTTCTGGTAGATTCTCCCGTGGGTTACCTCTCAGTTTGCTGCTTGTTCCAATGCCACCTATTGAATCCCTTCATGTTTGCGCAGCTCTTAGATCTCTTCTTTCTGTTTCGGAGTCATGATCAGACCAAGTCAAGGGCAGCCTATCTTTCTCTCTAAGGTCAGAAAACTTTGACTTGCGAAATCAACCATGGTATACTTGAGATTTATAAATATATAGCAAAAGCAGCAAAGATAATATAATTTAAAGAACAATGATGGTTGTCCTAGCATTTCAAGTTTGGTTGGCTAGTCCTCACTTGAGGACTGTCTAGTAGTTCAGGCTCAAGACTGGAAGGAAATGAGATACTCACAGACTATCAATAAATGAAAGAAGGTTTATTTAGCCATGGCATGGAAAGGATATTCAGTAAACATCTCAGAAAGCTACCTGGTGATAGCACCAGTTTCCTTACAGAAATGTACTTAATTTCAAGGATGTGGCACAACAGATGTGGTTCTGGAGTCAGTGGCTGTCAAGATCTATTTATCATCTCCTGATAATTCAATAAAGTCGGCTTAGTTGATAAAGAAACAGGACACAGGAGACGATCTTGATTGTTAACTCATAGCTGCTTCTCTGAAGTGCCATTGAGTCACATGTTTATTATATATGAAAATTCAAACTCCCTTTCACCCACAAGCACAGAGAGAGTTTTACAGCTTTGTAGACATTGCAATTAGTTTAGACAACACACAGAAACCTCAACTTCAAGGTGAAGATAAGAACCAGGCTGGACCTTCAGCTACGTGATTATCAGCAACTAAGTCTGAGAATACTTTTCTCTGGGGCAAAATCCCCTGCTAAACTAAGTTTTCAACCTTGGGTTGCCAAGCAGCTGCATTTCTGACCAAAGGGGAAGAATGTTAACCTCTTGACTATTGGTTTGCTAAGAGCTTAAAGCTTTTCCATAAGGCCACAATAGTTTTCAACAAGAAGGGGTGTAGATCACGAAAGGGGTCAAAAGAGGAGTCTCAGATTTTTATCTGTTTGAGACTCTGTTTCTCTTATTGGCTTCTATCTACAATGTTTATTAACTGAGTGAATTTGGGTAAGCCATTTAACTTTCTTGTGTCTCAGTTTCCTCATTTGTAGAACAAGAGAGTTGGATTAAACAGTCTTTGAAATCCTTTCCAGATCCAGAGCTATGCTAAGGTGATTCTCATGGAAGTGTTAAATCTGGCAAGTCTCAACTTCTTGTTGTATAGTGTGTGGAAGTAATATTCTAAGGACCTAGACTTATGTAGGTTAAGCTAATTTTTGCTTAAAATGTCATCAAGATTTAATTGGCTCCCAGGAATAAGGCATACTGATGTAGTTTACTGCTTTTCTGAAAAATGAAGGGCTCTAGTTAGGTGATGATGCTTGACCAGCAGACTGCAAGACATAGAGACATAGGAAACATAGAGACAAAGAAGCTGTGCTCAGCTGAATCAATTTGCTATTCTCCATATTGCTATCAGCACAAAACCCAGTGGTTATTGAACGATTCCACAGGGAGAGCTTAGAGGCCAAGAGATGACATCTTTGGGAGATAGTAAGAAGTAAATGAAACAGTCTTACCAGCCCTGAAGAAAAAAGGAGGGAAAGTCTCTCAGAGGTCTTTGAGAAAGTGGGCATTTGTAATTTCTCTTCCATCCATGGGACTTCAAAGGCTGATCCTTGTTAGTGGACCAGGGAACACTGAGTGGATAATGGTACACATTGACTTTAGTACTGGGATATGCTTCATGCAAGAGAACAATGATCTTGTAGCTTTTTTAAACAGGTGGGTCTGAATAATTTTGAGGATTGCTGACTGTACCAGAAATATCATCATCTATACCTTGACCCTGATATTCTTGGTGTTGTTCATATCTTTATATCAGCAGATCTGCAATGAACTATAAAATGTGTAATAACCCATTATATGAAGCAGGTTTAGATCCAGGACTGAGACCTTTTAAATGAGGAAGGCAAAACATGATGCTTATGGTTTTTATTCTCTCATGTTTAGATACTGCTTCATGGGATCATTACAATGATAGTTCTTTTGTTTTGGACATCATTCCCTTTATTTTTTCTTCTATTCCCCGAACTCTACCTATGTGAGGCTTCTCAAATTCCTGAGGTCATAACTGACCAGTAATTAACCCAAAGTGCTGGATGATCTTTTAGAAGACCTTCAAGACCCGGTTATCAAGGGTTAGGGATGGTAGGAAAAATATCTGCCTGGCTATATGGGGGTGGGTTATTTCCTTAAAAGGTATTATCATCAGGATCCCCAAGAAATTAAGATTAGGGCTTCTCAAAAATAAATTCAAGAGGGACAGCTACATGGCTTAGTGGATTAAAAGTTAGGCTTAGAAGGGGGCAGCTGGGTAGCTCAGTGGAGTGAGAGTCAGGCCTAGAGACAGGAGGTCCTAGGTTCAAACCCGGCCTCAGCCACTTCCCAGCTGTGTGACCCTGGGCAAGTCACTTGACCCCCATTGCCCACCCTTACCAATCTTCCACCTATGAGACAATACACCGAAGTACAAGGGTTTAAAAAAAAAAAGTTAAAAAAAAAAAAGTTAGGCTTAGAAACAGGAGGTCCTGGGTTCAAATCTGACCTTTGAAATTTCCTAGCTGTGTGCCTGGAAAAGTCACTTAAGCCCTATTGCCTAGCTCTTACTACTCTTCTGCCTTGGAACTAATTCACTGTATTGATTCTAAGATGGAAGGTAAGAGTTTAAAAAGAAAAGAAAAAAAAAGAAATTCAATTAAGGCAAACTGAAGTACCTACTCCAAGCAAAATCTGTTTATTAACAATGATGTGTATAACTGTTAACAAAGTGGGTCAGACTGGTCACCTCAGTAAGGCCAGTGATTCTAGTGAGAAGAGGGGGAACCTTCTTTATTGACTTTCAGGAAAACAGGGGGATCTGGGTAGTTTTGAATCATTACATTTGGCCCTACCAGGAAAAGTGGGTTGGCATTCAAGCATGGCTAACTACATTCTGCTCTGACAATAAAGAAATGGGACTCATCTGCCTCTTGTAACCTTGGCTAGAAGATCAGTACTATCAGGTTGGCTGTACTCTTGAGGAAGAACAAACCCCCACTAATTGTACAAGAACAAGAAAGAACAGATGGCATATGTTTTAGGGAATGGTAGCAAATTAAGCTGATTGGGGCTTGAACAAAACAGATGTTCTAGGGGTTAACAGAATGAAAAATAACAGATTTTCTCTTTAGTCACACCTTTAAATTAACTCAGAGGGAAAACTGTATTCCTGAGCTTAACTCAAGCAGAGAAAGACAGAATAGAATAAATTATTAAGTGATAACAAAATCATTTTAATTTCCATATTTTCCCCCTCTGAATCAATGAAAAGTACTTTTTCAATGAATCACTTAACTGATATTCCAATTATCAAGTGACATTGAGTCTTATTCAACTCTCAGGACACAAAAATACCTAAAGGTACTAAACATTTAACTAAGGATTATTAATTATGAGGCTTATGTGTTTTACCATGACAGGAACATTGTGAGAGGGGAGAGAAAAGATTAACTGACACATTGATAAAATTCATTGGAAACCTTATGGGGAAGGAATGAGAGAAAGGGTAAAAGTCCAGTCTCTTTTGTAATAATTGATTACCAATGACCATCATGTCTTAGGGCTCAGATGTCTCATTCAGACATCTGGTTCTGAAAACCATTTCTTCTCAGGCATGCTGGAATGGGCCTGTTCCCAGAGCAACTCTGAAGGGAAGCATTTCTCCTTGAAGATCTGCTTTCTTGGTCAGGTAGTAACCTATAGAGATTCTTAGATGTTTCTGTTAAAATCTTTTGCAAAATAGATCTCATTATAAGTTAGTATAGCCTTTTAAATTTTATTTTTCTAATAACTAGGTTATGTGATGAAAACCAGCTCAAACCTTATGGTTGTGATCCGATTAACAACAGAACTGTAAGAGGAACATCAAATTAGGAACCCACACATTCACATGAATCTTCAGAGAATTTGAATCTTTATATTTCCCTGGCTGCTTCTATCTTTACCTTTTAAACCCTATACCTTTATCTAGATGCTGCCAATAACAAGCTGAAGGAAGAATTTTTTTTAAGCCTTTACTTTCTGTCTTAGAATCAATACTAAGTATCTATTCCAGGGCAGAAGAGTGGTAAGGGCTAGGCAATTGGAGTTAAATGATTTGTCTAAGGTTATACAGCTAGGAAGTGTCTGAGGCCAAATTTGAATACAGGACCTAGAATCCTAGGCTTGGCTCTCAATCCACTTAGCCACCTAGCTGCTCTTCCAGGAAGACTCTTACAAAATAAAATCTATGAGGAACTGACATAAACTGAGCCTTTCTGGTACCAAAGTAGACATGTGAACTAGTAGTGCTTTTCTGAACAGACACTGACTCCACTATTATTTAACTTCCTGTGATATCTTAGCCATTTGTTATGTTGAAACATTTCAGAAATTCAAATAACAATTGAGAAATCAAGATTTAACAAAAATTTTTTAACTGTTTTATGCAGTGAAAATATAATTTTTATAAATAAAATAGAAAATCCTAAATCCAATTTTTAGAATTTTTAAAGTAGAAAGTGTTCAAGGTCTATATGCCATTAGAATTATTAACATTTTATGTTATTTATAATTATTTACATATATAGTCATCTAATCTTTTTGATTTCTCAGAATTTCTCACAGCAGCTAACCAGCCAATTGCCTCATTAGGAGGAGGAGATGCTGCTAAGGATTTATTCCTAAACATGAAGATAAGTAACAATACTAATTTAAGTAGATGATTTCTATTCCTGGGTCCAATGGCTTCATAAATACATTTACCTAAGAAATGCTTATTTTATTTCAATTATAAGAAAAAGATGTGGGAAGGGACATGTAAATGTACTAAGTAATTAATTCCAGATTGTAACTATTAACAGACAAGCCAAGAATTCATTAACTTAGTTGTTTAGGATATGGAAATGTCTATAACTTCAGATTGAAAACAATGAGACCCTATTTACTTGCATTCTATTATAGAATCTTAGATGTGTTTTAGAATTATTCTATCAAATAATAGAATAAATATTGGGCTTATATCTTTTACTGACCACTTGCCATGATCATAGAAATTTATTACAATAGGAAAAAGGAAATTTATTATAATAGGAAAAAGCAAGGGAATGACTATAACAGGATCAAACCTGGTCCTTCAGGCCTAAGCATCAGGCCACCCAACACAGCTATAATGGGATAAAGCATAAAGTTCTATTTGATTTCAGACATTGTTCCTTCATTTTTTTTAAACCCTTACCTTCTGTCTTAGAATCAATACTGTATATTTGTTTCAAGGCAGAAAATGGTAAGGGCTAGGCAATGGGGGTTATGTGACTTGTCCACAGTCTCTGGTCTGACTCTCATTCCACTGAACCACCTAGCTGCCCCTCTGTTCCTTCATTTTCGAAGAAAACCAATTATTTCACAGGGTGATATCTTAACTTGCTTGTGAATTGGATTTAAGTGAGGCAGAGTTGCACAAAGTCGTCAGGCTCGCTCTCTTCCAGTCATCTCAAGTCAGGCCAACTGGTGGGCTGGGATGCAGTAAAAAATCTTAGTGTCTTTGATATCTGAACAATCTGTGGGCAGGGATGCGGTGGAAGACCTGTTTAACAAACAACAGGAGAGTGTCTTTAATGTCTGAACAATCTCTGGGCCCTTCAAAGTCCCTAATTCAGCCACCTTCATGGCCATTGCAACAAATTGTTCTTATCCTCCCATTGTGCCAAAAGAAATCTTCACATGATTGGGGAAGACATCCTCCCTAAGTCACTGACGGGTTTGAAACCTGTCAGGTATCCTCAACCTGGTCTAGCCCATCCCCTGAGATGGTTTTGCCAGAGTGTGGTTGCTGCTCATGTTATAGTTTCTCAGAGCCACAGATGAGATTTGGATGACAGATTGACACCAAAGGTGGATGAGCAGCCCTGAAAAGGGGCTTGACAAGCTTTCCCACCAGAAGTTCTAGACTTTCCTGAATACCCTATATAGGTAAGAGAGTCATATAGACAACTAATTATATGACAGGGTATCACAACAAGTTCAGAATTAACCATGTGGGAAAATTTCTTGCATAAGAAACTGAGTAAACTGGTCCTACTTTAGCCTTTCCAAGGCCCTCCCCCCAACCCTCACCCCACCTTACCCCAAACTATTCCCCAGGGATATTTACATTTATTCACTGGTAGCAGAAAAAAAGCAGATGGTGCCACAAAGTTCTTTCATTTTTGCCCTAGGGAAAAGATTCTAAGGAGTCTGGTCTCATTCTGGAAGAGTTTGACTCTGTTTTAGGAAAATCAATGTAACTGCTGAGGGAAGATGGGATTTAAGTGGGGAAGACACTTGAAGTAGGGGAGATCTACCAGCAAGTTATTTCCAAAATGTAGGCAGGAGGTAATCAGGGCCTATAGAAGAGAAGGGGGGAGGCACAGGAAGGGATATTACTAAGGCAGAAACATTACCTGATAACTGGGTGGATATGGGAGCTGAATCAAGGATGACATGTAGTTTTCAAGCTCTGAGTGACTGGAAGAATGGTGGTACCCTTGACAGTGGTAAAATTTGGCAATAATGATTTCTTTTTTGGACATGTTGCATTTAAATTTCCACAGGACATCCACTTAGAGATGTCTATTAGGCAGCTGGAGATGTGAGACTGGAAGTCAGAAGATTTTTATTCAGTCCTGTTAGACTGGTATACTCTATATGAGGTTTTCTTGGCAAGATACTGGAGAAGTTTGCCATTTCTTTCCTTAGCGCAGTGCTGGCAAACCTTTTAAAGATACTATACACAAACTGCACCTTCAAACCCCTGTGAACCATTCTTCCCTCTTCCCCCTTCCCCCAATTATCTTAGAGAGCAGAAGGAGGAAGTACTCACAGAGCATGCAAAAAATGTCTTCAGGACCAGTGGAGAGGGGTAACAGAGCAGCCCCCTCGGGCACACTGGGGGCATTTATACCACATCTTCAACAACTCAGCTCTACTGGATTAAGGCAAACAGAGATTAAGTGATTTGTCTGGAGTCACAGAGCTAGTGAGTGTGTCTGAAGCTAAATTTGAATTCAGGGCTTCTTGACTCCAGATCATCAGATCAGAGAATCATGTGCATATAGGGATGACAAATGAATTCATGGGAACTACTAAGTGAAAGTTTGGGGGAGGAGAGGAGAGGTCCCCGACAAAGGGTGGATACTCATGGTTAGTGGATGTGACCTGGGTGAAGATCCACCAAAGGAGATAGAGAAGGGGCAGTCAGATGGTGGGAGAATCAGGAGAGGAGGACACAGCTGAGTGACCAATCCAGTAGCCGCGGGACATTTGCGAGATTGCTCATTTATTCGTTCTTTCTCTTGTTCAATAGGGAGGGACGACGAAAAAAGCTTGCTAATTAAAAAAATAAAAAATAAAAAAACCCCCAAACAATAGAAAAAGAGGAAATAGCTACGAACAGGTACCAGCGCTACTGACCATAGAGCGGGCGGAATACGGGGCTAGAGGTACCGGAAGTCGTTCCCCCTGCAGGGGCGGGGTCGGGTCGGGTCCGGAGCGGGGCGGGCTGGGGGCGGGATTGGGTCCTTCTCCGGTGCATGGGTCGCAGCCCCGCCTGCGGCTGGGCGTCCCGGTTTGGTGCGGGCGCCTCGGAGGACGCTGTGAAGCACCCCTCCCCTCCCCGGCCCCCCCGCCGCCCGCGGGACCGGGCTCTGGCGCAGTGGGGCCCGGAGGCGGCGCATCCAACCGCGACATTGGCAGTCGTGCTCGGGTCCTGACCTCCGCCCTCCTGGGGTCCCCAGAGCCCAGAAGAAGCAGGAAATGGCAGACGAGGCACTTTTCTTGCTTCTCCACAACGAGATGGTGACTGGCGTCTACAAGTCCGCGGAGCAGGGGGAAGTGGTGAGTGACCACTGCCCTGGCCCAGTACCCTTCTTTCCCCTCCAGGCCCCTTTCTTCCCGTCTCCCACCCTCCCCAGTCTCTTTTTTGTTTAACTCTTTTTTTGTTCTTGTTTCCAATCTAGTCCACAAACTTCACACAGTCCTCCCAGTCCTATCCACGATTCCTCTCATTCCCTCCCTCGCCCTATTCCTAATTCAGTTATCGTGTCCTACCAGAGTAAGATCTCTTCCCTACACCATGTCTTCTCCAAACACTGCGATCCCCGTGGTGCAGGCCCCCTCATAGTTGCTTGGTCCTCTGCATCCAGCTTCTTACTCTAGTGCATCTCAGCTGTCAAATTAATCTATACCTCCTGACTGTTATCTTCCCTTCCCTATTCAGTAAATCCTAGTGGCTCCCTGGTACCTCCTGTATCAAATATAAAATGCTTGGTCTTAAAATTCCTGCATAACCTTGCTTCTTCTTACCTCTCCAGTCTTAATATTTAGTCGTTTTCATAACCTTTTCTCTTACTCCATCTCCAAGTTCAATCATTTTCATTGTCTTCCTCAATGCCTGGGGAAGCTCTGTCTTCGTTTCCACCTTCTGGCTTCTCTGACTTCCTTCAAATCTCAACTAAAGTCTGCAATTTTATGGGAAGCTCTTCTGCCCCTTCTTACTCTTGGTTTCTTTCCTCTGAGAGAAATTCCACTTTTCTGGTATATATATCTTGTTTGACTTAATTGTTTACATGTTTCCTGCCTTGTTAGACTGTGAGCTTCTTGAGAACAACTTTTTGCTTTTCTTCGTACCCCAGCACTTAGTAACATTTCATTTGCTTGGTACATAGGCATTTTATTGTTGTTTTCAAAGAGGACCTGAAGTTGCTCATAAATTGAATTTAAGTGAGGCTGAATTGCAGAAAGACATCAGCCTTACTCTTCCAGAGCCATCCAATTCAGGTGGGTGGCAACATAAAAGTTGTCTCGTAGTTGAGAGACAGTATAAAGAGAACAGAGAAGGTGGCCTAGAGGACACAGCCTTGGGTATAGTTAGTGGGTTTTATAGCTATTGGAGTTTTTTTGTTTTTTAATTTTGTTAATCTCATCTTTGTTTTTTAGAATTTCTATTTTGATACCTAATTGATGTTTTAAAATTTGCTCATTTTATAACTTTTTTACTTGCATTTTCAATTCATTTATCTGTTCTTTTTCGTTTTTCATTAATGAAAGTGTTTAGAAATAAAAAAAAAATTTCCCTAAGGATTGCTTTGGTGGCATCCCATAAAATTTGGTATGTCGTCTCGTTGTTGTTGTCTTTAATGAAAGGAGCTATAGTTTCTGATTTGTTCTTGACCTGCCAGTTCTTCAGGATTAAATTTTGTAGTCTGTAGTTGATTTTTAAAACTTTTTCATTGGCCTTTTATTTAACATAATTTATATTGCATTGTGATTTCTTCATGTTTGTGAGGGCTTTGTGTCTGAAGATATGATCAATTTTGGTGATTATAGCAGAGGCATAGATATTTTTACTCATTTATATTTCCACTCAGTAATCATGAAAGGTCTATCATATCTATTGTTCCTAAAATTCTATTCATTTTCTTAACTTCTTTCTTATTTATTTTTTTAAAATCCTTACTTCTCATCTTAGAATCTTAGTGTTTATCATGGCCGTGTGACTTGCCTAGGGCCACACAGCTAGGAAGTGTCTGAGGTCAAATTTGTACCCAGGACCTCCCATCTCAAGGCCTGGCTCTTTGAGCCACCTAGCTCTGCCCCCTCTTATTTATTTTTTAGTTATATTTATCTAGGGTTGACAGGTAAATTGAAGTCCCCCATTAATATAATTTTGCTATCTATTTCTCCTTGTAGTTCATTTAGTTTTTTCTTTTAAGTTTTTAGAAGCCATACCATTAGGTTCATATATCTTAAGTATTGAAATTAATTTATTGTCTATGTTACCTTTCAATAAAATATAATTTTCTTTTTTTTTTTTCTTTAAATCCTTAACTTCTGTGTATTGGCTCCTTGGTGGAAGAGTGGTAAGGGTGGGCAATGGGGGGGGGTCAAGTGACTTGCCCAGGGTCACACAGCTGGGAAGTGTCTGAGGCCGGATTTGAACTTAGGACCTCCTATCTCTAGGCCCGACTCTCAATCCACTGAGCTACCCAGATGCCCCTTTCTCTATTTTCTAATTAAGTCTGTTTTTTTTTTTTATTTGAGAGATAGGAAAGAATTATTGATAGAAATGGAATAAAGTTGAGAAAGGGACTTAATTCATTCTTTTGATAGTTATAGTACATTGTAACAGTTTAGAAATATTAAAGTATTGAGATAGTACTAGATGTCAGAAACGAATGAAAATTCCTGAAAATATGAATAAATTATAACTAGATTCATTTTTTAATTGAGAAGGAAAATTTAACGTGCTCATTGTTTTGAAGATACTTGGGAACTTTTGTAAATTTTGGAAGGGATTAATCAACCTTTTTAATTTGGGGGATTACTTTAAAGTTCTGTCTTCGATTCAAAATTCTATTTTGTTTTATAGGAAAATGGAAGGTGCATTACTAAGCTGGAGAACATGGGTTTTAGAGTGGGACAAGGATTGATAGAAAGGTAAGTTCAGTTTGGATCATAATGATAGTAATAATAATAGCTGATATTTTATGTAATGCTTTTTTTATGTAAAGTTATTTCATTTGATCCTCACAGTAGCCTTGTGAGATGAACATTACAGTATTATCAAATATTATCCTTCTTTTACATATTAGAAAAGAGTATCAGAAAGTTCAGATGGCATGTCCATAGTCATATAGCTAGTAAGTGTTAGGGGCAGGATTTGAAATCCAGACTCTCCTAATTCCAAGTCTAGCATGTTTTCTATACAATGCTGACTGTCTTTATGTTATTACTGGTTAAGTCATAAATGAAAATGCCTTGCATTTTAAAAAGAGAGCTCTGTTGGCATGCTGCCGTAAATCAAAAATACGTTGTGAAACATATTGATCCATATACCAGGTTCTTAAGAGTTTGAAAATAAGTTTTTATCAAGGCTTTGTTATAAGATATTTTTCTACACGTAATTATGTTTCACAGCTTACTCTTCTTAATATTCTTTATTATCTTCTTTTCCCAATTCTGTTGTCCTTCTAAACATTTATTTTAAATGTATCTAAGAATAAATAATAGCTGAATATCAGATAGTTTAAACTAGTTTAAACTACAAAATCAGTACAGTAGGACTTAAAAACATATTTGACTTTCTGTTCTCAAAATCTCAGCATATCATTGAAATTTTAATTGTAACATAAGTTGGGATTATAATTTAAATTTATTTTACCTGATATTTTTCACTTATGACAATTGAAACATTACATTATAAATAACTATAAATAAACATAATGACAACTGTGTAAACATTATACGCAGTTTTGCCATTTGGAAATTAGATTCGTGATTTACCTATCTTGATTTCTTTTGGAGGAAAATATTGTAATGTTATTGCTTTTTGAACTTTTTAGGTTTACAAAAGACACTGCAAGGTTCAAGGATGAGTTAGATATCATGAAGTTCATTTGCAAAGATTTTTGGACCACTGTTTTCAAGAAACAAATTGATAATCTAAGGACAAATCATCAGGTATTATACAAATTAGATTTGTTTTGCCTGTTACAGATTTTATCTCATTAAAGTAAATTTATGTCTGCTGTTTACTTTTGTTATTAAAATGTTAAAATGATAGTTTAAAGAGTTGTTTCTTTTAACTTTCATATTTTGTCACTATATTAAATTTAATGAGTCACGTATTTTGTCATAAGCACTGGATACAGTGAATAAAAAGCAAAGAGAAAAATCTTTAGTTATGTATAATTGGAATTTGGGAGATGCCATTTAAAAGTATGTTATATATTTCCTATGGACATGTGAGGGACTTTGAAACTACATTTTCCATGATTCCTCATGGCAAACAGGAAGTATGATGATGTAAGAGAGGGGTTAAATCTCCTGGGTGAGGAGGAAGTTGCTCTCTGAGCTGGCAGGTGCAGGATGATTTGAAAGGTAAAAATGGCAGAGGCAATGTGAATTCTTACAGGCGCGGTCTTATATATATTTTACCAGCATGGCCATGGCTTTAATTAAACTACTAATTTCTATATTTATATCAGTCTTTATCATTTTTAATCGTAACAGTTATGACTAGCGTTTTTTTTAAAAATTGAAAATAATACTTTTCCTGTATACTTTGTTGAGGGTTGGGGGATAGTTCATAGGTGTGGAACTTTGCAAGTAATGTCAAATTTTTTTCAAAGTATTGATTGACTTTGTTGACATTTTTTTTCTCTTCTTTTTCTTTTACTTTTTATTAAAAAAAATTTTTTTTTCTCTCTCCAAGAGAATGGCTCTTGGAGAGGTTTAAGGATACAGAGAGAAATCTAGGCAATTTAAAAACAACTGATATCAGTAAAAATCTATTTAAAACAACTGATATCAGTAAAAATCTATTTAAAAAGGGGGCAGCTGGATAGCTCAGTGGATTGAGAGGCCTAGAGATGGGAGGTCCTAGGTTCAAATCTGGCCTCAGACACTTCCCAGCTGTGTGACCCTGGGCAAGTCACTTGACCCCCATTGCCTACCCTTACCAATCTTCCACCAAGGAACTAATACACAGAAGTTAAAGGTTTAAAAATATATATATATATATAAAAATCTATTTAAAAACATAACTAATTTATTTTATTATTATTTTTTAAACCCTTACCTCCATCTTAGAATCAATACTGTGTATTGGTTCTAAGGCAGAAGAACGGTAAGGGGTAGGCAATGGGGTTAAGTGATTTGTCCAGGGTCACCTAGCTAGGAAGTGTATGAGGTCAGATTTGAACCTAGGACCTCCCATCTCTGGGCCTGGCTCTCAATCCACTGAGCCACCCAGCTGCCCCCTTAAAAACATAATACTTTAAAAATGCACTCAAATTCATTTTTAGAATTACTTGGTTTTCAGATGTTTTGGTGTTTATTCAATGTATTAGTGTTGGTAATAGGTAAGATCTTAAATAAGAATCTGACTATTTTAGGGCTATTTAAGAGACTGTAGAGAGAAACATGATTCTAAGGCAGAAGTTTGAAAGAACTGAAAGAATTGTTGGGCTTGGGTTCAGAACCAAACACTATTCACTTAACCTGATTTAGCTTCAGTTTCCTCAACAATAAAATAAGAAGCACTTTGCAAACCTTAAAGTGTACTAATATGAGTTATTAGTTTAGTTAAACAGTTATTAGATATCTCATTTTAGACTGAGGTGAGGTAACAATTACTGCTATCTTTATGGCTTTAGGGGTAGGGAAATGGAATCAGTAGAAGACATTTTGACATATCTTAAGCTTTCTGCTTCCATTCTCATAAGTGAAACTTTGTGGAGGGGTGAGGAGGAGTGAATTGACAAGGGTTTGTCTTTGATTTGAAGACTTTATGTAACATTTTTATCTTAGGAATGTTTTATAAAAAGCTGATTAATAAGGTAGACAGTGCTAAACAAGACTATTTAAAATAATCATATTCATTTTCTGTTCACCAGCTTTGTTACTGTAGTTATTATCTATATGACAAAGAAAGCAAGATTATGTCTCCATATTAAAAATAAACTTATCCTGCATTTTATGAAACATAGGAATTATTAAACAATAGGATTGGTCTATTAATTTTCTTAACTTAATGATTTATAATTAGTTACTTCAAAAGCTATAATAATGTGTTTAGTAGGTATTAGAACACATTAATACCCTATATCGAACACATTAATCCCCTATTATTAAATATTGCCTACTAATTTCAAAGTTTTAGCTGGATTTCCATTTGTTTTACTTTGAAGTGAAAAGGGAGATGAATCCTTTTAGTGTACCTCAACAGGGAAATTAATTGATGAGTGATTTGATGAGAATTAAATGATGCTTTAAGGCTAATTTTTTGTATGAGAGGCTGCCTTACTCTGGATATAGGGCCAGGGAATGAACCTTGGGGTTAGGAGAGCACTGGGTTTTCAGGTTCTGCCCAGGAGCCACATTAGCTATATTGCCATATGCAAATCATTCAACCTCTCTGTGTTGCAGGCATTCTAAAATTCATAAGGTAAAGCTGAATTGTGAGTCTATTTCTACAGGGGGAGTTTCTGATACCATTGAAATTAAAGGTCTAAACCAAAAATAAAATTAAGTTTATATGGTTGTGTAGCACTGATAACTGTGTGTTATCATAAGTAGCTAGTCTGATTAAGTGAAGTCACTACTCTCAATTAGACAATTGATATTTTCTGACCTGCTGCTCTCCTGCAGTTTTTAAAAAATTAGTTACTGTATTTTGAGCATAAACTATTTTCTTGAACTTCAAAAAAGTATGAGTTATTGATTATATAACTGAGCAATCTCAAAGAATAAAAAAATACTAACCAGATGTTTCTCTTATATTTTGGGGACAGGGTATCTATGTGCTTCAAGACAACAAATTTCGACTCCTGACTCAGATGTCTTCAGGAAAACAGTATTTAGATCATGCACCTAAGGTATTTCATAGAAGACTATGAATCTCTTGAAGACAAAATACTATAATTGAATGGACATATTCAATGCTGATCATTGTAGATTTGTGAATTTAAAATAGGATAAAGACGGGAGTAGAAAGGTATCACAGTGAGAAGAGTAGTCAGGACTTGAATTGGGACGTCTTTTGTCCAAATCTGGCCTCAGACACTCTGTGACCCTGGGCAAGCCACTTAACTTCAATTGCCTGGCCCTTGCCACTCTTCCTAGTATTGATACTAAGGGAGAAAATAAGGGTTTAAAAAATAGGATTATAGGCCTTAGTCTCTAAGACTTGAAAAAAAACCGATCATTTAAAGGGTAATTATTCACTACAAAATAATGTGCTTTAGAAAAGGATTTATCACTGGGTTTCACTTGGGAGCTCAGGCATTAATTATTAGAACTTTTCATGGTATTGTAGAAACCAACAATTTTTGGTGTTTTCGTGGAATTTATACCTCAGGTATAAGTATAAAGCAAGTAAAATGGGAAATGCTTATTACTACCTACATAAGAATTAGATTTCTGAAATACTCTTTGAAAATTTAATTAAAAATTTTTTTCTTTGATGAAATGTTTTAAAAACTTGGGATGTAGGATTTTATATATGAAGCCCAGAAAAGTCAAATGACTTGTCCATGGTAATACAAGGAATGCTAGAGCTAAAATTTAAACCCATTGACTCCAAATTCATTTTTCTTTCTACTTAACCAGACTGTAAAGTATAATCAGGACATGGATAGAATTCTGGATTCTCAAAGACAATGCTAATGGAGCACAAATTCTGGTAGTTTTTCACTAAGTTAGAAAGTCCCTGAATACAGGTCTGGCACCTGGATTGAATGTTTGGTATTTGAGTGCCAGACTAGCCACGTTGGCTGAGATACCTCACCTGCAGGCTGACCAGCAAATAATGAATTTTCCCATCATACCAAATCAAGACTTGTTTATATACAGAACTTGAAATGTTATAGAAGAGACCAAAAAGAGCTAAAAGGAAAGACAAGCAGAACAGTTAATGCTCTTTATCTGTTTTGCTTTATCTAAGTAAATGTTCTTTTGATATTTAAGAATAAAAGAAATTTAAGTAAAAAAGTTATGTAAACCTGTTAGAGTAGTCTTTGCTTCTTTGTAATAAAGTCAAGTTCCAATTTTGAGAGCCACTAATTCAGGATTTGTAATGACAAAGTATACCTAATTTTTTTTGTCAGAATACCTGATTATTGAGCAAAAATTTAAACACATGACATAATTTTGTAATTAATCAATATTCACCATAGGCTTATTGTGAATTAATTTAAAAATTTATTGATAGCTTTTTATACACCAGCCGCTTCCAATATACCTTCCTCAAATTTTGCCTTGTAACAAAGAAAAAAGTAATCAAAATCCAACAAAAAAAATACCTTTGTTAAACATTATTACATAGCTGTTGTATTACCTCTGTTTTCAGAATCAAGATTGGTAGTACAATTAATTCAAGTACATTTGCTTTTTTGTATGTTTTTTACTTATTTTAGTCCTGCATTTTGTATTCTTCATTATGTTCTATGCTCTACATTATTTATACAATACAGTTCATACAAGTCTTCTCATGTTTCTTTAAATTCCTAGTTTTTGTCATTTCTTGTGGCAATATTCTATTGTATTTACCACAATTAAAAAAAAATCCTTACCCTTTGTGTTAGAATCAATACTAAGTAGTAGTAGCAAGGGCTAAGTGACTTGCCAAGGGTCATATAGCTATTAAGTGTCTGAGGCCAGATTTGAACCCAGGACCTCCCATCTCTGGGCCTAGCTCTCAATCCACTGAGTCAACTAGTTGCTCCCCACCATTTTTTTTTTTAAACCCTTGTACTTTGGTGTATTGTCTCATTAGGTGGAAGATTGGTAAGGGTGGGCAATGGGGGTCAAGTGACTTGCCCAGGGTCACACAGCTGGGAAGTGGCTGAGGCCGGGTTTGAACCTAGGACCTCCTGTCTCTAGGCCTGACTCTCACTCCACTGAGCTACCCAGCTGCCCTCCCCACCATTTTTTAAAATTTAAATTTAAAATCTTTATCTTTTCAGTTACATGTAGAAACAATTTTTGATATTTTAGAATTCAAGTTTTCTTCCTCCTTTCTCCCCCATTTCACCAGCAGTGAATAGTCTGATATAGATTATAACCATACTTTCCTGCAATACATATTTCTATATTGCTCAGTCATAATAGAAGTCACACATATAGTAGAAATATATAATATACACATACAATAGAAATTTCATGAAGGAAGTATAGTGGAAGATGCCATGCTTTTTTATCTGTAGTCAGACTCCAACAATTCCTTCTTTGGCCGGTTTTGCATAAATTCTTCCTTTGTGAGTCTGACAGATAAACTTTTTCATGTTCCCCCAATTTGTTAATGGTGGCACCCTTTATTTCTAGATTAGGTATCCATTTTGACTTTATCACTTGTGTATGATGTTGGTTCATACCTAGTTTCCTAGCAATTTTTGTCAGATAGTGAATTTTTTCCTCTAAAGCTTGGATCATTGGATCGTTATTGAACACTTAGTTGCTGTGGTCATTGACTGCCATGTGTTGATTGCCTTATCTAGTCCATTGATTTACCACTCTTTTTCTTAGCCAGTACCAGATTGTTTTGATGATTATAGTTTTATAGTATAGTTTGAGATCTGGTAGACCTCCTTCCATATTTTTTTCATTAGTTCCCTAGCCTTTTATTCTTCCAGGCGAACTTTATTTTTATTTTTCTGGTTCTATGAAATAATTTTTGAGTGGTTTGATGTCACACTGAATAGGAAAATTAATTTAGGTAGGATTGTCATTTTCACTATATTGAATGAGAATCCATGAGAAATTGGTGTTTTTCCAATTGTTTAGGCCTGATTTTATTTGTGTGAAGAGTGTTTTGTAATTGTGTTTTTATATATATACACACATACACATGTATATATATAAAATTGTTGGATTTGTTTTGGTAGGTATACTCCCAGGTATTTTGTATTGTCTATAGCAGTGATGGGCAGACTTTTTAAAGAGGGGGCCAAAGGAAAGGAAATGCTCATCTGTCAGTATGTTTCTAAGGCAGCTCTTTAGAATTTTCATTGTATTGTATCCTACTCATTGTATTTGTCAGATTAAGAATAATGTCGTGGCTGGATAGAACATTTCAGGGTCCCCCACCCCACCCCACCCCCATCCCCCCGCATCTGGCCCATGGGCTGTAATTTGCCCATCACTGGTCTAGAGTTATGAATGGAATTTCCTTTTCTTTCTCTTACTGTTGGATTTTGTTTGTGGTAAATAGAAATGCTGATGATTTATGTGGGTTTGTTTTGTATCCTCTGACTTTGCTGAAGTTAATTATTTCTGTTAATTTTTTGGTTGATTCTCTGCAAAGAACAATGACTTTGTTTCTTCATTCCCTATTCTAATTCCTTCAGTTTCTTTTCCTATTCTTATTGCTGGAATGAACATTTATAGCAGGGGTTGGCAACGTATGGCTCTTTCTGCAGGAGCCATAAAGTCATTTTTTTTTTTCAGGCGCTGTTACAGGAGCGCACACTGTGAGCACTGTATGGCTCTCACGAAATTACATTTTAAAAAATGTGGCGTTTATGGCTCTCANATGGTGTCCAGACTCTTTTTTTGATTGTGGCTTTCAGGTATTTTGATCTCATTCTCAGATTAGCTCTCTTAGATCTATTTTCCAGGTCATTTATTTTTCCAGTGAGATTTTAAAGATTTTCTTCTATTTTTTCTTTCTTTTATTATTCACTTTTTTTCTAATTTTGTCTTACTATTTCCTGATGTTTTATGGTTTCTTTAGCTTCTAATTTTCCAATTCTGATTTTAGGGAGTTATTTTCTTCCTTGAGTTTTTGTGTTTCCTTTTCCAGTTGCCAATCCTGCTGTTTAAAATGTTTTCTAAATTTTTTTTTGCCTCCATTTCAATTTAGTCCATTCTATTCCTTTAGGAGCAATTTTTTTTCAGTGTATTTTTGTGCCTCCCTTTCCTTTTGGCCTATTCTAGTTTTTAGGAAATTGATTTATTCAGTGAACTTCCCCCTCCCCCCACCCCCTGAGTTATTGAATTTTTCTGTCATTTCTCTTATTGTTTTTTAAACTTCTTTTCAAGTTCTTCCAGGGGTTCTTTTGGGGCCTGACTTCCTTTCACCCTTTCCTTTCAGGCTTTACATGTTTCCTTTTTGTCATCGTTGTAATCTTCTGAGTTTGTATTTTGGTCTTCCTTATCACTAAAGTAATTTTCTGAGGTCAGGTTTGGGTTTTATAAGGATTAAAATGAATAGTTTGACTAAAATATGAGAGAATGTGGTCGCTGATATTATAACTCAAGTCAAATGACTTTTTATTTAGCATCTTTATTTCCAAATAGAGGGGAAGAGTAAAGTAGAAAAATGTGAAAAGATGGTAGAGTAAGCATTCTAGCTAATCACCCTAGATATTTCTCTGGTGCCTGGCCCAACTTAGGCTGGGCTAACTAGCCCTCCACTGGAGGACTCTCAGCTGGAGGGTCATTTAGCTGGTGGTGAATAACCATGCGGCCTCCTCAGGAGGCTAATCTCTCCAGAAGCCAGGAAAGGAGTCAGCTTTTCACTCACCCAAAGCAGTGGTTCCAAAAGAGAAGATCCAAGAGCAGTCTTACCAAATGCTATAGTCCCAGGTCCACTCTGAAGAAGGTCCTTCACCAGCCTCCAAAGCCTCGAAAGAGCTTGAAGACTACACTCACAGAAGTTGCAGCCACTTTTAAAGACCCTAATTTTCATCACTTCCTGTGCCTTCCTCCACTTTACAGGGACCAATTGCAGTTTATAATTTTGCTTAGGACTGCGGAGGGTGGGAGAGTCAGTCATTTCTGAGTTGTCACCCACTTTGGCACGTGGGTTGCAGACCTCCCCCACTTGTGCATTAAGTAGAGTGTATACGTTTCTGGTGATTAAATTTAAAAGTAGGTGAGGGGAGAGTTAATCCCATCTTCACAGTTTTTTTTTTTTTTTTTGGTCTTTTTCTAATCCCCCCTACCCAATTACCTTACCTATCTGTTGAGGTTCTTCTCTGTTCCTGGGGTAGAAGGCCCACTGCTCCAACCAAGGTTGGAGTACTTTTCTCTGGTGCTGTTCCTCTGTTGTTTTGTGTGCCAGATTGGTCCCCACTCTGCTGCTTCCCTGCCTCTGCCATCCCCAGCTCTAGGGGCTGCTGCCACAGGTCTTCTGCTGCCACATGAGAGTGTGGAGTTTCCTATTGTTCTTCTGGTCCCCCTCTCTGCTCTCTACCATGTGGGAGTTTGGGGTTTCCTGCCTTCTATACCTGTGTAGGGTGGCTCAGGCTGGAGTCCTACTTGTTCTACAGCTTTGTTGCCTTTGAAGAGTCATGGCATGTTGGGCTGCTTTTTTTTGTTGTTGTTCTGATGCATCTCACAGATGCTAGACTGAGCTATTTTTTCTTTTTATCCCATTGAGATGTGTTCCTCCTATTTTCCTTTGCTTTGAGGCAGTTTATTAATTTTTTTTATGTAGGGTTGCACAATGTCCTTTACTCTGACATTTTAGCTTCCTGCAAATTCCACAATTTGTTTTTAATTACCCTTTTTAAAAAACTTCATCTCACTTATAAATACCAATTTACAATAAACATGTTATTCTACGTTCTAGCCAAATTGAACTACCTGCTATTTCCCAACTAAAAACAGAATTTCATTTCCTGTTTCATAGAGATGGAATGCCAAGTTTGGAAACGAGTAAGTTTGTCTGAAGCCTTTGGTCAACTTTGTTTCTTCTTCATCTGTTCATTTAGAATTTTTATCTTTTAAGGTTTAATACAATGGAGATTGTTTTCCTACTTCCCATAGTTGTTGGTATACCCTTCTTTCTCAAATTAAATGCTTATCTTTAAATTTTCTATTCCTTCAATAAGATGTAAATTCCTTGAGAGCAGGAACAGTTTTAAATTTTGTTTTTGAATCCATAATGCCTTATAGGCTTGTTAAAAATGCTTGTTGAATGAAAATATAGCTTCTTGTGCTGCCCCCTACCCCCCCAATCCCTGATCTACTTGCTTTCAAGTCTCTGTTATCCTGGCTTTTGGTCTTTGTTTAGCCCTAGCCTTCCTATTTACTTTTCTATAGATTAGATTTTTCTGCCTTTATTCTGAGAATTTCCTTGCTTTATTGTATTTATTCTTTTCCCTTTCTGTCTTGAATTTTTATTCTGATTAATATCCTATATCTTTAATCTCTTTGTGTTCTCCATGGAGTTAAAGCTTTTAAAGTACCAGATGTTTGCTGTCTAATGTTTTTCTCTGTTCTGTTTTTATTTGTTATTGACCCATTTGTGCTTCACTTTACAAGTATCAATACATGAGGGAAATAAGAAGTAGTATCCTATTACACAATAGACCTGTTTTCCAAAATCTTGTGATTGAATTCTACTCGTCTTCCCCATGATCATTCTTCTTTCCTTGGTTAGCCTATCTTAACTCTTTGGTAGCTAGTTGCTGCTAGAGTTTCAGTTTCCTTTCTTTCTCCCAAGGGAGGCACCACAGTTACGAGGTGGACTTCTGGTATGCCAATACAAATCTAGATTAAACCTATCATAAGGTCTTCATCTCCTATCATAGGTGTGTATACCTTTTCACTCCTGGGAGTGCTTTTTAGTGGGACCTTCTTGCCCTGTTAGGGTGAAATTTCCTTCTTTCATTCCTCCAGTTTCAATTCCTCTCTTCTGTTAACCTCCTCCCAATCTCTTACAGCATCTTTTCTTTTTGAGAGATTGTATGTAATAAGACTTGATAAGGGTTTATCACATACTCCTCTGTCCTCTACCTCCTCTCCCCATTTTTGTACCTTTGGGGGGTTTAGTCCATAGTACATATGGTTTAATCAAAGGTTATCAAACTTGAGGATCAAAATGCATTGTGGGAATTTAAGTGTCAGCACATTTCTTATTCATTTTTGTTTACATTTTATCCCTTTGTATACTTAAAATTTTTTTCTTAAGGATTTCTTTTACCTTACAAATCAGTCTTTTTCTTTTTTAAAGTAACTCTAGAAATAGAATCATTTTATTATTTATTCTGTAGTAATTACACTTATTCATTACCTCGTATTTCTTTTGTTTAGAGGAAGTGTTTACAAGCCAAATATTGCTATTTCCTCCCCCCCCCCCCCCCCCCCGCATGCTTCAAAAGGCTTCTCTTTATGTTTAAAGTACATTTTTAAAAACTGCTGATTAAATTAATACTTGTGACATATGCCATTTTGGGCTACAATTTGAATTTGCTTTTTGGAATATATTACTTCATTTCTTTCCAGCTTTTTAATGGTGTGTAATTATCTAGTATATTAGATTTTCCTTTCTTCTGTGTTTTTGAAGGTCTTTCTCCTGTTACCTTATGGAACTTGTTTTTTTGTCGTTAGACTTGTTAAATTTAACAATTGCCTATCTTGTAGTATGAAGCATAGGATTTTTTTCCTTAAGAGTTAATCTGTAGTTTCTTTTGATTGTAGCATTTTTTTATATTCAGAATTTCTGGATAATTTTCTATAATCACTCCTCAGCATTCTTGTGTTTACTTTACCCGTCCCACCTGGCTTTCCTATTTTTGGTATATACCAAAGTGTTCCCCTCTTTTAGACTTAGAAGAGAGTAGGGAGGGTATTTTGGACAATTTCTGAAGCCTTGGGGACTCCCTAACCAAAAGGCTGCCTTTGTTTGAAGGCAGCCTAATTTTTGCCCAAACCCTTCTTTTCCTGATGTGGTTGGGCAAATTAGTATCTGTCTTGTAGGCATCTATGCAGCAGAAGTGGATTCCAAAGTGAGTCCAAGGAACAAATCTATGAGTTGGTAGATAGAAGTTGGTATGGGGGGGTGCTGAATGCTTTAATTAAGGTTTAGCATTTATTTTCAATTCATAAGACTATAATCTTTAATTCAGCTCATTGTTCTACATCTGTACATAATTCCTTTTTTTTTTTTCAAGTGAGTGATTTAGTGGGGACTGGTGAAAATGTCTAGTTTATCTTATTGGTCATGTGACACAGAAGTCACACACAGTTTTTAATCTCTAGGCTTGGTCTTACTCAAGACCCTTACTACTTGCCCTCAGATCTCAAATAAAAATGATGTGGATAAATTTTAATCAAAATGAGAGAGCCTATAGCCACATGAAATTAAGACTATATTAAATTTATAAATCTGTAATTTCACAACTCTTCTACAAGAAAATTAAAACAGTATTACGTAGATTTACTATAGCTTGAATTTTTAAAAGGTATTATTTTTCATAAGTTAAATTTTTTTTGTTTGTTTTTAGTATTTAGCATTTACATGTGGCTTAATCAGAGGTGGCTTATCAAATTTGGGAATAAAAAGTATTGTGACGGCTGAAGTGTCAGCAATGCCAGCATGTAAGTAAAGTTTTTCTTTGTATTTTTAACAAAAGATTTATTATATTTCATAAAAAAACATATATGTAGTATGCTGTATGTTATAACTATAATACACCATATATACATATAGTATAAACATATGCAAAAATAATTTTTAGCCAATATAGAATTACACTTTATAAGATAAAAGTAAAAAAAAAGAAATGAGGATTTACTGAGTTTAATCTTAATTGTAACAAGAATGTGATTGTTTTTAAATGGGAATCTCAAATTCAGTCTAATTATGATAGCATGTATATTATCTCCCTTTTTTCTGGGGAAATTTCAACTACTAGAATAGTTTGATTTTACTTAAAGTGTAATAATTGGCAGCTGAATATGGCTTTATAATTTACAAAGTGCTTTAACATCATCACTGAATAGGGAACTGGATAACCAATTAATACTTGAAAAAGAAACCTTTCTGTAAATTAACAATCCTTTTACTTTAAATCCTCTGGTAAGGGGGAATCCATTGGCTCCTAAGGCATTCCAATTTTAGACAGTTCTAGTAGTTCTTTCCTTATGGCAAGTCTACATTTTTCCTCTTTACAACTTGTACTTATTGTTCCTAGTTCTCTTCTCTGGAATCAAGCAGAATGAAGTTTTTCCTCTTAAAGCTTTTCTTCTGTAGGCTAAATAGTGCTAGTTCCTTCAATATTCTCATTTGATAGGTTTTTTCCCCTTTGGGATTCTTTTAAAAGGTAAATTCCTTTTGCATTTAAGATGATGATACATGAACAAATTGTTTTTGAAAGTATCATCTCTCCTAACAAACCTTTTGTTATAGCTGCTAAAAAAGGAGTGGATTGAAAGGATAGAAAAACTGGTAACCAGGCTTGTTTTTGTAATATTAAGGTGTACTATTCAATAAATATTTCTTTTTTTTGTAGGTAAATTTCAAGTGATGATACAGAAGATGTAGCATGTTCTCAAATGCTTCTACGATATAAAGAAATTACTTTATTCATGTATAAAGATTTTTGAGTAGTTAACTTTTGACTTACTGGCATTGTCATAAGTTTCTACAGTACATTGATTCATGTAAGCTATATGTTAATTTATTAGATGATGTAATATTCACTCTCAAATAAAATTACCATACAATAGTTTATATATTATCTGATAGAATGGGAGAGTTTCAAAGAAAATTTTACTGAGACACTACACTGCACCTGTATTACAGTATGCCACATGCAACTTTTATTTCATGAAAAAAGTTATTAAATAAGCACACAACAATGTAAAAATATTTTTGTGCTTCTGCTTTATTGGTTCATGATATTTATTTGACATTAAAAAAAGAGGGCAAAACTAAAGTCTTGATGAATTAGCAAAGAGTTATTAAATAGATTTTAATTTTTTTGTTCAAATATTTTCCCCCAATTACATGTAAAAACAGTTTTTTAACATTCTTTTTTAAAAATATGAGTTCCAAATTCTCTCCTTCCTTCCCATCCCCTTTTCCTCCCTGAGTCATTAAGCAATCTGATACAGATTTTACATGTGTGATCATGTAAAAAAATTTTCCACATTAAATGGATAAAAAAAAAAGTTGGAGGTATATGTTAAAATGAACTTAAATGGAAGTGCAGCTAGGTGGCTCAGTGGATTGAGAGCCAGGCCTAGAGACAGGAGGTTCTAGGTTCAAAATTTGACCTCGGGTACTTCCTAGGTGTGTGATCCTGGACAAGTCACTTAATTTCCATTGTCTAGCCTTCTAGCCTGTATTGTCTGCACTTCTGTTTTGTAACAAATACACAGTATTGATCCTAAGACAGATCATAAGGGTTTTTAATTTAAGAAAAAAACAAACTTAAATGATTCTATATGCAACACTAGAATACAGTTTGTTCCTAGTAAAAACAATTTTCAGATTTGTATGAAGAGGGTTTTTATCTGTCTGGTCATGGCACTACAAAAACTAGGATTGGAAGAGGATTTCTGGGATCCACAAAGGTGGAAATCAAGGGTGTTTAGAAGAAATCAAATTGATGGGATGGGTACCAAATGAGATAAATGGTTAGAGGGATTATATTTCTAAAAATACATGAGGCCAGCAAGGGTGACTCTTCACATGCAAAGATTATTTGTCCAAGTCAATTTCACTATATTCAGCTAATGGGTAATTAAGAACATCCATTCTTCAACCATATTAGTTGACAGGAATATTCAGTTCCAACAATTTTAAACTACTTGTTGCACATGTTAAATAAAATGTCTATTTTATATTAAGTATTCCACATAGTTTTACCAGTGTTATTTAATAAATATTGTTTGATTTAATATTGATTCAATTTTTATTTTCAATTCAGTTTGCTTTAATCTATTCCTAAGAACATCTAGATGTCTTTATAGGTGGCTTCAAGTTTTACTTTATAACTTTATTTTGATCAGTGAGTTATTAGTATCCAAATCTCAACTTCAGCAAAAGAAATTTTAAAACTTATTTGCACCAAATATTTTTAGCATTCATTATTTAAGAACTTAATAACTTTTTATTATTTAAAAAAGGTTCTTATACAAGGCATTTCACTTGTAGAATGAGTTTTAATCTTTCTAAAAGGTCCGTAAATTGGAGACACTTGAACAAAACTGATTATTAACTATGTGACATACTGCTCAGCCAGTTTAGTCTTTTAAAACACAACACTGATCTTGCTATGGACATAAATTTCAGTAAAGAGATCAAGTTTAAGATTCTTACATCATTGAAATATTGATGAAACCTGCCTTAAGGCTTGCACAGTAGTAATTTGCTTGTTTCTTTTACATCTTAAATATTCTGTTGTTCAAGACTGTGTTTATATCAAGATGGTTCATCAGCCAGGTCACGTTGATCAAAATACCTATTAAAAAGATAAATTTTAGGACTTATGGAGAATTCTGGCTTAAAAATCAATTGATTTTAAATTGATTTTAAATCATCACACAAAGCAATGACAAATCACTAGTGACCCCCAACAAGCTAGTATCTTAAACTTGTTTAAAGGACTAGGATAATTTCTAACTCTAAAAAGTAAGCATGCCTTCTAGACTTTCAAGTTGACATCTGATTAAAATATATTTCCTTTTTTGAATCTCAAAATGTTTGCTAAGAAAGTATAAAGGAGGCATGCCATTTTATGATTTCCTGGTTTACTTTTAACTAATAATTCTCAGCAGCTGAGCTTTTTAACAGTGGTCACATTGGTCAAAACATTTTTTTAAAACCAAAACCAAACCACATATAGTATGTATTTTATGTGTGTACATACACACATAAAAGTTATATATAAACACTTACTATAAAATACAAAGTAAAAAATAAAAAGCTTTTACTATACCTGCTCACCAAACAGATTAATAGATTCAAAGCAGGTACTCGCTCATCTTCTTTACTCTCCTAGAAAAAGGAGGAATATAAAAATATATTTTATTTCTGTTTTTTGAGTTCCACAAAATTTCCTCTAAATACCAAAAGAAGCACTTTTGCTGAAGAAGTTATTATTTATACTATTATAGCACAGTAGAAAAATCCTCGAATGGAAAGTATAATACTGCTAAATCAAAATCTTGTTTAATAAGGATCCTCAAGGAAATCTCCTTGCTGATAAAAGTAGTTCTAGGCCGAAAGAGTTGAAAGTGAAGATATCTCTCTGGCCTTTTGCTAAGGAGGAAAAACTTAAAACTAATATCCTAATAACTTTAGTGGCACCTACATTATGGAGGTCAATTGAGGAAGCTTCATAATCCTAAAAACTGAAAACCTAAAACAGAAGTCCCTGTAGTCTAAAAGAGAGAAAAAAAGAAAGGTATGTTCTAGCGTATATAGTACAATAACTGAAAGAGCACATAAGTTAATTTATGCTGCAAGGTATTAGTAGGTTTGACACTAAGATTTTTATACTTGTCAAAGATGTCTGATTATTCACAAAACGATGAAATAGCTAGGTCAGTGACATTTTGAATTAGGAAAAGTTCCCATATAATTCAGTGCAGTTTTCAATTTTTTTTTATTCAAACTTTCTATCACTATCTAGGATATTGAAGTATTTTTCTGATAATATAAAATACATCAAATGTGCTTTGCAAACTAAAGCATTACACACATTTATGATATTTGAAATTAAAAGTTGCAACTCACCACTAAGAATCTTACTTCGGCACATCTTCTTGCAAGTTGCCTAATTAATGAATGAGCTTCAGGCAGTAATGGTTTTTCAAGGCAAGCTAACAAAGCATAAAGCCATCTTCCCTGAAGGAATTAAAAGTCAGTTATATATAATGCATGTTTGTATATATGTAAATAAGCATTTTAATAAAATACTATCTATAAGATCTTAACAAATATTTCACTGCCTTCTTCAGGGGATATATTTTCTATGGCACTTTGGATAAGAGTGCTGGCCTTAGAGTCAGGGTATTTGTGTTTAAATCCTAACTGCCACTTATTGGCAGTGTAATCTTGCATGAACCACAACCTCCTTGAACTCAGTTTCATCATTTATAAAATGAAGGGAACAGGGGGCAAACCTGGGTTTAAATTCACTATGCACAACCTGTTATAAATGAGTTATGGTCTAACCAAAAAAAAATTAAGAGGTCAAGAGTCCTGAATTTAGTAAATCACAACATCTTTGAACCTTGGTTTCCTCATTGCAAAATGTGGTGCAAGGGGGATGGAGAGAAAGGGGCCGCTTTAGATTTTCTCTAAGGTGTCTTCCAAAATGAACATCATGATAATACAAACAACAAAAATATTCTTTGTTACAAATAAAATCATAAGAGAAAGCCTTGGACCTGTAATTTCACTGATTTAAACATCTTCCAAGAGAGGAAATTCCCTCTACCAATTTATAGACTTAGTTGCCTCAACCACTGAGAAATTAAGTGACCTTCCCAAGGTCATATAGCTATTCAGAGGTAGGACTTGAATCTACATTATCCAGGTTCTAAGGCAAGATCTCTACCAAATAAAATAGAGGTGTCAGACATGTGGTCCATAATACTCTCAAGTATGAGCCAGATCAAAATGTAAATAAATTAATATGAACAAAATAAAAATACAATAAAAGATGGCATTAATGTACAGTTTTTTAAGTCAATATATGGCCCGCAGGGATTCTTATGTATCCATTTGGTGGCCCTTTTTCTCTTTGAATTTGACATCACTGGACTATATATAATATGCTGCCTTGTGAATAAAATCTAAAGAGATGGTTTATGAAATAGCTAACCAGACAGGGGATGCTAATACAGGAAGCCTTTATTTCCTAGGGTAGGGAAACCCAGCAGAAAACATGCATATGTTAGCCCAAATTTTCCTTTGGTATCTATAGAAAAATTCTGAATTTCATGATCCCTATGTCTAAGATGGGAATGTTATCCATGAAATGTTTTGATACCTTTTCATAAACGTCCTTGGGTATGTCACATTCCATGCTGTATCATGCAACCATTAGCACAAAATTTAAATAAATTTGTTCAAATTATTAGTTATTGCAACATTAAACTAAGAGACATTACTTTATCCTGTGAATGTTTTGAAAACACCACCACAGAATATAAGGGAGCTTGAAGTGAACAAGAACCTGACCATACCACAAAAGCAGATTCTCAAGGAAATGTCATGACTATAATGGTTTGCTGTTCAGGCATGCCTGATTCTTTGTGACCCCCATGAACTAGAGGACACCAAGCCCTTTCCCATTACCTCTCAAAGTCTGCAAGTTAATGTTTGTTGTTTCTATGACATTAATTATCCATCTCATCTTCTGTTCCCTTTTCTTTTTGCCTTCTATCTTTCCCAACATCAGGATCTTTTCCAATGCGTCCTAGCCTCTCTATATGCGGCCAAACTATTTGAGTTCCATCATTTGACCTTTTCATGAATAGTCCGAATTAATTTTTTAAGTTTTGACTGAAAATCTTCACCACAATTCAAAAGTGTTGATTCTGTAGTACTCAGCTTTCCTTATAGTCCAACTCTTGTAGTTAACATACTGCTACTGGGAAAAAACATGACTGAGTATATGGACTTTGTTGACAAGGTGTCTTTTTTTTTTTTTTAAATTATTATTTTTTTAGTATACTGTCCAGATTTGCCATGGTTTTAGATTTGGGGAAGTAACCTGAGGGCTGGGCTATTGAGTTCAACCCTCTCATTTTACAGATGAGAAAACAGGTCCAAAGAGGTTAAGTTGCTTGCCTAGAGTTGAACAGCTAGTGTCAGAGACAGGTGTGTTTTAAAATAACCATAAAAAACTATTTAAATAAAAATGATAGCAACACTAAATATGTAAAAACAGCCAGAAATAATAAAAGTTTTATTTATTAATAAAATGCAATCATGCCTTGATTCCTATTTTGTACTCAGTCAAAGCATAAATTAGTGATCAGTTACTGAAATATAATTACATGTGTTCCCTATTGTAAAGATACCCACAAATTTGAAGACAGTGAGGGGAAGGTCATAGATCCAGAACTGGAAAGCACCACAGAGGTCACCTGGAGCATACTGCTGGACTTGGAATGAGGAAAACCTGATTTCAAATCCAGCCTCAGAAATTTATTAGTTGTGTGATCTGGGAAAGTCACATAACCTCTCAGCCTTAATTTCCTCATCTGTAAACTGGCGATGATAATAGCACTTACTTCATAGGGTTGTTGTGAGACCAAAGGAAATACATATGTAAATTGCTTTGCCAACCTCAGGGCACACAAATATTAGCTAACATCATTGTCATCTAGACCCCTCGCTTCATTTTATATAAGAGGAAATTTGACACTGGGAGAGATTTAAATGACTTGTCCAAGGTCACACTGTTAGTAGGAGGCAAAGCCAGGATTTAAACTCATATTATGACTCCAATAGAGCTTTCTTACCACTGGATCGAGAGGTAAAATATTATAGTAGAATGGAGTCACAGACTAAGTTTGAACCCTGGCTTTTTTTGGCAAATCACCTGAGCTTTCTGGGCCTCAGTATGCTCATCTATAAAATGAGGATGGTGACAAAATGAAATTGAGTTTCAAAGAGCAAACTGAGAGACCCTATATACCATTAGATGAAGTTTCTGTAGTGGATGTTTTTGTATAACAGTTTTATTACAGGGGAGAATCATGTAAATATGACAAATATTAGAGGAGCTAGGAAAAACGGGTCCTCTGGGATAGTGATGTCAAACTCAAATAGAAGCAAAGGCTACTAAAACAAACACAAGGATCCCTGCAAGCCAAATATTGACTTGGAAAACCTCAAATTAACATTGATTATGTTTTATTTTAATTTATTTTGCTAAATGTTTCCTCAATTACATTTTAATCTGGTTCAGGTGAAGTATTGTGGGCTCCATGTTTCAGCCTCTGCTCTACTGATGTTTGAATTGGTTCAGTCATTTTGGAAAGCAATCATCTACTACACTTGATCTTAGCCAAAAGACTGAGAAGCAATCTTTGGAAAGCAATCAGGATCTATGAGCAGAAACTTCATATAACTCATACTATTATCATATTTACAGAAATCAAGAGAAACCAAAGAAAGAAAAGGGTCTATATGTATACATTTTTAACAGCCTTTTGTTGTACCTGGAAATTAGACCCCAAAAAGGCTCCCTATTAGGTTGAAGTATATAAATTGGGAAAACCATAAAGTATTTTTACAAATCCCAAATAGACCATAACAGCAAAGGTCCATCTCTTTAATATATTTTACCAACTTACATATTTTGTACCCTATAACTATGCAATAAAACTAAGAAAATCTTATGATCTTGAAAGAATAAATGTCAGATGGATCTTTAAGCTAATAAATATTGCTGTCCCTCAGCTATGTAAATTACAACCCAATGATGACTGCTAATCCTGTGACTCTCATCCATAGACTCTCAAAAATTTTGCCACAGGGGATTGTAACATGAATAATCTTAAGTGGGGGTACTGTGGAGTTCTGTGAGGCAGTTCACCCCACTTAAGATTATTCATGTTATAGGATCTATCTACTGTAGTGGAGGTCTTCCTTGCTTTCTCCTAACATAAGTGTATAATAGAACACTTTGGCTGTCCACTTGGGATCTCTCACTTTTGTCATGAATAACCAATCTTCTCTTTCTGCCATTAGAATTCTTTGATGATATCCTTTACTCCTTTCCTTACTAAGAGTTCTTTATTGGTAACACACTGCAGCCTGCTTACATCTAATATGTGCTTCAATATAATGTTCCTCTTTAGTTCTTACACTGATGTCCCAGATTTTATTTAAAATTTTGGATGACTAGAAAAGTACTGGTGTATGGATAGAAAGAGGAAGAAGGGTTGGAAGGGGTGAGAGTTTAGGGGCCAGGGAAGCAGGGGAAGATAAATGAGTTCAATTCTGTATCCACTGAGTTTATGTAAGACATCCAATTTAAAATGTTCTGTACACAGTGATGTGGGACTGGAGTGTAGATCTGGAAGTTATCTGTACAGATATGATAACTAAACACATGGTGGGGGGTCTATGTGAATATAAATAAGGCCATTAAGTAAGAGCATCAAGATAAAAGAGAAGGTCCAGGGCAGTGGCTTGGAATATCCCTTGGTGGATGATGTTTTGGTAAAGGAGACTGAGAAGTCAAATAGGTAGGAGGAAAACCAGAATGGTATTACAAAATAGAGTACTGAGCACATAGGAAGGGAAATGGGAGGTGGGTGACATGATCAAATCTGATCTTTGGGGAAATCAACTTGTCAACTGTGAAGGATGAGCTGGAGTCTAGTGATACTTCTGAGTCAATTGTATCAAATGTTGCAGAAAGGTAAAAAAGAATAAGAATTGAGAAAAGACTATTTGATTTAACAATTAAAGGCACTATTCCTGTCTTCCTACTCTTTCCAGTACTTGTTGTATTTCCTCTCATACTCCCCAAATTACTGGTCCTAGATGGGGAGTCAAACCAGACTCTCTTTACTACTATCACCTAGCAATCTCCTGAAGCTCAGGAGACAGTGCTCAGTCATGCAAGTGTAAGGTTTAGAGGTAGGATTTCAACCCAGGTCTTCTGACTCCAGAACCAGTATCTTTTCCATTGACATTACTCTTCTGTGATGTAGTGGATTCCATCTCACTAGAGGCACATTGTAGGACTCATTCAAGTATGGGTATACTAGATAGTCTCTTATGGTAAAATCCCAAAGGTAACACTGGAAGAATATTGGATTTGGAGTCAAAGAAATTGGGTTTAAATCCTGGCTGTTTCATTTGTCATCTGTGTGACACTGGACAAGTCATTCACCTTCTCTGGGTTTTAATGTTTTCACCTATAAATCAAGGGGATTAGATTAGATGATCTGAGATAGCTCTGAAGCTGTGGGCCTTGGCCAAACTTCTTTTCTTTGAAGTTTTCTTTGATTTTTATGAACAACTCAAAGTCATTCAAATTCTATTGAGATGAATAATGTAGATATCTGTATTGTAGTAAAAAACAAGGCATAATTTTAAAAAATTGGCTCTCGTATAGCTTTTATAGACTGGCTGTAAAAACAATTCTATAAAAGGAGCTCTAGAAATGTTTAAAAAACAATAGTGTTATTTGAAAATATTTTGAGGGATGACAATTCATTTGGACATGTTCTGTTTTTAAATTACCCAAGTTACTTTACACTCATAATGGGTATACAGACATTACAACAACATAAAGACATAACCTAAGGTTTGATTTACACTTTGAAAATAGGAAAAAAACAACAAATAATACCAATTCAGGAGTAAAGTCTTTTTCTCCAAACCAGTTAATCAGGTACTCTAGGACACTAGTTATTGTTGCCTTTTAAAAACAAGAAATTTTATTAGTGAAAAAAGATTGAATATCCAAGACATTTTTAGCATACAGTTGTTAAAAGCATTTTTATGTGGAATATGTATTTTTATGCACTTCATAGAAAGACAGCATCTGTACTATATAATTAGTTTGGATTAGGTGGTTGTCTTGAGAACTAGGCTCAAGAGAATTAGTCAATGATATACTCATTGTTCCAACTATTACTCAGGCTTAAATCTCACACTCTAAGGATGAATATTGATATGTTTGAAGCAATCTACAGGGAGAAGAAGGAAGGAAAAAGAAACTTTTGAATAAATAACTTATATTTACTAATTACTCCAAGTTGATAAAAACTTTATGATGAAAGTTTCATTAGTATTCAAAGACACAAAAGCTAGAATTCATGAACTATTGAAAATAATGCTTTAAAAATGCATTTATTTATATTTTCTGGCTTGTGTGACCTTGAGCAAGTCATTTAACCCCAGATGTCTAGCTAGCCCTTACTGTTCTGTCTTGGGACCAATATTTAGTATTGATTCTAAGGTGAAAGATAAAGGCTTTAAGAAAATAATGCTTTATGACACCTACTAATATGATTTTTTGAACATTTTTACAAGATGGGAATGATATGAACAGCACTTGGATATGAGTTCTAGTATCAAGGAATAAACATCAACAGGGAAGTAAGTCTGTAATATGTATGGAGCTGGAGCTTTTTGAGGCAACTAGGTGGCAAAGTGGATAGTGCTGGCCCTGTACACTGAAATACCTGATCTCAAATTCAGTCTCAGACACTTACTAGTTGTGTGACACTGGGCAAGTCACTTAACCTCTGCCTTAGCTTCCTCGTCTGTAAAATGGAGATAATAACAACACCTAACTCCCAGGGTCATTGTAAGGATAAAATGAGATAATACTTATAAAGTTCTTTGCAAAACTTGAAGCACTCTAGTTATTATTATTACTTTAACCATTAATATGTCAATTTTCAACTATCATTTGCAAAAGAGAGATCTTGAATTTCCTGAGTACTATTAGTAAATTTTAATTTAAACTACCAAAAAAAGTTAAAGATGTATTAGTTCCAAGGCAGAAGAACAGTAAGGGCTAGGCAACTGGAGTTAAATGACTTGCTCAGGGTTACATAGCCAGAAAGTATAAATAAATGAAATTACATTTCACAGAATGTTTTATTTCCTTTTTTTCAATTTCTCTTTCCCCTTACAGTATCTAATGCTAATAGGCAAAGAAAATAAATTCTTATTAGCTATGGCTCTGAGCAATTAAAAAAAAGTTAACATCAGTTTATGAAGGATTTGAGCACCAAAGTATCAGTTTTCCATTATTAATATAGAAACTATCATTAATTATAAATGAAATTCAATTCATAGACATATATGTATACACAAACACATGCTCTTGTGAATTTTATTTAATTTGGTCTGGGCACAAGGTGTTATTGGAGAAGGAAAACCCCAAGTAAGGAAACTCCCTTTACTCATATAGACAATTTTGCAATTTATAGTCTTAGAAAATTGCCTTGAGCATTGAGAGGGTTAAATGACATACCCAAGGTCACATAGCTATGTGTTAGAGGCATGACTTGAACCTGGGTCTTTTCCCGACTCCAAGGTCAGCTATCTGTATCATATTGCCTCATTTTATATTATTATATATTTAATGCTTAATTCTAAGTCTTTATGTCTATGGCTTAATTCTAAATCATAGAGGTAAAATTTAATTGAACTATGTTTTCACCCAGTATTACATATGTGTGCATGTGCACACACACACCACACACGCAAATACAAACACACTTTATTGTAAACACATTTTATCTTAAATTGAGTTTTACCTGATTCATCCTGCTAACAATACTAAGCAAGGGAGGAAAACCAATCTGTAAAAAAGAAAGATAGTACTAAAATATGATTAATAATAATATAAAATGTCCATTATTTTAAATGGGGAACTTTCTATACATAAAAAGAAAAATGTAAAAATAATTCTATTGGTTTTTAGACTATTAGAACATGCATGAGAAAACCATGACCTCTCAAAAATTAAACATTTGTTTAAAAATACAATATCTTTCTAGTCAACAAAAATTGTAGCACATGTAAACAGGGACAAAAATGGAATATTTTTTGAAAAGCAGTAGTTCTGAATTTCAACTATTCAGTAAAAAAAAGACTTGCGCTAAGAATAATTGTGATATCTTTATTTTGCATCAGGTGCTTACTTTTTTCCTCTTTATTTTTACTATCTAACATTTATATTTTATAGTCAAAGATGGCTCACAGCATAGCTTTATACATGGTCAGATTTACAAAGTGCTTCTCTCGACAAAATTCTATAAGATAAATGGATTAAATTCCATTAAGAAATCTTCAAATAAAGCTAAACTTTATGAAGATATGTATACATTAGAGATTTAGCTTGTCAATCCTGATGTGATATAACAAAAATTACAATGGATTAGAGTTATAGAAAACTAAGTGTTTTTTTCTTAAGTTAGTGTTTTATTTTTGTGTACTGTAGTAAATAACTACATAAAAATATAATAGTTTTTAAATGCTTTAAGTATTTTTTGAAAGACTAGCTTTAATAAGGGTCATCACTAGTAGGTTGACAATGGCAATCCAACACAAAGTGGAAAGAATATTAGATTACAAATCGATAAATATAGGATTTAGCCATGGTTTTACCAATAACTTGCTCCATGATCCTGAGCAAGTCATGATCCTGCTATGTATCAGTTTCTTAATTTGTGATATGAAGATATATAGCAATTTGTCTGATCTCCAAGCACTCATGTTAGTCAAAAGACACACAAGTGCTCTGGAAAAGAAAAGTTAATAGTGTATGAGATAGTAACATTAAAATTATTAAATATGAAGAAAAAAGTTTCCTATCTTGTTTTTTCAAATATATTTTTCAGCAGTAAATAGCTTGGTTTCATCTACTTTATCTTTTCAAATAAGCATAAATATTTTATCACAATGATTTTATACTATAATCTTTCTCTAATTGTTTCTCCTGTTTTAAGCCCTAAATATATTTTAGCTTTTAGGGAAAAAGGACAGTGCTTGGCCCACAGAAGGTATTCCCATTTATTTGTTAACTTGTCAGTCATCTAAAATGTTGCTCCTGAGGGAATTGAGGGAAGACAGCAATTAGGACAGCAAATATTTAATTGTGGGAAACAAAAATGAACCACAATGACTTGATCTTGTGATACAATTCCAGTTAGCTTATTTTCTATTCAATAATGGATCTAGTTCCATTCTTCTATCCTGTGAGAAAACTATTCAATTGTGAGAATTGGGAGAAAACTTCATTGCAATGTTTGAACCTAGCCCTATGTGGCTAGGAAACTGAACCACCTGTACCGATTGTTTAGAGACTTAACTAAAGACCTAGGTTATGTTGACCAAAACCCCAGTCAGATTCCAAGATTGATGCAAGATGATTATAACTATACAGCTCAAGCAACTCACATACCTTATCTGAAAATTGGTCCTATACTGAATAATCATTTATTGTTTTTATGTTCCTCTGATTGTTCACACATAGTTGTGAGGTGGGAATAGATAAGACACCTTTTCTGAATTTAGGGAACTGTACCTATTCTTTCTTTCCCTCCAAACTTGGAAAATCTCTCATCTTTCATTTGTTTAGAAATCAGATTACCTAATGTTGCATTATTTCCTTTTAAATGGCTTTGATTGTTTTTAATGTATAGAAGTCCCTCTTCCCTTGTATTTGGGTTCCAGGCTTAAGCTGAAGAAGACAACTAGTCCCAATTTGCTATGTAGTTAGTATGTATTGCTTAATAGACTGATATGCTCAGAAGAGGAAACCTTTGTTTCCTCAGTCATTTCATCTTTCATACTCCTTAGATTTCTAATAACTTGAATCTACACAAATCTATAAAGGCAAGTCAGAACTAAAACATCCCATCAAGAATTATTCTAAAACATTGTCATGGATTATTTTGGGCAAGATGGCCTTTAAGGGTGCTTCCATAATACTGATTCTAAAGTAATATGCTAAGGGCTTAACAAGTATTATTTCATTTGATTCTCATAGCCGTCCTGGGAGGTAGGTGCTGTTATAAACTGGGGCAAACAGAGGTTAAGTTACTTGCACAAGGTCTTGAAACAAGTATCTGAGGCTAGATTTGAACTCAGATTGTGCTCTAGCCACTAAACCCACATAGCTGTTTCATGATCCCTTGAAATAGCTCATCTGTAACTTCTTAATTTTTTAAAAAAGGGTATTCTTATTTAGAAAATAAAATAGATATAAGGATCATCATGATTTTGCCATCTTAAACACATCACTTACCTGCACATAGTCTATTCCTGGATTTTCACCTGTAGTTGTTGCAATAGACATTTCAGCATATAATCTTTCCCCCAGACAAAATTTTTTCCAGCCTTCTTCATCTTCACATTTTGGCTGAAAGATGTGGGAAAAGTTTAATTTTATTAAGTTACTGGCACATGAAAGCCTCTGGAAATTTATAAGATAAAATAGACTTTATTGTATAATAGTTTGAAATTTTATCACAAACTCATTTCTTATATCCTAACTGAGATGCCAATGCCTAAATTTTCTCCATTGAAGGAAGCTTCTTAAACTTCTTTTTTTATTCGATCCCTCTACAAATGTAAGGCATGTACTAAATAGAATAGGACTCCTGTTTAGGGTGATAGGATATATGAAGTGCCTCTTCCTAAATATACATGCTAAGCCTCATAAAGGTACTAGCAGGGCAATGTTAGTACACCTGGTTCTTATTTATGCCACTTTTATTGAAATTTTAAAAATTCACTCAATAAAAAAACCTAAGAAGCTCATTTTAAGATCTCTGTAAATGTTCATAGGTGGAAGAGTGGTAAGGGTGGGCAATGGGGGTCAAGTGACTTGCCCAGGGTCACACAGCTGGGAAGTGTTTGAGGCTGGCTTTGAACCTAGGACCTCCTGTCTCTAAGGCTGACTCTCAATCCACTGAGCTACCCAGCTGCCCCTCTATAAATATTGAAGACACAGTTCACATCCCAAATATTGCCAGACTAAGATTCTATAAATATAAGGAAAGACCTATCAACCTCAAGATTTAGAGATTTAAAGGGTCAGGCCAATAAAATAAGACAAAACAATTCTATGGACTAAATAATATACCATATCATTAATTCTTTCTTTTTTCACATTACTGATACTTGCAGTTATAGACAGAATAACAATGGTATATAAGAGAAGGTAGTGAAAATTTTGTAAAAATTAATTCTTGTTCAAGGTTAGTAATAAGTACAAACTAACTTACTGTAAGTGAATACTGAGTCACATACCATGGTAACATTGCTATCCAAATGTTGTGATTTCCAGTGATTTTTGTGTTTGTTCACACTCTAAGAAAGAAAAAAAGATTTAAACTTTGTGTTTTAATTTATTTAATGTCAGTCAAATAGAATATTTGCATATGAGGGAAATGATTGCCTATAGTAAAAAATTAAAATATTGCAAAAACATTAGTAAGTAAATTCAGTAAGTATTTGTTGGATGTGTACTGTGGATAAGCCACTGGGCTTAGCTATGGGCAAATAAAAATGAAAAGCAGTTTTTGTTGTCAAAAAGTTTATATTTTATTGGGAGGCACAATATGCAGATAAGTAAATCCAAGATAATTTGACAGAGGAGCAATTTGTAGTAAAATTTGCCTCCCAAAAGAACCAGGAAAGTATATCTTTTACTGTGAAATAGCAATTAATACTATAACAATTTAATAATCTCATTTATAAATGAAATAATGACCTTTAGATTTAAAAATCATGAATCCTATTTTTCTAATAGAGTATAAGGAGGAAATAAATATTAAGGGAGAGTTTACTTAGGCAATTTATAATTTACCTGGCGAATAGTTGAAAATTGTGCTACTTGCTGTTGTTGCCACTTAAGTGTTGGAGAATATCCTTCAGGAGCAGGCTGGCATCCTGAAAGCTAGAAAACAACCCCAAAAATGTTACACCAATAATGTTATAACAAGATTCTGATGACTTCAAGAACATTAAATAGTCAGTCAACAAATATTTATTAGGTGTGTTTATCATGTGCCAGGGGCTGTTCTAAGTGCTTAGTGATACAAAGAAAGGCAAGACACAGATTCTAATGAGAGAATCAACATGTAAATAACTACAGACATACAAGATATATACAATGTGTATATGGAAGGTAATTTGAGAGGGGAAAGGACTAGTGGGGTTAAGGGGGAGGAAGTGTTCAGATAGAACCAGGAGAGAGCAGTGTTATGAAAACCTTGAGGAGGCAGTATCCTGTAAGAAAAGATGATCAACTGTGTTGATGCTTCAGAGAGGTGAAAATGGTTGAGAAAATGTCATTAAGCCTGAAAATTCAAGAGATTATTCATAACTTTGGTGAGGACAGTTTCAATCAACCAATATAGTCTGAAGCTAGATTGTAGAAGGGAAAAGGTGAAAAGAAAGTGGAGGAATTGAATGTGGATGACTTCCTTTAAGAGTTTAAGGCATAAAGGGGAGGAAAGGAAGCTAATATGGATGGCAGAACACACGCACATATACCAACAGATACACACACACACACACACACACACACACACAGGATCTATATTTATAGAGAAGGAAAAACTAAGAATAAGATAGGATCATAATTGGAGAGTTTGAAGGTAATCTAGTATAAGTCACATTTTACAGGTGAGGCATGTAGTAAGGGGCGAAGCTAAGATTTAAATCCTAGTTTTCAAATGAAGTACTCATACTAGAGTGCCTAAGTAAAATTTATGCTTCTATATTTCAAGAATCTATTAAGTTACCAACTATGCTAAACACTTACGTCTTCCTTTATAAACTGATTAGTTGTGACCCCAAACAAAACCAAACCAATCTCTTCCCCCCAAACTCAAACCTTTGGAAAAAACATTTGGTCATCAATTCTTGTGATAAGCAAACTTGGCTAGGCTAATCTTTGAATGATAGCTCTTGTCTGGATATATTAAGAGGCACTTAAAAATGGCACAAGTCCTCCAAATGGCAGAAAAGATTCGTGTTAACTTAAATGAAGGCACAGAATGACATATTTAGGAGCTCACTTTGAAACAGAGAAATAGCCTAAACTACATAAGTGCTAGAGAAGTTCTGCATTTCTAAAATAATAAAATCTGTAGTCTTAATAATAAATGCCCTGAATTTAATCCAATAGCTTGAAAATTACTTTAAGTGTTAATCTTCTACTTAGTAAGATGAACATTTATAGGGTGGTTTGGTCAAAAGAGAGCTGGCCTTGTCATCAGGAATATCTGGGCTCAAGCCCTATTTCTGACACATCTAGGCTTTGTGACTAGGAGCTAACTTCTCATTGCCCTTAGAACTCTCTTAGACTATACATTTAAAGAGTTGCATATCTATATTCATAAGGAGGATTCTTCACCTTAAGAAATCCCAGCAGTAATGAAATAATAGGTTTGTGTCCCCCACCCCCCAATAAAACTTGTCTATTACATTGATAGGGCACAGAAATAATTCAATCATTTAGAGAATTACTTGAAATGAAATTCCCTCCATTTCACAGGGTATATCAGCATGCTAATTCTCTAGCTAGACTACTACCTTTTAAAAAAGAAATTATATATATTGGATTAAAATGCACACATATAGATGTGGAATATGAAGCAGTTATTTAGAAAAGAAACTTATTTGAAAGTAAAAAGAGTCTAGCTTAAGATAGTTGGAGGTCTGTTGCTAATAAAATGATAGTATTGTAAGATGGCATACTATATAACCAAATGTCTTTGTTGATCAAATTCTATGAGCTCCCTGACAGAAGGGATTGTTTTTGCCTTTCTATGTAGTCCCAGCACTTGGCACAATGCCTGGCACAGGATTGGTTGTTGACTTGTTGACTTGACTTCTGACTCTTGTTCTAAATCCTCTTGCCTAAACCTAATACACTTCCAATGTAGATTTCAAAGGTGGTATTATCTTCAACCACGAGGATGAATTGTGATTTCTGAAAATAGTAAAGTTGCTAACCAGAGAATTTTGTAGCCCAAAAGAACAAAGACAAGGGATCTAATGTTTAAACTGTGCATTTTTAAAGGGAGACAAGTTTCCACTACTTTACGGAAAAAAAATGCTTAATTACACATACAAAACTCACTGAAACATTCACAGTTTGCTTCCTTTTCAACTTCTTTGGGTCAATGTGTGCCACCACAACATCTGGACACTGTGCAGCTTCAAGCCTACAAATTAATTTTTTTTTAAATGAAACTTTTTTCTTTTATTATTGGTTTCAAGAATGTTTCCTTATTTGCAGTTTCAATTAGACGAGTGGGACTGGGGAAGAGTTTGCACCGCAGCATACCCAGATCCCCGAGGCTCAACCCCCGACCAGCCCCAGGGCGGTGGCGGGGCGGCTCCCTCACCGCGGAAGGAGGTGCCCCCGGGGTTTGGACGTGGCGCCCCCCGCCCCCACGCCACGTAGGTGCGGCCAGGCGGGCCCAAGGGCGACTCTACCCACACCCCGGTCCTGAGGGGGAAGGGGGAGCGTTTGACCGTAGGCTCAGAGCCAAGCCACTCACTGGACCCGTTTCAGGTATTCCTGGGGCGTCCGAGGCGGCACGGAGGGGTCGAAGTCTTCGGCTAAGTCGCAGGGCTCCACAGGTAAGAGGCGGGGCATCAGTTCTTCCACTGCCGACTCCATTGCCTCGACCCTGGGGGATGTGGACGAGCTGAGCCTCGGGATAAGCACCAGGCCCTGCACATGCGCGAGCCACAGGTCTCGAGCATGCGCATAGTGGCTTGTTTGAGCTTCCTCCCTTCCTCCTCTCCTTTTCCAATCTCTCCTGCTGAAGAAGGACAGGTCTTAGGTAGACTGCTGTTCATATACAGATTCCATCTGTCACTGTGTTTAATAGAGTTTAAAGGGGAGCTACAGTGCTTGGAGACTTTAATTATGACTTGAAAGTGTGGAGCAGGATGCCCATGTCCACATGAGGTGGCTCCCAGAGGCTCGAAGAGCAGTCCTCTGAGTCTTCCCCAGTCCACCTTTTTCCTAGGAAGGGAAGCAAAAGCTTGGTGCCAGAGGCTGGCCACTCTACCCCCTTCAGAGTAAGGGGGTACCGCCTAAAATATTGAGTGAGTTCAGTCGTGGCCTCATTTCCCCTGTTGACTTAGAAAAAACACAGAACTATTAAATAATCAGAAAAGGCACTCTTTAAGGAAAAGGGCTGATTAGGCCTCCACTTAGAGCTGCCCGACACACTCCCTATGCAGAGTCTGAGAATTGAACACTGCTTGCTCTGGTTCCTGACACCCTGGGAGTGCCACCGGGCTAGATGACGACTCCTAGGAACAAAAGAAATTGGGGAACTTATATATATCATTTGGGAAGATCCAGGGGCTGGGAAAGATGATTGACATTGTACTGGTAAGGATGGGATTTACAATCAAGCTTGGGAAGGGAATCATAGCTAGAGGCTAGGGTGTAAGGGAAGGGGCTGCTTACACTATGGATACTAAAGGATGGTCCTTGCCCAGGTGTGCCTTCCTGGGAAAGGGTCTCTGATACTATGGGAAAGACTACCTAAGAGAAAAGGGTATTTAGCATTTACCCTAGGGTCCATTATTCAGTCTGCAACTGCTAGCCTGAGATTCCTTTCAGGGTGGATTCTCACTACGGGAACAGGGAACAAGCACAGGCTTTGGGGGTCTCCAACCTACAAGTTATTTCTAAAACTTGGGGTTCATCAGATCTCACTAAGCCACAAGTTTTGGGTCTCTAGATTCCACGTGGACAAGTGTAACCAATAGGTCTCAGACCCATCAGTGAATTGGGGGGATTTTGACCCCAGGTATATGACAGCTTCCCTCAGGAGGGGGCAGATGAAAATTATTTATTTCAAAGGAGCAGGAGCTAAAGTTGTGAAGAGTTTAGAGCTAGAGGCAACTCTAGTTGTCTTGACTTTTGTCTTTCCACTGAACTTTAATGACTTTGGAAGAGAGAGTGAGGCTGATGACGTTATGCAACTCTGCCTCATTTAAATACAATTTATGCTCTAGTTCAGTGATTCCCAAACTTTTTTTGCCTATCACCCTTTCCAGGAAAAATATTACTTAGCCCCCTGGAAATTAATTATTTAAAAATTTTAATAGCATTTAATAGGAAAGATAAATGCACTTGTGGCCATCACTGCCTCCCTGGATTGCTGCAGCACCCACCAGGGGGCGGTAGCGCCTGCTTTGGGAATCACTGCTCTAGTCAAAAGACATCACCTAGTGATGTCATTTTGGTTGTAAGAATATAAAATTTAGGTTTTTTTAATGCTAAATATGAGAAATTTAAAGTAATATTATGGTCACTGATTTAAAGATATTATAACTCAAGTCAAAATGACTTTTAGTAGCTTCATTTACAAAGAGGTGGAAAGAGTGAAAGTGGGAAAATGTAAAAAGGTAGAGAATTATCTAGCCTGTCACCCTAAGTGTTGCTCTGGTGTGGGGCTCAGCCCTAGCAGGGCTCAATAATCTTCATCCAAAGGACCAGGAGGTATCTTCAGCAAGGGTTCCACCAACACAGTCTCTTCCAGGAAAGGAAGGGCTCTCTGGAACCAGTCTCTTCAGAAGCCAGGAAAGGAAGGCCCGCTACTCACCCAGCTCACCGATGCAGGGTCTCCAAAGTTGTCCTCCAAAGAACAAGGCGAAGTCTCAGAAATAGTACAAAGGAGAAGATCCTTGGACAGGAAGTTCAGGACTTTTTATAGTCCTTTTTCCACATCCCTTCCTGTCTCTTCATCTACTTTACGGGAACCAATTGCAGTCTTTCAATTAGTCTAGCACTGTCCAGGAGTCAGGGAGTGACCTCTGGAGTTGTCACCCACATTAGCAAGTGACTTGTGAACTCTCTTACTTAGTGTTAAGAAGGGTTGCTTAAGTTTTTGATTGATTAATTTAAAAATTGCTGATTTATAGACAAAGAAAGTTTGATTTACTCTTCATAATCCCCCTGTGATTCTTTGGGAGACTAATCTCCCCAATGAGTCATTTAACATAAACAGCTTATAGATCTAAAGATGTAATATAGAAAAGCCTGGGTCTTTCTTAAAAGCCTGGGACAGATAGGGCACCAACACTGGAGTTAGGAAGACCTGAGTTCTAATCCAACCTCAGACACTAAATAGTTGTGTGGCCCAGGCAATCTAGTTGCCTCGGTTTCCTCATCTGTAAATTGGGGATAATAATAGCACCTACCTCCCAGAGTTGTTGTGAGGATCAAATAAGATAATATTTGTAAAGCATTTAGCACAGTGCCTGGCACATGATAAGCACTATTTAAATATTAACTATTATTATAGAATGCTAGCTCTGGAGTCAGGAAGACATGAATTCAAGACTCAGACACTTTACTTGCTGTGTGACATTGGGCAAGTCAGTCACTCAATTCCTCTTTGTCTTGTTTTCCTCAATTATAAATCGGGGTCAATAGTATTTGTCTTACAGGGTTGTTGTGAAGATCAAATGAGATACTATTTGTAGAGTATTTAACACAGTGACTGACAGCATAGCAGGTGCTATCAATTATACTATTATTATGGCTATTATTATTCATTATTTCAGTGTAACATGAGCTTGAGCTCCTACCAAACTACAAAGATCCATTGTGTGATGAGATTAAATCTACCCTGCCCAACTTTAGATTTAATCACCAAAGGTGAAAACATCTCTACTTAACTCACAAGTTGGGAGGTCTATAACCTACGTGTGCTAGAGTGAGGGACAAATCAGAATTTACTGACTGCCTCCTAGGCAGCCTAAGAAAAGCGTCTGTTGTGATTGGACATGTAAACTAAGAGGAAGACACAGGAAGTGATGCAAAATAGGCCCCTTTAAAAAGAGAGTTGAATGAGCTCAGCTCTTCTTCTGGTTCTTGCTTGGACGTGGAGGAGCCCTGGACCTGGGACCCTGAGATCTTGGAATTCCACGTGGTGAGTATAAAGACTTAAATTTTCCTGAACTTCCCTTAAGGAACTTCCCTTTCAAAAGAGACTCTGTGACTGACGCTTTTGCTTTATTCACCTCCGGGGCCTTTGGACCTCGGCTCTTGGCTCAAGGCTTGTCCTTTTTCCAATTAAGGACTAGTTAGATCTGCTTGGGTTAAACCAGGGACCTAAGCGAATTATTTAGTTTGTCAGGTTGATTATCTTACCTTATCCTCTCTCTGGTCAGTTAAGGATAATCATCTAATCCTATTATATAGTATAATTAGGAATAATTAAGTTCAAAAGATTCCTTTTAAAGGCTTAAAACTTAGAGATACGTTATTAAATTCTATTTTAAACTTATTAGAATATATATTTGCCTGATTATAAAAATACCTAACTAGAGGACTTCCACTCATATGGCCTGGTGGGAGACCTTGCATGGGCAAGAACAAGTTCCAGAACTCTATCTCCCTGAGCCATCTGAGTACTCTGTGACAGAGATGTTCTAATGGGGTAGAAAGTCCCTATGAGAAGTCCCCTAGTTATTTAAGGAGTCCTTTCCCAACACTTGGATGGGATCCTGTCTGATGCATACTTAACACTGGAAGAACAGCTGAAAGCCTAGTAATCAGGTAGAGATCTCCCAACCCTTTACCCAGAGATTTATTGGCCCTTTGACTCTACGACCATCCGTGAGATTTTGTATTTTGTGTTACACCATCTGAACTGTCTAGGACTTAAGGGTTATAAAATTTGTAGTATGAAACATAGAGGGGTCTCAGAAGGTCTGGGATCCTATTTGTTGAAGATGGCCAAGTTCCTTTAATAAATAACTATTGTTCTGGAGCTCTGCCCCTGGTTTTTTAAATTGCAGATTGGATAAATTTTTTATGTTACAGGGGAAAGGACCCCAATTTAATTTTTTATTTTCCCAATTACATGTAATAACAATTTTCAACATCCATTTTTTGAAATTTTAAGATCCAAATTGTCCCCCTCCTTTCCCTCCCCACTCCCTTAAATGGTAAGCTATTTGATCTGGGTTGTATGTCTATGATCATGAAAAACACATTGGTCATTGTTGTGAGAGGATACTTATATAAAGCCAAAACACAAATAAAATAAAGTGGAAAATGGTATGCTTTGATTTGCATTCAGACTCCAACAGTTCTTTCTCTGGAGGTGGATAGCATTCTTTGTCCTAAGGCCTTTATAAGTCCTCAATCATTGAGAAGAGCTAAAAATCACGAGAATAGCTAAGTCTTTCATAGTTGATAATTGTACAGCATTGTTGTTACTGTGTATAATGCTCTGGTTCTGCTTATTTCACTTTACACCAGTTCATGTAGGTTTGGACAGTTTTTTTCTGAAATCATCCTGCTCATCATTTCTTATAGCACAGAAGTTAGTATTCCACTGAAGTTATATGCCACAGTTTGTTTAGCCATTTCCCAAATGATGGATATCCTTTCCAATTCTTTGCCAACACAAAAAGCGCTGCTGACTCCAGGTTGTATATCCAAGACCCCTTCCACAAGGAATACACATAGCAAATAAATCCATTATTCAAGTTGATAGAAAACAGAAACCAGGGAAAGTATACATATGAAAATATATATTAGCTAATACAGATTGAAGAAGCTCTCTCACTGGGAGCAAGATAACTCAGTTCAAGCAAGAAAGTTCCAGATTTCATCCAAAGAGGTACTTTCCTAGAGTCTCTAATGGGAATGAGGCAAGCTGGGAATGAGGAAATGATTGAAGTTATGACAACTTCTTGCCAAAGTCCTTCTTTCTCCATGGTCCTAAAGAGAGGTTATTACATATCAAAACTAATAATGTAGGAAACATATGATATACTCATTTCCTCACTGTCTTTTGCCAAGTCCTGTTTGTAGGGCTCCAGCCTCTACAAAAAGTTCTAGCATTTGGTTCTTGAACACTTTGCTCATTAGTTTTTGAATACATCTTTGATATCTTCATGATTCATTATAACTGAGACCCTTTACTGTTGATTCTACCTTTGTAACATATTTTGTATATATCCCCTTCTCTCTGACAGTGCCACCACCCTGGTTCAGGTCCTTATCACTTCACATTCAGACTATTACAACTGTTTTCTTCTTGATCTCCTTGCCTCTTTTCAACCCAAGTCCGTCTTCTTTAAAGTGTAGATTTGACCATGTCATTTTTCTATTCAATAAACTACATTGGTTCCCTGTTAAGCTCCAGTATCAAATATAAAATACTTTAGACCGTTAAAGCTTTTTATAACCTGGCCCCTTCTTACCTTTCCAGGCATATTAGACTTCTCTCCCCTCCACACATTCTAGGATACAGTGACATAGACCAACTTGGCTTTGCTTTCACAAGAAACTACATCTCCTAGATTCATTCATTTTCACTAGCTGTCCCCCATGCCTAGAATTTTCTTTCTTCTCATTTCTGTCTCCTGGCTTCTTTAAAATCCTGGCTAAAAATCCCACCTTGTCAGTTCCATGAGCCTTTTCTCAGAATCCCCTTCTCTACCTCCACACTTGACAACAGTCCATATTTAGGTACTGCTGTGGTCTTTCAGAAAGAACATGTAACTTTTCCTTAGAACTTACAGAGGATTTCCCAGTTCTTCTTCCCTGGGGCCTTGGATCTGATCTGCTATTACCCAGGTAGGAGATGGGAAAGCAGGGTATTCCTGGCAAACTAGTGCACTTGAGATTTACCTCTTCCTCATATGAATTTAATGTGACCATTCAGTGCATTTCTTAAAGCTCTATAAGCTAAGTCATAACCAAGCAATGGCCATCTACCCAGTAGATTATAAGGTTCAGGGTTCCCTAGTTTTTTTAAAAAACTCTAAATACAGAGAGTTCTCTCTTTAAGTTGATCATTCTGCAGACCTCTAGGTAAATCAATTTTTTACATAATGCAAATTTGCCCCTACCTACTCATTTCATTTCACCTACCTAATAAAGGCATATACAAAATAATTTGTTGTTGTTGCTGTTACTACTACTGCTGTTGTTGCTGCTGTTTGTTGCCTCCAAGGTAAACAGAGGGTAAGTGATTTGCCCAGGATTACACAGTTAGTATCTGAGGCCAACTTTGGACTTTGACCTTCCTGACTCTGGGGCAGCTAGATGGCTGGATGGATAGTGTGCTAGGTTTGAAATCAGGAAGATTAGTTTTTTTAAGTTCAAATTTAGCCTCAGACACTTACTAGCTATGTGATCCTGGGCAAGTCACACCCCTATTTGTTTCATTTATAATTATGAGCTAGAGAAGAAAATGGCAGACTACTTTAGTATCTTTGCCAAGAAAATCCCAAATGGGGTCACAATGAGTTGGACGTGACTGAACATATACAATTTCCTAACTCCAGACTCAGTGCTCTATCTACTGAGCCTAGCTGCTTCACACAAAATGCAAACATATTAGATACTGTACCATGATAATAAATAGCATTATGAGATAAAAGGTAAAGTTAATGGTAAAATATGCATAGTACTATATAATAAATTTAACATAGGTGTGCAATATGTTATGCCATCCCCACTGCACCTAGCCTTATCACTGGTGAGTGGCTGCATACATTTTTATGAAGCTATAGAGAGATGTTTGGGCAGTGGCTCTTTTCCTCCACCTCATATATCTGACAAGTAATATTATCCTTGGTCTTTGAACTTTAAAAAATCCTGATGTAATTTGGATCCGTCTTTTCAAAACAAGAAAAAAATTCACTCAAATGACAAAATGTTTCTGTCAATTGTTTTGTTGTGAGCCTTTTGGGTTTGACCTTGGGTTCTGAAGCTTCCCCTTCTTCTGCAATCTTTGTAGCTAGCAGCTCAATCAGATCCCTCATTTGACAGTTCTCCAAGAGATGCAATCAACTCCTCCACATCATTCTCATCCACTTCTACCTCTAATTCTTGGGTTAATTTTACAATCTTGTAACTCACTGTTTCTAATGTTTCATCTTTGTCAAATCCATGAAAATCAGGAGGGAACTGTCTTCCCCTAAACTCTCTTCATATATGTTTCTGTTACATCTTCCCATGCTTTAGCAATATTCCAGATTGCAAATGTTATAGGGCTTCCAGAAATCTCTCAAGTCCTTATGTGTATCCAAAGTTGCAATTGCCTGGGCAACTATAGTGTAAAAATGCCTTAAAATTCACAATCATTCCTTGATCCATAGGTTGTAATAACGAAGTAGTGTTAAACCACTTTTACATTTTCATTAAAATCAGCCAACCACTTCAGGAATGGAGCAGTGCATAAACCATTGTTCAAAGATAATAATAAGGGTTATCCAGGCCTAAGAGTTAGCAAAAAGATGCACAGGTAGTGTTACCTTCCTGATTCCTTTCAGTGTGCTGGGTTTTTTCTGAGTGGTACACAAGAACAGATTTTAATTTGCAAGTCTCAGATGCATTCCCTCCAAACAGAAAAGTACTTCAATTTTTTGAAGTTTTATACCCTAGTGTAGTTTTCCCCTAAGGCAGCTAGGTGGTACAGTGGTTAGAACCCTGAATCTGAAGTCAGAAAGACTCATCTTCCCAAGTTCAAACTTGGCCTGCTGTGTGACTCAGGGCAAGTCACTTAATCCTATTTGTCTCATCCTTATCTATAAAATGAGCTGGAGAGGGAAATGGCAAACCACTTCAATATGTTATCAATTTTTCTTCTACTTAGATATAGATTTCATCTGTATTAAAGATTTGCTCTGGTAAATTTGTTTATTAACCTTTGTTTATTATTTTTTTGAAGGAACTCAGGGAGCTTCTTTGTTGCTTTAGTATGTATATTAGCAGCCTCTCTTGACACTTATATGTTATGAAATCTTGCCCAATTTTTAAATTGTTCAAACCAACCAGTTCTTGCTTTAAATACTTGTGTTCCTTCAGGATACTTTACTTTTTAAGTCTTCAAAGAGAGGGGGCAGCTAGGTGACTCAAATAATAGAGAACCAGGCTTGGAAATGGGAGGTTCTGGGTTCAAATGTGACCTCAGACACTTCCTATGTATGTGACTCTGGGCAAGTCACTTAAGCTTTATTGCCTAGCCCAATGATTACCAAAGTGGGCGCTACCGCCCCCTGGTGGGTGCTGCAGTGATCCAGGGAAGCGGTGATGGCCACATGTACATTTATCTTTCCTATTAATTGCTATTAAAATTTAAAAAAAAAATTAATTTCCAGGGGGCTAAGTAATATTTTTTCTGGAAAGGGGGCGGGAGGCCAAAAAAGTTTGGGAACCACTGGCCTAGCCCTTAACTACTCTATTGCCTTGGAACCAATACATAGTAAGTATCAATTCTAAGATAAGGGTTTAAAAAAAAAATCTTCAAAAAGGCTTTTTGCCTTAGCTTGAATTGTCATCAAACATGAAGGAATAGTCTTCTGAGTCTGGCTTCTATCCAGTTAATAGTTTCTTCATCTCCAGCATAGTACTTTCTCTTTGTTTTGACAGATAAGTTGACTTCATTGCAAATATTGCTATTTTGTGTGCTCCTTTATGTGGATAGCATCTTTCTCCATGGTATGCTATTGATGACAGTTTTGGCTTCCTTAATATTTTTAAATTATTTTAATTTTTATGTCCAAGTACATTGGCTTATGCTTATGAGATGATTCGCTTTTCCCTTCAAGAGCTTTTGTGGTCAGCCATGGTGAAAATATGTAGATCACTATTGTACAGAGGGTGAGGCACAGTATCACTCACTGTCTGTAGACAAGTGGGAACTGAGATGATGGAGTTGCTTCTCAGCTTCCTATCACCAGTTTATGTTCCCTGCATCAGCTGATTTATGTAAGGAATTTTCCCCAATTTTTTTTTTGAAATGTGGATTACTTTCAGAATTCTTTAAGTAACATAGAATCTGCAATGCAAAAACAATTTGTGTCTCCTATTGGTCCCATGCAAATGAAGAAATGAGGAAAAAGGTAAAGGGCTAAAGAACCTTTCAGTAGTTTATGCCTGGGGGCATATTAGTACTGCTCAGTTATTTCCTGGCATTTTCATAGGCAAATAATCACTCAAAGCTTCACATCCTTTGCTTGATCCAAATTATCCTACAAAACTTTAAATTCTTTACAAGGTTCTAAATGATCCACTCAAACCTAAAAAAGCCTTTACAAGGGGCCAATGAAGTCTTGAGTGGAACACACCCTTTCCTTGTTAAAATCTCCAAAATTAAATGTTCAGTACTGTGCGGTTTGGAATAGCTCTGAAGTCCTGGGAGACTACATCTCCCAGGACTCTCTACCTCTGCTTCCTTAGACACCTCCCACAATAGACACCACCCACGTCCTTTGTGGGAGGTGTCTGAGAAAGTAGATAAGAAGAAGGTGGGGGTCGGTTTGACACCTTCCCCACCCCTTCCCCCCAGGAGCGCTTTTTCCCTGAGGATTGAGAAGTGCTTTTGGAGAGCCTAATTTCCCTAGCTTTCCCTAACCTTTCTTTACTACCTAAATAAAACCCAGTTAAATACCTCCAGAGACTAGCCTAACTTTTTTCTACCTCAAGATCCTAGCCTACCCTCCGAAGGGCTCAGGTCAATTTCTCACTGGGGCTGGGGGCTACCCCGGCTACCTTCTATTCCCCTCCTTTCTTCCTTCTTCAACCCAACAAAACAGAAGAAAGACCTTAAAAAAATCTGTAATTGGGGGCAGCTGGGTAGCTCAGTGGAGTGAGAGTCAGGCCTAGAGACAGGAGGTCCTAGGTTCAAACCCGGCCTCAGCCACTTCCCAGCTGTGTGACCCTGGGCAAGTCACTTGACCCCCATTGCCCACCCTTACCACTCTTCCACCTATGAGACAATACACCGAAGTACAAGGGTTTAAAAAAAAAATCTGTAATAGTCTAAGGGATTAAATTCTTGAATATTTTGTAATTCAGTGCAACTATTAATGGGATTGGCCAGAGAAGGCCCATTCTTTAAAGCATGCTTGGATTTATCTTTCCTTGTTATATAGAGCATACACAATATTCCCTATTTCCATTAAACATGTGAAGCCTAGTGACTAGGGAACTGGCTCAAAACTGTTGTGAGCTACTGGGTGGGGAGAGTCAGTAGCAGTGGATGCTGCCCAGTCTTTCCACATGTCCTTGAATATAAGTTTCCACCCTTCTCTCCCCCAGTTTGTGTTTATTCTTACTTTGTCTTAGGTGAATTAGTATTCTTAGAAGTGAATTTCCCAGACAACTAAGAGTTCAGAGAGCCATGACAGAGATCTTACCAGCAACCAGAGTCATATCACCTCATCATCAGTGGTAGCCAAGTCTGTTAATAATCAAGCATAGCAGCTGAGCAACCTGCTTGACCCTGTGCTGCAGTAGATTTATTTCTCAGCCTAAATACCTTGCTAGCAGGGAGCCAGCAGTACTGAGTATGATGACTGACTCATCAATCACTGACATAATGCTCAAAAGCAAATCTGATGGAAACTCAAAGAGGAGAAGAAGACTCCAAAGGCCATTAGTTGTGAGATACCTCTGGACTCAACTTGTTTCCTACCTGTGTACTTAACATCTTTATGCTTTAAGCTTTCTTCAGGGATTGTTCAGGGTGGGGAGTTCCCTCTGGATTTGGAGATATTTTGTAATGTCTTTCTTTTCTATACCTTCCCATTAAATATGTTCTTGAAAACACTAATTGATGTCAGTTGGTTGATTAGTATTGCAAAGCACACTGGATGGATATGAGTAAGAGTAACAGAAATCCTATACCCTCAAGATTACTCTTAGAATCCTGAAAGTAGTAAATTCATTGCTTTCTTTGGAATCTAATCTGCTAGTCTAGTGTGAATTGGGAGAATTAGCTAAGAAAGGTGCTACAGTCTTTAGTCTTTCTGAACAAATATTGGTCTTTGTTTTAAAAGGCTTTTGTTTTACAGTGGATTTAGCTGGCAAAAAAGTCTCCAGAACCAGGATGTAATCATTATTGAGAGATGATGAAATAGTACTTAGCTGAAACTAGACAGTGGAGCTGTGTAGGGTCCCTACTTCACTTCAATGAACCTAGATAGCCAATTTAGGAGAATTTCATGGATTTTCTGCCAGCTTAAATTTGAGAGAGAAGAAATTAAGGGGAACAAATTATAAACTTTTTGATAATCAAGTACTGGAAGATTCAGCCATGATTTTTTTTTCTTGACATCTTATAAGTGCATTTTTTCCAGCACTGAATAATTTATTTTTTTTTCCTTTTTTTCTTCTGCTGGAAACTAGAAAAAGGCAAAGAAGTTGATTTATCTACAAGAAAAACTGCAATATACAATGGCTATTGAACTAATCATGGAATCTATTGAATATGTGGGGAAACATATGGTTCACAGGAAAAAGAAAAAAAGGTCAGAATGGAACACTTTGTTTTCTCAAGCAATAATAATGAATTACTTCCAAAAGGAGACGTAAGTAACAATTTATACAAATGAATTAGCAGCTCTTAAAATTTGACCTGATTTTGATTCAAGGACTGAGAGAAGGAATATAAATGTGTTATAGTAGTGTATTATAGAGGAGTGGTAAAGTAAATTTAGATTACAAAATTCAGAAACACAACTGATGATGTTTTGCTTTTATGGACTATTGTAAATGACCTAAAGGCTAATCAAAAGATTTTATTATATGTTTATGAGTACCCAGACCTTTGGTTAAATGTGTCTTACAAATAAATCAATGACTAGAAACAGCAACCAAGAGTAGGATTTTTGTTGCTAGCTTTTGTAAAGTGTTGTTGGCTGTTGGAGCAAGAATTGAGATCGTTGCTGTTCATCTCTCACTGATTTAACACTATCCTTGGTTGAATATAGCTATTGTTTTTTAACATGGAGTGAAAGCCCAGAGCTATGCTAGCTGGAACTGCATCAGGTAAATGCAGCTAAGAAGCTGGTGTGCAGAGATTAGAGAATAATGTGGAGAGAATAGAGAATAATGAAGGCAAAGACAACAATGTCACAAGTGTGATCTTTCCTTGAGAGTGGGGTTCCATAAGTCTGAAGCATAGCCTAGATAAAAAGAAAAGGGCTCAACACCAAAAAATGACAAATTTCCTGGCTATAGTAACTTCTAAAACCATATGAAAAGTGTGGAGGAGTTGCAATTTGCACATTAGGAAGAGTTCTCAGGTTGATGATATCATAGTTCATTTGCCAATGGAAATAGTATTCTGTGCTATCTCCTTTCCTCACCCTTAAACATTTGCTCTTGTTAGGGCCTCTGGTTGTGACTACCCCAGATTTACAGTATCATGAATCTGAACTCCTAAAACTCTTGTTCTTGGGCCGTCCTGTTCATGGCTTTAATAGCCATTTGATACAATTAACTCAAAGCAAAGACATGAACAGTAGTCACAAAATATTACTTCTGTAAGCCTGGGCTATCATACTCTTGCCCCCAAGTACAGGCAGCATTAATAGAAAGAGTATGCAGCAAAGGGCTATAAAATTTTGTATACCAGTGATGGGCAAACTACAGCCCACGGGCTAGATGGGGCTCCCTGAAATGTTCCATTCGGCTATGCAACATTATTTCTAATCTGACGAATACAATGAGTAGGATACAATACAATGAAACTTCCATAGAGTTGCCTTAGAAACAGACTGACAGATGAACATTTCCTTTCCTTTGGCCCCCTCTTTAAAAAGTTTGCCCATCACTGCTGTATATCCTTTGATCTTGTTATACTACCAAGGAGATCATAAAAAAGGGGAAAGGACCTATTTGTACAAAAATATTTATAGTAATTCTTTTTGTGGTGGCAGAGAATTGGAAATTGAGAGGCTGTCCATCAATTGGCAATGGCTGAACAAATTGTGGCATATGTTGGTGATGGAATACTCTTGTGCTAGAAAAAATGATAAGCAGGATGATTTCAGAAAAAGCTGGAAAGAACCAACTGAACCGATGCAAAATAAAATAAGCAGAACTGGAAGAAGGTTGAACACAGTAACAGCAATATTGTACAATGATCCACTGTGAAAGACTTAGTTACTACTCTCAGCAATACAATGATCTGGGACAATTCTGAAGGACTTAGGGCAAAGACTACTCTCCACTTCCAGAGAAAGAACTGTTAGAATCAGATGCAGATCAAAGTATATTGTCTTTTATATTACTTTATTTATAGTTTTATTTTGAGGTTTTGCTTTTATGAGTATTTTCTTACAATAATGACTGATAATACATGTTTTGCATGATAATATATGTATAATCCAGATCAAATTGTTTACTATCTGGGTGGGAGGGAAGAGAGAGAGACAATTTCCATTTTATAATTTCAGAAAATGTATGTTGAAAATTGTTATTACATGTAGTTGGGAAAATAAAATCTTTAAATTAAAAAAAGAATTGGCAGGGTTCACTAATAAAGAGGCATAACATGTAAGCAGCAAGATAATGCTGCCAAGATAATTCACATTCCTCAACACCTTAGGGTCATTATGTCTTTGATGTCTTTTCTCATCTCACACTGTCCATCTGAGTGGAATGTCTCTGGTGGACAGGGCTTTCCATAGCTCACCTTGACTTCCCAGCTGGACTCCCTGAGTTTGCCTTCTCTTGGGCATGTAAGTTCCTGTTGGGCACATTGCTCAGCTACATGATGCCATTTTCAGTGGAGGAGGGGAAAAAAGAAATTCTCTGTTCCCCCTCTCAGCAGTCTAGAAGAGGTGCAAGGGCAAAATCAAAGCACAGTTTCTTTCATCAGAGCTAACTCTCATTTCTATATCTAGATTTATTGAACTCTTGACTTCTTCCAGAGCTGCCTAGCTTTTCTTTTTTATACTGGTCTAAGAACTGTGTTTGATTCTCTTAGTCAATCACTAAATGTTTCCTGTGTCCTTTGGCTTTATTCAAGAGTCTAAGCCCTCTGAGGCTGCTTAGGTAACTTTTTTTTTTTTTTTAATTTAAACCCTTACCTTCTGTCTTGGAGTCAATAGGCAGAAGAATGGGAAGGGGTAGGCCATGGGGGTTAAGTGACTTGCCCAGAGTCACACAGCTAGGAAGTATCTGAGGTCAGATTTGAACCTAGGACCTCCTGTCTCTAGGCTTAGCTCTCAATCCATTGAGCTACCTAGCTGCCCCCCCCTTAGGTAACTTTTTAAAAAGCTTCCTAAGGGCTTCTTTACAGCTGGCCAAAGTCTGAAAGGAACACACCCTTTACATTCTGAATAGGTCACTCAGGTGAACTTCTCAAGGCTGCATGTCTTTTACAATCTCATCAGTATTATTATATTTGTCTAGTAGCTTAGTCTAATTAGCTTTGAAAGAGGAACATATGAGGAAAAATTCTAAAATGGTCTTGGAATGTACCATGTGGTAAAAAGTGTCCTGGACTTTGAGTCAGAAGATGGTTGGATCATTGACAAGTGTAACATTTAAATTAATATCCAATAACTCCAAGTATCATGTTTTATAAGATTTATTAGTAATCAACTGAAGTAGAAGAAACATAAGAACAAAAATAAAAGGCTGAGTAAAGCCACATGAGTAAAATTCTCCTTCCTGGTACTCACCCAACCACCACAGCCATGTTCCTGGGAGTAGAGAGCAAGGGTGGAGCTACATAAAACTTATATCTTCCCCATGTTAGTCATGTAATGTAAATGCTGGGAGCGAAAGTCTCTGGGTAGAAAATTCTAATTACATACAAGTCACTATTTCAAGGCCTCAGTTTCCTTATCTGTAAATTGAGAGAATGGTACTAAATTATTATATTTTATTTTAAATGTTTAAAAATTCAATTTTCATTTTATTTTTAGTTCTAAAATTTCTCTTTATCACCTCTCCTCTTCCCTCATCCATTGAGAAAGCAAGAAAAACAAAACTTATATTATTAAGCAGAGCAAATTCTCATATTAACCGTGTCCAAAAAATATTCTTCAGTATGTGCTCTTGAGACCATCATCTCCTTTATTTATAAGTAGATACTATGCTTCATCATGAGTCCTTTGGAACTGTGGTTGGTTTCATTGTGCTGACCTGAGTTACTAAATCTTTCAAAGTTGTTTGATCTTTATAGTAATGTTGTTACTACATAAATTATTCTCCTGGTTCTGCTAACTTCCTTTGCATCAATTCCTACAAGTTTAACTAGGTTTTCCTGAAAAAAATCTCTTTCATCATTTCTTATAGCACAATACTAGTTTGTCACATACATATACCATTCATTCCCTAGTTGATGGACATTCCCTCAACTTCCAATTTGTTGCCACTGTGAAAAGCTGCTATAAATATTTTTTGAACTTAGGTTATTTTAAGATCTCTTACATCTTTGTGTGGATTATGGAATTGAGTCATTACTTTATAGTCACATTGTTAGGCCGGGGAAGCTGACTGGGTATAAGAGCTGATAAAAATAGCAGCACCTACTCAATGGCAGGAAGACCCCCAAACAGCAACACCTAATGAATGGTAGGAAAGCCCCCAACCGGTAACATCTGCTAAATGATGGGAAGACCCCCAACCAGTAACATCTGGTGAATGGATGCTAGGAAGAATGTGTTAACATCCAGCCCCTCCCCAGTTCCTGGAACTCAAACTGTATATAAGCTGGCTAGTTCCCTCATTCAGATGTTCCATTGTGGGACCCAAGCTTGAGCTTGCAATAAAACAGTACCTCTTGCTTTTACAGTATCTGGTGTGCCTTCTAATTTGGGAAATCAGAACTGTGCTGAACAACATCTATGACTATAAATCACATTGTTAATGCAGAATTCCATCAGTATTGGACAGGCACAACAGATGAACTGAACCCAGTACTTTAAGTAGGAGAAGTACTAGGAAGCTGAGTAAGTAGGTAGCTACTATGAAAGTGCTATTTAAGGGGCACTTAGAAAAACCCTTTTTGTTTTTCAAGTGATCTTTTATTCAAAAAGCATTTAGGCATTGTACTAGATGTTGAAGATATAAAGACAAAAATAAAATAAACCTGCCCTCAAAGAACTGACATTCTTGTTGTGTGTGTGTGTGTATATATATATATATATATATATATATATATATATAGTCTCCCCAAGAAGAATGTCAGCTCATATATATATATATATATATATATATATATATATATATATATATATATATAAGTTGT
>NC_058131.1:451096741-451150287 GCF_016433145.1 Gracilinanus agilis | reverse complement strand
TCTGCATCTGGATGGTGCAGGACGGGTTGGCTTCCAAACTGGACTAAATTACTAAATTAATCCTGTGTTGTAGAGGGTGTGAAATGCCTCTCTGTATTTATGTGAAAGGTGCTGTTTTATGGAAAATCCTTCAGATTATTGGTCATCTCAGTGAAGAATGCTTTGATGTGTTGATCTTTTTCACTAGGAATGACACTCCCCTTCTCCCAATGGATAGATACTTGTTTAGACTGACTTGATGAGAAAATTCTTTAGATTTAATATTTTAAAGTCTTATTCTTTGTTTTTCAACAGAGGGATTTGAGTTCATAATTCAGTCATAGAATTTTAGAGCCATTAGGGATCATATAACCCATAGGATTTATTCAGTCCCTCAACTACCATTTATTAGGCATTTACTTAGTGTTAGGGACTTCCCTCTGAGCACATTCCCAATTTTTCTTGTATATATCTTATTTGTATGTAGTGTTGCTAAGTTGTCTCACTTATTAGTGAGCTCCTTATGGGCAGGACATGCGTTTGTCTTTTTTTTTTTTTTTTTTTTTTTGGTATTCCCAGCACTTGGTAGGCTTAATAAATGATTTGACAGGCTTTGTGGTAAACTTGAGGGATACAAAAAAGGGACCTTCAAGGAGCTTTCATTTTAATGGAGGAAGACACTTAAAAAATTAGGTTCGTGAAAGATACATTCCTGGTAAGTGGAAGGCCCTTTGGAACTGGGAAGGGTCTGCAGAAGGTGGCATTTGAAATGAGACGTAAGGAAACAGAAGTTATCAGGTGGAGGTAAGGAGGGAGAGCCCAGAGAGCAGCTAATGAAAAGACAGAGTAAAGAGATGGAAGTGTTGTGGGGAAGAAACAAACTGCAAGATCATTGTCTCTGGATGTGGTGAGTAAGATCTAGACAGACTCAAAAGGTAGCAGGGGACCAGGTTGTGCAGAGATTTAAGAGCCAAAAAGGATTTTATATTTGATCCTGGAGGATACACAGGGAGGGGTGGCATGGCCAAACTTGCACTTTGGGAAGTTCCTTTTGTTAACTCAGTAGGAGAGACTAGAGTGGCTAGAATATTGAAGTCAGAAGACCAATTAGAAGGCTGTTGCAGTGATCCAGGTATGAAGTGTTGAGGGCCTGCCCCAGGATGGGGACTGCATGAGTGGAGAGAAAAGGATGTATGTATAGGAGAGATTTTGAAAAAGAACAAGTGATAAGACAGTGACAGAGCAGTTAAGTATGGCACTATAGTAGTGAATTTGTGTGCTTGGGAGATACTCTCGATAGTAATAAGGGTCTGAAAGAGGTGAGGATTGGTGGGAAAGATGTGTTTTGGACATGTTTAGTTTGAGAGGCAATGGTGATAATAATAGCACCTATCTCCTAAGATTTTTGGGAGGATCAAGTGGGATAATAATTGTAAAGTGCTTAGCACAGTGCCTGGCACATAAAAAGCATTATATAAATGTTAGTTATGATGAGGATGATTCTGAAAATAGAGATGAGTATTTTTATACAATGCACAGAGGTAGGAGATAGAAATGGGAATATCAAATTTGGCCATGATATGGAATATCTGAATGGATAATTTAAAGTAAGATTGGAAGGGCACAGTAGTGTTTGAATTACTTGGGATAGGCAATTTTAATATTGTTTCAGGTATGATAGCAGTTGTCCTATCGCAAGTGAGGCAAGTTTACACTAGGCTGACTTATTATGTTCAGTCTTGACCAGAAGAAAAGAATGGACTGTTTTCCTCACTTTTAGTTAGTTTTCTCTCAGTTGATTGTAGATTTCATATCATACATATTTTTTCACTGCATTTTTTTGGGGTACTAAATTCTGTGATTTTTTTTAAACCCTTGTACTTCGGTGTATTGTCTCATAGGTGGAAGATTGGCAAGGGTGGGCAATGGGGGTCAAGGGACTTGCCCAGGGTCACACAGCTGGGAAGTGGCTGAGGCCGAAATTCTGTGATTTTTAAGAATGGATAGATACTCCAAGAAAATGTACAAAAAGTTTTAGTTCATCAAAGATTACATTAGATGTTGGTGGGGGAAATCATTTCAAGGATCAGTTTAGTCCACAGTGAAACAAAAGAGTTTTACAATACAAAGCAGTGCTGTGGAGTACTGAAGATTAGGAAATAGTAATTTTTACTGAAGAAACTAATTTTTTTCATTCAAAACTTAGAATTAAGAATTAAGAGAAGTCTGGATGAGCCTATGAGAACTGGCCATCTTCATAATAATGTAAAATACCTATATTCCAAAATGTTTTGAAGAATTTTTATTTCTCAAGGGCCAGCAAATCTGGTCCTCACTGAGGGAATGATGAACTGCAATAAATATCTTGATAGACTAAGCAAAATCGTTCCAGAATCACAGAAATTCCCCAGTGGAAATGGGATATTCCATTATTCCATATTCCATGTCATGTATCATGAAATATTAAGAAATTCATCCAAGAGATGGAGAGAAACTTGCTTTGGTGGTCTGACTTAGCCTGATTTAAATCCTGTTGAAAACTGTATTGACTGTAAAGGCTATATGAAAAAATGGACTATTTGCCTCATCTCTACTTAATATCCAGTTTGTGGTTTCACAATGGATTTAAAATATATATGGAAGTCTTGTGAACTCAGTTCCAAAATTAAAGAAATTAGAAAGAAAATCAACCATTAAAATAGTTGTCTATACATATATGTTATTTGTATATGCACACATATATATCTATATATCTTTTAAAATTTCATGGATTCCAGGTCTATTGAAGTTTTTGAATAGAGGAGTTTTATGGTGAGACTTTTGTTTTAGGAAAATCACTTGGGCGACTATGTAGAATAGATTTGAGGAGGGAGAAGCTTGAGTTAAGGGGACCAATCAGAAGGCAAGCTATAATTGAATTTTGATCTTTGATCCGTCTCTTAATCTTTATACTAGATAATTTGCCATATCTGGAATACACTTTCTCCTTGACCTTTACAATCCCTTGTTCCTCTCAGGCAAAATGTTCTACATGAAATCTTTCTTTACACTCAGAATTATTGGTTTCCTCTCCTACAAATTTGCCTTATATTTGCTTTGTAGATTTTTCCCTATATACTTATATTGTTTTCCCCATTTGATGTAATATCTGTGAAGGCAGAGGACTTTCTAGTAAAAAAATGAATCTGTTTAGAAGGAAATGTTATTTTAGAATGCAGTATATAGGACTAAGAACAGTTTTATTAGTCATTTCATAAGTACGTAAGTGTTGGAATATTAAAACTTATAAGGAGCAACTAGGTGGCTCAGTGGATAGAGAGCCAGGCCTAGGTAGGCACTGGTGTGGCCTCAGACTTCCTAGCTATGTGACCCTGGGCAAGTCACTTAACCCCAGTTGCCTAGCCCATACCACTCTTCTGCCTTAAAACCGATAACTTAATATTGATTCTAAGGCAGAAGGTAAGTTAAAAAAAAACAACAAGAAAACATACCATAGAAAGAGTAATCCATGATATACTTGGTTTGGTACTTCAGGGATCTGTAGTTTCATTATTGTGAGGACTCTTTCCACTTATTTTTGAGTTGCTACATTCCCTGAATTAATAATTCTTTCAGCAATCTGGTGGTGGTATTCTCTCTCTGTACTTTGTTAGAGAGATCTGTGATCAGCAGACATAAAATTATTTGCCTTTCTAGCTTGGTAGCATCTTTCATTGATCTTGTAATGGAAGAGCTCAGGGTAAGCCTCATAACATAATTAAAGATCTCTCAATACAATATAGCTAAAAGACATCTTTGTTGTAAATTCAGTCTACCACTCTCATTTTACAGAAGAAATTGAGAGGTTCAGTGATTTACACTGCTAGTAAAGTCTCAGAGGTATGCTTTGAACCTGAGTCCCTCCTAATCCAAGTCCAGCACTCTGTCCAATATATGATATTTCTTTCACATTATATGTTAGTTAATAAGCTGTCAAAATGACATCTTTTACATCTTTTAAACATAATATTATTAAAATATTTTTTTAATAAACAAAATTTTATTTTCTCACCTTTTCACCTTTCAATTGAAAAAAACGAAAACAAAAAAATGTGTGACAACTATATATTTTTTAAGCAACACATTGCCTTATTGGCCATTTTTAAAAATAAATGTAGTATTGTGCACCTTGTTACCTTTCTGTTAGGAGTTGGGTAGCATACTTTATCATTGGTTCACTGGAATTGTATGTTTATTGTGTTGATCAGAGTTCTTAAGGCCATCTTTGTCTTTACAGTGTTTCTGTTACTGTATAAATTGTTCTTATGGTTCTGCTACTTTCACTCAGCATCAATCTTCCTATATTTCTCTTAAACTTCTATTATTTCTTATAGCACAAAAGCATTCCATTCCATTCATATGCCTAATTGATAAGTATATCTTTAGGTATCCAGTTCTTTGCCTCTACAAAAAAAAATTGTTATTAATATTTTTGTATATGAGTCCTTTTCCTTTTTCTTTGATATCATTTGTGTATAGAACTAGTAGTGGTATCAATGGCTCAAAGGGTATGCACAGTTTAGTGACTTTTTGGATATAGTTCCAGATTCCTTTCTAGAGTGGCTAGATCAACATGTATACGCATATAGTGCATTGATATATATACATATATATATTTATATAGTGCATTAATACAGTGTTGTCAAACTCAGATAGAAACAGCATAATAAACATCAAATAAGGTCACATATTGACTTAGAAAGCTTCAAATTAAAATTTTCTATATCATTTTTTAATTTTGTTAAACATTTACTAATTATATTTTAATCTGGATTAGGCAGCAAGTTTGACACATCTGCATCAGTATGTCTGTTTCCCCCCTCTAGCATCCAAGGCAGAAGAGTGGAAAAAACTAGGCAATTGGGGTTAAGTGACTTGCCCAGAGTCTTACAACTAGGCAGTATCTGAGGCAAGATTTGAACCAAAGATCTCCTGTCTCTGGGCCTGGATCTCAATACATTGAGCCATGTAGCTATCTCCCCCTGAAGCTTTCTTTAGAAGAAGGTACTTCATCCATTTATTCCATTGATTTCAAATTGTAGGTTTATTTTAATAATATTGTTTTTTCATATTTAAATACTTTAAAAATTATTGTGAACTTAATGAATACTCAAAAATTAGCATTTTCGTATAGAAAAGAAGAATAGAAAAAGCCTTGCACATAAAACTGAATATCCAATCTGTGCCACGTAAAAAAAAGTATATAATTCAGTAGAGAATTTGGAGGTATTAGTTATTAGTTTTGTAAGCTTATAGGGCATGTTTTTTTCCCCTTTTCACTTCGTAATTATTTTTAATTGATAAATTTTTTTGAAAGCACACATGTTGAATATTTTTTCTTTTAAATAATGTGTTAATTTTACATTATTTTATTTCTATTTTGTTGCAGAAATAAATAACATTTACAATGACGACCTTCCTGGAATTCATCCAGCAAAATGAAGATCGAGATGGAGTTCGATTTAGTTGGAATGTTTGGCCTTCAAGTCGTCTTGAAGCTACAAGAATGGTTGTTCCTGTGGCATCCCTATTTACACCTCTGAAAGAGAGACCTGATTTACCTCCAATTCAGTATGAACCTGTCCTCTGCAGCAGATCCACATGTCGGGCAGTTTTGAATCCTTTATGGTAAGTTCTTTTTTTTTAAGCAAACTTTCAGAGAGCTAAATGATAATCTGCCTGTTTCATTTAACCATGACATTTATCAATCTGTTTTATCAATTTATCAATCAATCAGTCTAACCTGATCATATAGAATATACATGAATGATTTAAAAAATTCAGACACAACAGAACTTATACTTTTGAATGAATGTTGTGTTCTTCAGAGAAGTCGTCTGTGTTTTTTATCCATCCATACCACATTGTTTAAAACTTTTAAAAATTTGCATTCACAGTCTTCAGCTCAGTATTTTGAATCACTTCATTGTTTTGGACCAATCTTTGTCCTTCTGAGGGTAGATTTGATTTTTCAAAGTAGCCTTAAATCCTTCAGAAACTCATATGGTGAATAAGATAGTTAAACAAGCTGGTAGTAATAAGTCTGTCCTCAGTGTTCCAAAGGTCCCTTTTTTGGAATATTCAACCTCTCCCTGGGGTGGGATCAAAAGCTTTTGCTTGGATCTTGAGATTAGATATTTAGAGAACAATATTCATTTGGTTGAATTTTTTGTGTGTATTAGAAAAAATGTCATTATTTAATAGTCATACTTCATATTCAGACCTTGATTAGAATGTTATTTTATAACTCATTTTGAAATGTAATTAGGTTTCTGAAACCTCCAGGGTTTGAAATGTCTGTCCAGATTTAATTACTGTAACTGCTTTTTCCAGACTAATCTCTTTTAGTATGAGATTGGTCCAAACCAATCCTGTAACAGCTTTTGGATTTTATAATGTTTAGTTATGTTTTTCTTAACTTTCTCTCTTTCTCCAGTGAAGGACTCTCTTTCATATCTTGTTAAAAAGCATTTCTTTTGAGAAATCATTAACTTTAATTTTCTTTCCTTTTTTATTTCTTCTTTATTTCATTTTAAGCTCTTATTATGTGTAACATATCTTACCCGTTGGAGATAACTAATATAAATAAGATTAGCTTGTGAGCTTCTTGAAGGTCTGTAAGGACTGTCTTTTGCTTCTTATTTGATTCCCAGCACTTAGCAACAATGCCTGGTATATAGTAAGTGCTTAATAAATATTGATTGATTGAAATAAGATGATCTTTGACTTAAAGAATGGTTGAGTACAGATTCTTGGAAATATACATAATTAACAAAATACAAATTAGAGAGTATGATAAATACCTTATAGGAGTACAAAATGGTATGAAATTAATTGAAGGAGGAAGATTATTTCTAGCTGTGGGGAAGAAGAAAAGGGCCTCCTTCAGGAGCTGCACTTTACAGAATATGAGGGTTTCTCTGAGCAAAAAGAGAGAGGGGCTAAGGTGAGGAAAGAGACAGAAAAGAGGAGATTGTTCCAGGTGTATGAAACAGGGAGCTACCAAAAAACCAGTGCTTCCTCACCCCGATCCTAATAGCTTTTCTGCTTTCTCTAGGAAATAGCTCTGTATTTTTACTTTTTTTTTTTCTCTTTTGAAGAAAAGTTTTACAAGAAGAATTAGAGGTAATGCACTTAAAATAAACATAGATAGAATAGAATATCTAGGAGTATACCTGCTAAAACAAAATCAGAAACTATATGAATATAATTATAAAACACTTTTTATACAAATAAAGTCAGATTTAGATAATTGGAGAAATATTAATTGTTTGTGAGTGGGCAGAATTGATACAATTAAAGAAGACAAACCTACCTAAACTAATCTTAATAAATATCATCCCAATTAAATTACTCAAAAATTACTTTATTGAACTAGAAAAAAATAACAGAATTCATTTAGAAGATCAAAAGGTCAAGAATATCAAAGGAATTAATTAAAAATATAAAGGAAGGAGATCAAGCAGCGAATTTATTTAGTTTTTAAATTACATGTAGAAACCATTTTTGACAATTGTTTTCTGACATTTTAGGATTCAGATTTTTCTTTTTCCTCTCCTTACCCCCAAGAGGTAGTAAATATGCTAATATACTTTATTTTAGTGCTTTCCTGCAATGCATATTTCCATAGTGTTCATACTGTCAATAGAAGACACTCATCATACATACATAAAAAGCTCATTAAGAAAATAAAGTAGAAGTTGGCATGCTTTGAACCATAATAAGATTCCAATAGTTCCTTCTTTGACTATAGGTAGCATTTTTCCTCATGGATCCCTTGTGGTTATCTTGGAGACTTGCTTTGTTCATAATGTTTTAGTCTTCATAGTTGATCATTGTATAATACTTATGTTACTATATATATTAGTTTGGTTCTGCACACTTCACTTTGCATCAGTTTATATAGTTCAGGTTTTTCTGAACTCATTCTATTCATCATTTCTTACAATAATATTCCATTACTTCATATACCACAACTTGTTTATTCCCCAAGTGATAGATAACTCTTCAGTTTCAAGTTCTTTGCCTCTACAACAAGAACTGCTAAAAATGTTTTGGTACAAGTAGGTCTTTTTCCCTTATTTCTGATCTCTTTTGGATACAGACATTAGTAGTGATATTTTTGGGTCAAAGAGTATATATAATTTTGTGGCTCTTTGAGCCTGGTTCCAGAATGGTTGTATCAGTACATGGTTCCACCAACATATGGATTAGTGCCTCAATGTTTTCATATCTCCTCCAACATTTATCATTTTCTTTTTTGTTCATGTTAGCCAAACTGATAAGTGTGAGTTGGTATCTTAGCATTGTTTTAATTTGCATATCTTTAATCAATAGTGATTTGGAGCAATTTTCATATGAGTTTAGATAGTTTTAATTCCTTCTGAGAACTGCCTGTTCATATCCTTTGACCATTTTTCAATTGGAGAATGCTTGGTATTCTTATAAATTTGACTCAGTTCTCTATATATTTTAGAAATGAGGCTTTTGTCAGAGATATTTACTATAAAATTTATTTCTTTTGTAATCTTGATTGCATTGGTTTTGTTTGGACAACCCCTTTTTAATTTAATATAATGAAAATTGTCCCTTATAAAAAATAAAATTAATATATAAAGATAACTTTAAAAATATTATGGGTTTTAAAGATTTATTAGTGCCCACTAGAAAATAAAGCCATGTGCCCTGCTAGCTTAGTAAGTTTAAAAGCATGCCATTGCCTGCCACCACCATGGGGCAAAGAGGAAGTGAAATGCCAACCCCTCAGTTTTATCCCTATATCTATGTCATTGCATAAAGACAGGAAGCCACTGGGCTCATGAGAAATGTAGTTCAAGGACCCCAAAATTTCCAATAACACATTTCCCCCCCCTGATATCTGAGGAAGATTGGTCTTTCTGATAGATCTAATAAACATAACCAACTTTTAAATTACAGTAATTTGGGGATAAAAAGAAAAAAGGACAAAACCATGATCCAATGACTGCTAGGCTCATTGACAAAAAGCCAATTGGGGGCAGTCCCCTTTGACATAAGAGTGTACATTCAAAACAAATTCATTCAACCCCCCACAGTTCAATCAACTGCACCCTAAAGTTCATTGTGGATCTTCTTGATGCAGTATAGGGTCTCTGCAGGCATCTTCATGGTGCCGTGCCAAACAGGTCACTTTCAGGATTTGGGGAGATAGGCAAGTTTCTTATCCTGAAATTACTCTCAAAAGAATTTAAACTTTACATTATAGATTATAATACATATATACCCCACTGAGGAGACTAATAACACATTCCCCCCTTAAGAGGATAGAGACAAACACCCAGATCAGCTAAGGATACATGGCTGAGTTATGGGGGTGTATGAGTCAATTATCAAAAGAAATCCAAAAACATCAAAAAATCCAAATAAAAAAGAAAAAATAACTTGTGAATGAAATATAAAATGTCAAAATCTTATGTCCAAAAATGTAAGTAAAGAAAAAAAACTTATAACAGGTCCTTGAATCAAGGTCCAATTAAAGTGATTTAAGTAATTGTGTACTTACCCAACCAGTAGCCAAGACTATAGAAAGTTTCTATATCATAAGAGAGAAAAAAAGTCTAGATTTTTGTGTAAAAGGGAAGTGTCATTTTGTAGTCTGATTTGCCTTCATTCTCAGGGATAGGGGGAGCCAGGATGATAGCCAACCTTAGGTACTTGACTAGGATGTGGCTCAGGAAAAGCTGGTCTCTAACATGTCAGAATAGCCCCAGTTCCAAACCCCAAACACTAGGTTCAAGTCCTTTAGTATTGATGTAGAAATTCATCAATCCTACCTGGATTGGTTTGGTCTTTTTTGACCTTGTGCTTCTAGGCACTGTGCAGATTCTCATCAATCCCATTGGGATTAGTTGGTCTCCTTGACCTTGTGCTTCTTTGCACTGTATAGTGGCTCTTTTGTTCCCTTCTCTGGTATTTAGACACAAACATTAATCACAGTCCATAACATTTATCAATAAATATATATTTATATTAAACATATTACTGCATAATCAAAAAAGATTAATATTGATAATGCATTTGTACAAAAATGAGAGAAAAAAGAAAACTCAAAACTGTATTGCACATACAAGGGAAAAATAATAAAAAGTTTTAAAAATAAAAAATATATAGCTTACAATTAGCGAAAGGTTTCTCATCCAAAAAATGAGATTCATTTCCTTTTTAAACTTGGCCATGAACTACTGTGAATGCAAATCATTTTCACAAAATAACACACCCTTTCATTTTTTGTAATGTTCTCTTTGTCTTCTTGTTTGGTCCTAAATTCTTCCTTTATCCATAAGTCTAATAGATAACTTTTCTATGTTCCCTTAATTTATTTATGGTGTCTCCCTTTATTTCTAGATCAGATGTCCATTTTGACTTTATTCTGGTGAATGGTGTGAAATATTGGTGTATGCCTAGGTTCTGCCATGCTGTTTTTCAGTTTTTCCAGCAGTTTTTGTCAAATAGGTCTTTCCCCAAAAGCTTAAACCTTTGGGTTTATTGAATACTTAAGTTTCTATAGACATAAACTACTGTGTATTGATAACCTCACCTATTGCATTAATCCACTGCTCTATTTCTTAGCTAGTATCAGATTGTTCTGATGATTACTGCTTTATAATATAGTTTGAAATCTGGTATAGCTAGGCCTCCTTCCTATTTTTTTTTTTCACTGATTCTCTTGATATTCTTGGCCTTTTGTTTTTCTAGATGAATTTTGTTATTTTTTTCTAACTCTTTGAAATAATTTTTGGTAGTTTGATTGATATGTCACTGAACAGGTAAATTAATTTAGATAGGATTGTCATTTTTATTATATTGACTCAGCCTATCCATGAGCAATTAATGTTTTTCCAATTGTTTAGGTACAGTACCAGATTTTAAACTATATTATAAAGTAGTAATTATCAAAACTATCTTGTGTTCTTTGTTTTTTCTAGAATTGTAACATCATTTACTATTAGCCTATTGCATATAGATTGACTCACTGTTTCTGAGGGCAGCTGGGTGGCTCAGTGGATTGAGACTCAGGCCTAGAGACAGGAGGTCCTGCGTTTAAATCTAGCCTCAGATAATTCCCAGCTGTGTGACCCTGGGCAAATCACTTAACCCCAGTTGTCTAGCCCTTATTGCTTTTCTGCCTTGGAACCAATGCACAGTATTGATTTTAAGATGGAAGTTATGGGTTTAAAAAAAAATAAGACTGCTTCCTTTACTGAGACATAATAGTTTAAGCATAAGTGTCTCTGAAAATTTTGTTACCTTTTGTTTTATAGCAGGATCATTTATTCATAGCTCTATTGAACCCTTTTTTGTTTTGGATACTTTAAGTGTAAAGGCCTGACCTCAAACTGTCTTTCCAGGCTTATTTGAATGTTTTTCTTCTCCATGCACACTGTGATCTATGCAACTGGACTGCTCACTATTCCTTGTCCATGGTACTCCATTATTTATGTTAGTACCTTTATACTAGCTCTTCCTCATGCTGAAGGCCTTCCCTCAATATCTTAGAATCCCTAATTTCCTTCAAGGTTCAGCTCATGCCCAGGTTTCTACATGAGGCTTTTCCCAATTCTCCCACTTCCCACTAGTGTCTTTCCTCCAAAATCTGCCTGTATCCATTTTGTATAGATGCATTTGTTGTCTCTACTAGCTAGCATATAAGTTTCTTCAGAGCAGGGACTATTTTACATTTGTTTTTGTATCCACAGTACCTGGTACAGAGTAAGTACTTAGTAAATGTTTGTTGATTGATTGATTCTTGTGACCAAGAAAAACTTTTAAACTAGAGTAGCTAACTATAGCAGAATTGTCTCACAGTATATACTACATTCCACAGCCACATCACTCATGCCATTAGTGAGAAAAGGAAGGTGTCACCTTGCCAACAGAAATTTGAAAAAAATTTAAAAATTGGTTTTGTAACACTGATTTAGTTTGTCAGGAAATTATTGTTCAGTTATCTTTCTTTGTGACAGTACTTTCCATGTTTTTTTTTTTTTGCAAAGATATGGGAGTGTTTTGCCATTTTCTTATATAATACATTAAGGGAAACAAAGGTTAAGTGACTTGTCCAGGATCACACAGCTATTAGGTGTCTGAGGCTAGATTTGAACTCAGATCTTTCTGACTCCAGGTAGTTGCCTCAGCCCAACCTGGGCTTGATCAGCTGTAACTTCTTATTTCTCTGAATCTAACTTGTAAAATGAAGAGATTGTCTAGATGACTTCTAAGGACCCTTCTGACTCTAAATCTGTGTTCGATTTGTCCTTTTAATTTAATTTGGCACTTGATGTAGAAGGAAAAGTTGCTGCATTACTTTTTCCATTTGAATGAACTATTGAATTATATTAGAGAAACTGTTGATTTTATGGTTTCTCTCCCTAAGTTATGGTTCTATTAGATTCAGTTCAATATGTAATAGCCAATGTTAAGTTTTGAGAAATATGATCATTAAGAATATGCCTAATTTGAGTTGAACTATTATATAGGAATGGATTTAGGTGCCTGGTGGAATGTGAAATTAAAGCCTTTTAAAAAGAAATCACCTTGTAACCTGTTTCGCCTGCTTTTATTTCTTGAATATAGAGATATTTTCATTCTGATGATTTGAGAAAAAGCTTCTGAAAATTTTAAAAGATAATTTTACTAGAGTAAAAATCTATGTAATAAAATGAATTACTACTAAATTAATAATTATGCACAATTTCTTTTCTTTTTTAAAAAATAGTCAAGTGGATTACCGAGCAAAACTGTGGGCTTGCAATTTTTGTTATCAAAGGAATCAGGTAAGAAGATCCATATTTTGCAAGATAAATCCATTACTATTTAGCTATTTAAGAATACTTTCTGGTAGAATTAGTACATGAATACTTATGTTCAAAAGTAATAAAATAAGTTATATTCTTATAAACATAGTTAAAAATAATTTATAAATCCCTACCATAATTAATCTACTGTGCTATGCCTTGTGCTATGACTTTATGTAAACATAAAGTCTGACCATTCTTTTAGTGATCTTAAACACTTAGTGTGACTGATAATGAGACTTGTATACATAAGATAACAGAAAGTTTCATCACATAGTCCTTGTATGAGGTAATGAGGAATTGAACTAGTGAAACTGAAAGGAGGGCATGGAAATAAGTAATTACAGGATAGGATGGGTAGATGATTGAATATTGGGAGTTAGACAAAAGGAAGAATCAAAGATGACAGATTTAGGCCTAGGTAAGTGGTATAAAGATGGTGTCTGACAAAAATGGTGCAGGTAGGTGGAGAAGCAGGTTTGAGAGGAGAAATAAGAAATTAATTTTATACATACTAAATTTAAGGTGTTAGGATATCCAAAAAGAGATATCTTGCAGGTAGTTAGAAATGTAGGACTTGGAAGCCAGAGGAAAAATAGGACTTAAGAGATATACATTTGGGAATTGTATGTGTAGAGGTGATAATTGAAGCCATGGGAATAAATGAGATTGATAAGAGACAGAATATGGGAGTCAATACATATTATTTGTAAGATGGAGGAAGAGGAAGAGGAGCCAGAGAAAGAGTCTAAAAAGTTTTGATTTAAAAGAGGTATATGGAGCACTGGGAGAGAGCAGTGTCATTGAGGCCAGGGAAGATTGTATCAAGAAGGATGTAGAAGGTTCACAAAGGATTAAGGACTGAGAAAAGGCTATTGTATTTGATAAGTAAGAGAAATCTTTTCTGATCTTGGAAAAAGCAGTTTCAGTGGAGTGATGGAGATATAAGCCATATGTTGCTGTGGTGTTGAGAGGTAAGGCAGTGAAGGCAGTGAATGGACTGCTCTTTCTAGTAGTTTTGTATGATAATGAAAGTGAAAGAGGATCATAACATTTTTCTGTTTTAAACCTTAACCATTCATTAAATATCAATGAATATATCAATAAAAAGTTCTCAGGTACTAGCCACAATTCTGATACTGGGAAGACTGTCCCTCAAGGAACTTATAATCTGCTTAAGGATTATACAACAAGGATTACAACATATTCAGGACAAATGTAGAATTGAGGAAGGAGATGGAATGTCATGTACTAGGAACTGCAAGTACATTAATTTATCTTGAGGAAAAAGTTCAAGATAGGGAGCATTATGTAATCATCCTGGAAATATAGGCTAGAACCAGATTGTGAAGGGCGATAAATGGCAAATAGAGGACCTTGCCAAACAATTGCTAAAGACAGTGGAGAGTCGTGTCATTGAAACTTCTTGAGCAGAAGAATGACAGTCAGACCTTCACTTTGGGAATATCAACTTGGCACTTGTGTGGCAGATAGAGACCAGAAACTGGAGATAGAGAAACCAATTAGGAAGCTATTGCTATAATCCAGAGTCAAGATGGCCCACACTAAATTGATTGTTGTGTGTGAGAGATGTTGAATCAACAAGAATTGGCAAGTAAGTAAGGGGTCACAGATAACTTCTAGGCTATAATTATAGGCAGATTGATGATGCCTTTAATAGAAATAGAAAAGGAGGACCAATGGGTATAGGAAGTGTATGTAAGAAGGGAATTTAAATATTTATATATATATATATATATTTTTAAGGTGTAGTGGCCAGGAATCTTATCAGATCAGCTTGATTCCACAATTAAAATAGACTCAAAGTCAGGATGGCTTTTATGGTAGTTTATTTACAGTTAGGAAGGTAGAAGGTAGGGAAATAGAGAGAGAGAGAAACCCTGGCCGAACCAGAGGTCCGGCCTGGATGAGGATTTAGAGGTTAATTAAGTAAGGCTACTAGCTGCAAGGCCTTGACAATTAGAGAGGCAAAGAAGCCTCCTTGAAGGTAGAGATTCCAGAACGCCAAGAGAGGTGAAGGGAAGTCAGCCTAACTTACCCACGTGAAAATTCAGAGTGCAGCCGCCTGAGGTCTCACCAGAGATCCTTCTATACCAAGTTCAAAGCGCCAACTGCCTCAACAGGAAGTTACCATCATATTTGAAGGATAGCATCTCCTGTCACTTCCTGTACCCACCTCTAATTCAAGTGGATAAATGGCAGCCTCAACACTGTTTTGGACTGCCCAAAGGGCAGTCCCTTGTTCTTGATTTGTTGCTTATTGTCACGTGTCTCCCCTCCCCACTAAGGGAGGTGGGTTGACATTTAGAGTTTAGCTATGAATGGGGGTGAGCTAATTCCATTTACACAGAAGAAAGATAATGAGTTCTGTTATGTCCATTTTGAGTTTTTTCTACATCTATAGGACATATAGGTGACGATGCCAAACAGTTTGTTGGAGATGCAAGACTGGGGCACAAGAGAGATGAAGGCTAGATACATAGATTTGGGAATTGTCTCATAGAATATATAGTTGAATCCATGGGAGCTGATGAGATTGAAGAGTGAGGAGAAGAGAGGAAAAGAGCAAAAGGAAGGGGAGAGATCAAGATTAAGAATTGAGAAAAGGCCTTTGTATTTATCAAAAAAACCACTGGTGACCTTTTAGGACAGCAATTTCAGTCAAGTGAAGTAGATAGAATTCTGAATGCTAGTTGAGAAGTGAGTGGGAGGTAAGAAAGTGGAGCAACAGGTTTAGATAACTTTTTCTGGAGTTTGTCAGTGAAAGGGAAGAGAGATATATGACAATATCTGGAGAGAATAGTGGGATCAAAATGAAGGGTGAAATCTAGGCATGTTCCTGTTGCTCCTAGGGAAAGGGTCAGTGGTTAATGAGGGGTTGAAAATTTTGGAAAGAGAAAGGATGATTGCAAAGGCCAACTCTGGATGAGACTAGAGGAAATGCGATCCAAGGCATAGGTAGAAGGTTTGATATTGGTAAAGAGAAGAGTCACCTCAGCTGAGGCTGGAACAAGAGAAAAGAGATTAGATAATTTGAAGTATAGAATTGGACAGGTGAGAGGGATTGCTGCAACTTAAGGTTTTTCAGTGAAAAATGAAGTAGCCTTCTGCTAAGAGGAACAAAAGAAGGGATCTTATAGATAACTTGAGCTGAGAAGAAATTTGCAACAGTTGCTGTGGGCAGTGTAATAAGAGAGTTGACATAATAAAAATAAGTAATAAGAGAGGAAGACAAAGGGTTGATAAACATATATAGCAGCAAAGGGCTTAGTTGAGATTGGTTGATATATTTGTCAACGTGGTGGTTTGACTTTCTCTTGAGTTAACAATAACAGGAACAGAGAAGATGAATGGTGCAGAGATTACTTAATCCAGGGTTGGAATCTAGAAAGAGATAATTATGATAATGGATAGGGATTTCATGGTTTGAGGACAGTATAAAATTGAATGGTTAATAACTGGTGAAGCAGGGGTAATATCTTGGGAAGGCAGAGATGTTTGGAATGCCTGGAGGTTGCAGTAAAGGTTTGGGAGGCATGAGGTATGGAAAAAGCTGGAAAGAGAGAAAGATTAAGTAAAACATTTATTAAGCACTTACTATGTGCTAGGCACTATGATAAGTGTTGGGAATACAAATAGAAGCAAAAAGAAAGATAGTCCCTCTCCAATTTGAGAAGATAAAACCTAAAAGGAAGCTTGTGGGGGTGAGGTGGGGAACAGGAGTATGAGGAAGCTTGAGGGGATGAGGTGGGGAACAGGAGTATGAGGAGGCTGAGCCAGGTTAGAAGTACACAAGACTGGCATTGGCACTTCCCCAAATGGATGTTCACCAGTTGGAGGAGGAGAAGGCATGTCCAGTGTGAGAAAGTGCCTGGAGTAGAAAGAACAAAATCTTGAAGATTACTGTGGGACATGAACAGTAGTTGTCCTCTAGTGTTGAAGGGAGGTCATAGAAAAAGTGGTTAGACTTATTCTGAGATGAGGTCCTCAGCCTCCAGGGATCATTTCCTCTTGTGCTGTGCCTGGATCCTCTGCAGGCTGAGTTGGGGAGGGAGAAGGAGGGAGAAGGATCCCTGAAGGGAAGTATTCTTTCTCTAGCTTCCCACATAGGAGGCTGACCATCCCTTCAAAGACCTACAAATGTTGAGAAGCACATTACCCTGTCCTCAGAGGAGAGACTCAAACCTTTGAAGAGGTGGTCAACATTTAAGGTGTGGCCCTAGGGCTGAGTGGATTAATTTCCACTCTAATTTGGAGAGTAGTTTTCCTATTGATAAGAACCAAAGGAATGGCAAACAGGTGGCAAGAGATTCCTACTCTCTGTGTTCTGATGGAATAGCACTGTGCTAGGCCTCAGTACTGCAAAGATTCAAAAAAGTTCTATCCTCAGAGTAATTTCCATTTGAAAAGAGAAAAATATGACAAGTATAAAGAAATTGAATAGAACATGAAAGACTTAGGTTGTGGGGATCAAGAAGGAGTCATCTCTAGCTGAGTGTAAGCTTCTTGGACTTATATAGGACATGAGCAGGAACTTTTAAAAAAGAGGAGATGGAAAGAAATAGAGTGAGTCTCTTCTAGCTATAGGAAATAGTTTGCTTAAATTCTTGGAGGTGTTCTTTTCTGAGTATTTAAAAAATCAGGAAAACAAATTATTTTTTCAGTTTCTTAATTCTTTTTTGGAAAACTGTTCTAAATTTTACTTTTTCCCTTCTTGTAGTTTCCACCTACATATGCTGGCATATCTGAACTCAATCAGCCTGCTGAACTTTTACCTCAATTTTCAAGCATTGAATATGTAGTACTGGTAAGATCATTAGCTCACTTTAAAAAAAATCCTTACCTTCCATCTTAGAATCAATACTTTGTATTGGTTCCAAGGCAGAAGAGCAATAAAGGCTAGGCAATGGGATTTAAGTGATTTGCCCTTGTCTGAGGCCAGATTTGAACCTAGGACCTCCTGTCTCTAGGCCTGGCTCTCAATTCACTGAACCACCCAGCTGCTCCCTTTAGCACACATCTTTAAAGATCATAAGATTTAGAGAGGGAAGAAAACTTAGGGGTCATATAGACAGTAATCCCTTCGTGTTTTCCATATCCCTCATTTTGCAAATTAGAACATTGAATCCCAGAGTGACTTTATAGAAGTACAGAATCTGTAGGAAGGGATTCTAGAAGTTATCTTATCTGACCCTAACTAAACATGATTTCCTCTTAAATAACTGACAAAATAACTGGGAGAATGAATTACTTTTTCAATTGGTGAAGACATACTGCTTTCCCCCTCACAAATTGAATTTATTGCCATTTTAGTCATAACATTTTAAGACCAGTGTAATGAAGTAACATCTCTGATTTTTTGGATTTATGAACAAAGTACTAATAGTCTTGATGTGTTATTATGATGTTAATACATTAATATTCATAAAAAAGATTTATAAATGCTAGTTGGCATTTTTAATTTGAATTAATTAAACATAACCTAATTAAACTATAAATTGGTCCTGTGTAAAACTTAGAAATTTTGTTATAGCTATGTGAATTTATTTATTTGATTACTTAAGGCACCAAAGAAGAGTTTTCCTTTAATTGTTACAGAAAGCTCTAGTGGTTGAATAGAGCCTGTTCTGTCCTGGCATGATTCCAATGCTTCAAAAATAAAGAAAGATGTGTAAATCTGTGCCAAGGAAAAAAACAATAACATATTTTCCCCTTATCTCATTCTGATCATTTTGTCTTTTTAAAGCGTGGCCCTCAGATGCCTTTGATATTTCTGTATGTGGTGGATACTTGTATGGAAGATGAAGATTTACAAGCCTTGAAAGAATCCATGCAGATGTCACTCAGTCTTTTACCATCTACAGCTTTGGTGGGACTTATTACTTTTGGGAGAATGGTACAGGTCCATGAACTTGGTTGTGAGGGTATTTCAAAAAGCTATGTCTTCAGAGGAACAAAAGATTTAACTGCCAAACAATTGCAGGTAAGTAGGCAAGAATAGTAATTCAAAGTGTGTCTGTATAAATATATGAAGTAATGGGTATAAACTGAGGTGGATGGATGTTGTTATCTACCCTAAGGAACTAGTTATAAGTACCACAGTCCCTTTTAGTGAAGTGTAAGGCAGATTGAACCTTACCTCACTAGGGTCAGAGTGCAAACCAGTCTTTCAAAACTTCTTGGTATAACAGTAACTAATTTATTGATTAAAAAAAGGTAAGGAGGGAGGATTTAGAAATGAGGATGCCCTAATTTCTAAGTTCTAATACTTCCCTCTTTCCTCTATGTCCATTGCAAGATGGAGACTTCAAGATCTTAAAGCTCCTTATCACTCCCTGCTTCTGGCTAGGTATCCCCAAACCCTCTCTATTCTACCTTACACTAAAATCCTCCCTTGTTGGTTTATCTGGTTGTTAATAGTTGCTACAAGTTGAATAAGGATGAACTCAAATTGACTGAGTGCACCCCAGGCTGGACCTGGCCTGGTGAACACCTCAGGCCACACACCAATGGACTTTAGATAAAACTTCTTCTCAGTCAGGGTTGATAGAATAGAGAGATCTTCTTTAGGTGGGTTTCTTCTGTGGAAAAGGTATCTCCAAAGGAAATTGGAAGGTTTCCCTTCTCTCACAAACAGGCTTGAGTAGAAAGGCTCAGCAGAGAGCAGGCTCCTTCCTCTCCAGCTTCAGGACAGGAAAAGACAGTTGTAACTTCCATACTCTTCTTCCTCTGCCCCCTGCATTCCAGAATCCTTTCTTCAGAGTTCCTAGCATGTGCCCATTCTAGTCCCTTAAAGACAATCTTCAATTTCTCTTAAACTCTTATTTCTATAATTTTATTCCTACAAAACAAAGATTATCACTTATTGTAAAATGTAAATCCTTTCTTCAAATAACTTTTCAGAAAAAGGTTTTATAGGGAATAGCCATTATTATTGTTATTCTGACATAATGAATATTTTAATATGCATATTTCCATTCTGGTCTTTTTTCTCCATTTGCCCAATTTCAGTAGTTTCTAAATATTGAAGTTTAGTAACATGAATTGCCCTATAGATCTGCATATTTTAAATAAAAACATTTTAAGTTTAGAATAAAAATCAGTTGTTAGAGTCTAATATTACAAACTTTAAAATTTTGATCAGGCAACAGTAATTATTAAATATGTGCTTCTTTAATATTGACATATTTTCAGTATTGAGAGTTAAAAACATTGCACAATGGATGGAGGGCTTGACTTTGGACCTAGAAAGACAAAAGGCTCAAGTTCTACCTTTGATATATCTTGGCTAAGTAACCTTGGGCAAGTCACTTAATCTGGCAGTGCTCTAGGAAACCATCTAAGACTCTTAACTTGTAGTTCTACATTGGTAGAGAAAATTTCCTTATCTGTATATCACAGAAATCACAGGTCCAATTCCTTTTTGAGTCTATACTTTATTCATGGGCAACATGGTTCTGTGATCTGTATTCTAGCTATAATATTTGTGTTTTTGATATTCTCCCTATAAAGAAGCCTGTACTCTTTTTCACTAATGAAAAAGGAACTTTTCTGGGTGACATTTTTCTTTAACCAATACTAAGTATTGATTCCAAGACAGAAGAGTGGTAAGGGCTAGGCAATGGGGGTTAAATGACTTGCCTAGGGTCACACAGCTAGGAAGTGTCTGAGACCATATTTGAACCCAGGACCTCCATCTCTGGCCCTGACTCTCAATCCACTGAGCCATTTAGCTGCAACCCCACCCCTCAAAGGATAATTTTTAATGAATTTATTTTGATACAACAGACCTTTTCCAAGAAAATCCCAAACAAAATCTCCATGCAATACTTTCCTTGAAAAAAATTAAGCTAAATTTCCTACTAGTATGATTCCAACTAATGGCACTTTCTGTCTTTGTTATTTACAGATTATTAATGGGAAGGAAGGTTGTGAGCTTTAACTTTACTAATGTGGTATTATGTATTCTGTTGTATTTAACCTGAGTTTTGTTGCTTCTTGTGATGTCTTTATTTATATTATCATTGTGTGTATTGTTTGTTGGTCCTGCGTTCTACATTCTATATCATTTTGTACAAGTCTTCCCACGTGTCTCTAATGTTTTATATTCATTTTTCCATTTGACAGAATAATATTCCATTACATTAATATGCCATATTTAATTTCCCAATAATTGGGCACATATTTTATTTCCAGTTTTTTGCTGTCACATAATAGAGATTTTTCTTTGCTATCATGATAATTTTCAGTGCTGTCATATATTCCTTGGAGTATAATCACAGTATTGAGGTCTGGGTTAGAGTATGAACAAGGCAACTTTATTGGCATAATTTCAAATTGCTTTCCTGAATGGTTGAATCAGCAGGATTGATATTATTTGTGCAAAGGCTTTCAAATTTTGTATAATTAAGTTTATCCGTCTTGTTTTTTATAATCTCTTCCATCCCTATACAAATTACAAGTTCTTTCTTATCCAGAATTATGAAAGATACTAGAAGATAGTATTCTTTTTTAACCATTATTGTCTTGCTGGTAAACTATTAGGCAGAATAAAAAGGGTAAGTTTATCAGCATTTTGGCTCCATACAGTTTCTGATATCTACAGCTTTGTGAATTCTAGAACAGGAGAGCTGACCCAAGTACTCATGGAATTATAGGAAGTAAAATATGAACTTAGAAATGTAATGGATATATTAATATACCTACTATACATTAGAGTTTGAGGATATACATACAAAAGATTGTCCCCACCATCAATGAGCTTATGCTCTATTACAGTGATTCCCAAAGTGGGCGCTACCGCCCCCTGGTGGGTGCTGCAGCGATCCACAGGTGCATTTATCTTTCCCATTAGTTGCTATTAAAATAAAAAAAAATAATTTCCAGGGGGCTAAGTAATATTTTTTCTGGAAAGGGGGTGGTAGGCCTAAAAAGTTTAGGAACCACTGCTCTATTGGGAAAACAACCTATTAAGGGATATGGTAGTCAGGGAGAGTCATTTTATCCTGGAAAAGAGTTGAACTCGAGGAGGATTGTTGTAGATAAACCTCCAATCCATACTCCCTGCTCCTATATATCTCCTCCGGGAAAACCCTAAAATTTGTACCAGACCAAATAACAATTAAGAAGTCCAATAAGAAATCATAATAAGTGGCTTCTTGTACCTCAGAACTTCACAGAAAGTCAGCCAGAAGCATAGAGGCATTAGGAAAGGGATGGGCCCTACTAATAAAATCAGCACAGGGAAGCGAACCAGCAACCTCCCAGAACCAGAGATACATGTAACTTGCAAAACTCTCTGTCTAGAGGCAGTAAGAGTGGAGAGATTGCCTAGAAAGCCTTGGGGAATTCAGAAAGCCCTAGAAGAGGGAACTTAGAAGCCACAGGAAGCATCATGCCAGCTCTTAGACTAGGAAAGCCCATGCACAAAGGCTGTGAAATCCTTAACATTGCATCCTAAGATGCCATGGAAAGTCCTGAATACCCAACACTGAACTTCAAAGGTTTAAGGAACAGGCCAGCACAAAAACTCAAAGTCCACAGTCAGACCGAATTGGGCTGACTATCTCACACCAAAGTACAGCAGTGGGTGGATCTCACTTCTAGAGCAAAACCTTGTTTCAGGAACTTAGGCTGGAGAAATGAATAAATCAAAGAAAACACCAACCAGAATAAGATGCATAAGAATAAGAATAGATTTAGAAATTCCCCAAAAGAATAAAAAAATAACTTCTTAACAACTGCAAGCAGAGACTCTAAATAAAAGATAACAAGGACTACATGAAATTCCAGGAAGAAATAAAAAAAGAAATAAAAGCTCTAGAAAAAAATATTAGAAGGAGAATGAATTGCTTAAAAGAAAAGTGGTAAATTTTACCCCATTGGTTGATTTGCCAAAAGTTAGAATACACCAAACAAGTCTGTTATTCCATGAGACAGCAAAAAGTATTAGAGCAAAATGTAAAGATTGGGAAAAAAGGAAATATAAGATATATGACAATAAAAACCCCAATTTATTTGGAAATTTTTCAGGAGAATTAAGAATCATTATGCTCCCTGAAAACCATAAATAAAAAAAACAACATAAAAAATACCTTTAGTTTCTCTCTCTCTCTCCTTCCCTCCCTCCCACCAACTAAAATCATTTAAATTAACAAAGGTATATAAAATTATGTGCTACACATTGTTTACAATTTATTTAAATATATACAAATTACATATAAATAGTAATATAAACATCCTCTGTTTTTGAGTTCCCCTTTGGATTGTTTTACTTTGATTCTTTTTTTGTCTTGAATTTGAGGTATTATTGTATTTATAGTGTATATTCTTATCTTTTCATCTCTTTATATATTCCCCTTATTTTCTTTATATTTTCATTATTTGTCATTTCTAATAACAGTATAATTGATTACATTGAAATATTGCAGGCTATTTCTAGTTTTTACGTCAATACAAATAAAGCTTCCATAAATCTTTTCATACATAGCTTTTTTACCTTCTCAATAATGCCCTCAGAGCCTAATCCTAGGAATGGGATCTCTAGGCCAATGAGCATGAAGGGCTTAACAATTCTTAATATGTATTTCCTTCTTGTTTTCTAAAAAAAACCAACAAAACAACTCAACAATTCACAGATACTCTAGTAATGTAATATTAGGTCTGTTTTTCCATATTCTTATCAGCATTTAATTTCATCTTAGCCTGCTGGGCACTAAATTTCAAAAAATAATAAAAGAAGACTGCCTAGATCAGTGATTCCCAAAGGGGGTGCTACTGCCCCCTGGTGGGTGCTGCAGCGATCCAGTGGGGCGGTGATGGCCACAGATGCATTTATCTTTCCTATTAATTGCTATTAAAATGAAAAAAAAATAATTTCCAGGGGCCTAAGTAATATTTTTTTCTGGAAAGGGAGCGGTAGGCCAAAAATGTTTGGGAACCACTGGCCTAGATGAACCAAAGGGCTCAGTGAAGCTCTAAAGAATCCGCTCATAACCTGCTGAAATGCAGTGCAAAAGGAAAGAACCCAGAAATGCCATAGACAAAATCTAGAACTCTTCCCCATTAAAGAAAAAAAATACTACAAGAATCCAGAAAGAAGCATTTCAAGTATCAAAGAACTCCAGTTAGTATCACATATTTGGCAGCTTAAACCATGGAGGAGATATTGAAATACAATATTCCTAGAGACAGAGGATATAGGCTTACAACCAAGAATAACTCTGAATAGCTGAGTATAATCCTACAGGAAAAAAATAAATCTTTAAAGGGATCAAGGACTTTCAGATATTTCTGATGGAAAGACCAAAGCTGAGTAGGAACTTTAGGATACAAATCTAAGGATCCAGAGAAACTTAAATTAGTTTGCACTACTGGAAGGGCCTATGTGGTGATAAAATTCTAATATTGTAATAGGGGAAAAGGAAAAAAAAGCATCCTTTCAGGGCATTAGCATCTTTAAAGGATATTAAGGAAAGTAAATAATAAAAACTGTGGACCCGGGGGTGGATTGGTTCTGTTCTGAAGGTTTTTCAAAGGAAAAGAGAAGGAAGGATAAAAGCCATATAGATATTAAGGCACCTTAAAAAAATTCACAGAGAACAGAAGGAAGTTAAGAAGAAAGCAGAGACAACTTGGTCATGTCTTCAGTGATTGTTTATAATTTATTATGCAAGTAGAGAAAGGAAAATCCCAGAAATTAGAGCATGTGACCTTCTAATACATTTCTGAAAAGGGGCTACATTGAGGAGGATGAAAGAAGTCTTTGTCTTTGGCTACAGCCAGGTTCTCCTTCCTACCTCCCCACTTTGATCACAGAATTTTTTAAAAAGAAATGTGAAACAATATGACAAATAAGGTATATGTATGAGAGTACATGAATCACATCATATTGTTTCCCCCCTTGGGGAGGGGAAAGAGGAAAGGAGGGAGAGAATTTGAATTGCAAAATGTCAGAAAGTGAATGTTAAAAATTGTTTCTGTATGCAATTGGGGAAAAATGCAATAAAAATAAAAAAAAATTTAAAAAGAAAAGAAAAAAGTAATATGAAATTAGATGGTTATCTCTCCCTTTAAGGGTGGCTAGGAGTAACCCTTAGGGATCAGAGGCAATTCTTTAAATCCATAGGCATTATAGCTCCCATTGGTGTGCTTCACCTCAGTATTATTGTTGGAGAGTAATTTAAACAATCAGTCTTAAAGAGTTTTTAGAAATAGATAATACTAAGGTGTAGTACCATAAGAATAGTTAGTATCAAGCATTCCCCCAAAAGTATGTGACTTATTCTTCTACAAGTACTCGGAGTCCAGAATAAAATGGCCATGTTTCAAGAGCACATGTGACAAAGGAATAACTCACAGCTCTTAGTTGCTGGAAGTTTTCTCTCATTTGTGTGGTACTGAAGAAGTTCTTAATCATGGTGTAGTCTCTTTGCTGGGAACTGTAAAAAAGTCCTGCCTTGGCTCCTAGGAATGTAGACAATGCTACCAGCTGATCTAGGAATGTCTGTAGGATACTAGCAGAAAAATGCAAGCTGTCTTTGACCCTAATAGAATGATGCTAGGATACCAAAAGGAAGATGGGAAATCCAACACCCTCTAGACCTGTGTTGGTGAACCTATGCCATGCATGCTGGAGGGGGCTGCTCCCCTACAGCTCTCCACATGTGCTTGAAGACATTTCTTACATCACCTGCCCCTCTGCCCAGCAGCCCAATGGGAGCACTTCCTCTGTGGTGTGAGAGTTGGCTTGGGCCCTTGATCTCTAAAAGATTCACAATTCCTGCTCTAGACCTTTTGAAGCTGGAAAGTTCTGTATAAACAATCACTGAAGACATGACCAAGTTTTCTAACCTTTTGGCACCAACTTTCTGTCATGCACCAGGTGATTTAATCCACTGGCTTTCAAAGACTATTTTACACCTAGCCTAAGGTTTTTGTTTGATTAGTTTAGAAATATATTCGTACTTTAAAGACCTAAAATGATTTCAACCCCACCTTGGACAGTAGCAAAAACAACACTGTATTCCTAGTGCACTACTTTCTTTCCCTCCCTTCTTCCCTCCTCCCTCCTTCCTTCCCTTCCTTTCTTCCTTCCTTCTTCCTTTTTCTCTCGAAAAACTTTATTTAATTAATTAATTTAGAATATTTTCCCATGGTTCCATGATTCATGTTCTTTCACTCCCCTCATCCCACTCCCGTAGCCAGCGAGCAGTTCCACTGGTGTTTTACATGTGTCATTGATCAAGACCTATTTCCATATTATTAATATTTGCATTAGGGTGATTGTTTAGAGTTTATGTCCTCAATCACATCCCCATCAACCCATGTGATGAAGCAGTTGTTTTTCTTCTGTATTTCTACTCCCACCGTTCTTTCTCTGGATGTGGATAACGTCCCTCAGAATTGTCCTGGATTGTTGCATTGCTGCTAGTAGTCTATTACTACATTCAATTGTGCCACAGCGTATTGGTCTCTGTGTATAAGATTCTCCTAGTTGTGCTTTCACTCTGCATCAATTCCTGGAGGTTGTTCCAGTTCATATGGAATTCCTCCAGTTCATTATTCCTTTTAGCACAATAGTATTCCATCCCTAACAGATACCACAAATTGTTCAGCCATTCCCCAATCGAAGGGCATCCCCTCATTTTCCAATTTTTTGCCACCACAAAGGATGAGAATATAAATATTTTTGTACAAGTCTTCTTCCTTATTATCTCTTTGGGGTATTAACCCAGCAGTGGTATGACTGAAGGGCAGACAGTCTTTTAAAGCCCTTTGAGCATAGTTCCAAATTGCCCTCCAGAATGGTTGGATCAATTCACAACTCCACCAGCAATGCATTAAAGTCCCCATTTTGCCACATCCCCTCCAACATTTATTACTTTCCTTTGCTGTCATGTTGACCAATCTGATAGGTGTGAGGTGGTATCTCAGAGTTGTTTTGATTTGCATTTCTCTAATTATAAGAGATTTAGAACATTTTTTATGTGCTTATTGATAGTTTTGATTTCTTTATTTGAAAATTGCCTATTCATGTCCCTTGTCTGTGGGGAATGACTTGCTTTTTTGTACAATTGATTTAGGTCCTTCTTATAAATTTGAGTAGACCTTTGTCAGAGGTTTTTGTTACAAAATTTTCCCCCCAATTTGTTGCTTCCCTTCTAATTTTGATTGCATTGGTTTAGTTTGTACAAAACCTTTTTAATTTAATGTAATCAAAAGTTTTCTAATTTTCCCAGCAGTTTTTGTCAAATAGTGGATTTTTGTCCCAAAAGCTGGGCTCTTTGGATTTATCATACATTGTCTTGCTGAGGTCATTTACCCCATATCTATTCCACTGATCCTCCCTTCTATCTCTTAACCAATACTATATTCTTTTGATGACCACTGCTTTATAAAACAATTTAAGATCTGATACTGCTAGGCCTCCCTCCTTCACATTTTTTTTCATTGTTTCCCTTGATATTCTTGATCTTTCTTTCAAATGAACTTTGTTATAGTTTTTTCTAATTTAGTAAAAAAGTTTCTTGGAAGCTTCATAGGTATGGCACTAAATAAGTAAATTAATTTGGGTAGGATTTTAATTCTTATTATGTTTGCTCGTCCAACCCATGAGCAATTAATGTTTTTCCAATTGTTTAGATCTATTTTTAATTTTGTGGAAAGTATTTTGTAGTTTTGTTCATATAATTCCTTTGTTTGTCTTGGCAGATAGATTCCCAAGTATTTTATATTGTCTAGTGTTATTTTTAAATGGAATTTCTCATTCTAACTCTTGTGCCAGGATGTGTTGGAAATATATAGAAATGCTGATGATTTATGTGGGTTTATTTTGTATTCTACAACTTTGCTAAAGTTGTTGATTTTTTCCACTAGTTTTATAGTTGATTCCTTAGGATTCTTTAAGTAGAGCATCATATCATCTGCAAAGAGTGATAGTTTGTCTCCTCATTGCCTATTTTAATACCTTCAATTTCTTTTTCTTCTCTAATTGCTACTGCTAGTGTTTCTGGCACAATGTTAAATAATAGAAGTGATAATGGACATCCTTGCTTCCCTCTTGATCTTATTGGGAAGGCTTCTAATTTATCCTAATTGCAGATGATGCTTGCTGCTGGTTTAAATATATACTGTATATTATTTTTAGGAAAGGCCCTTCTATTCCTATACTTTCCAGTTTTTTCAGTAGGAATGAGTGTTGTATTTTGTCAAAGGCTTTTTCTGCATCTATTGAGATAATCATATGATTTTTGTTGGTTTGCTTGTTGATATGGTCAATTATGTTGATGGTTTTCCTAATATGGAGCCATCCTTGTTTTCCTGGTATAAATCCTACCTATCATAGTGAATAACACTTGTGATTACTTGCTGGAATCTTTTTGCTAGTATTCTATTTAAGGTTTTTGCAGCTATGTTCATTAAGGAGATTGGTCTGTAGTTTTCTTTCTGTTTTTGATCTGTTTGGCTTTGGAATCAGTACCACATTTGTGTCACAAAAGGAATTTGGTAGAACTCCTTCTTTGCTTATTTTATCAAATAGTTTGTATAGTATTGGGATTAATTGTCCTTTGAATGTTTCATAGAATTCACATGTGTATTCAAAGGCTTTGGGGATTTTTTCTTAGGGAGTTCTTTGATAGCTTGTTCAATTTCTTTTTCTGATATTGGATTATTTAAGTATCATATTTCTTCTTTTAATCTAGGCAATTTATATTTTTGTAAATATTCATCCATATTCATATTTATTGCTATATATGTTGTATTTATTGCCATATAATTGGACAAAATAGTTTTTAAAGATTGCCTTAATTTCCTTTTCATTAGAGGTGAGCTCCCCCTTTTCATCTTTCATACTATTATTTGTTTTCTTCTTTCCTTTTTAAATTAGATTAACCAGTACTTTATTTTATTTGTTTTTTCAAAGTACCAACTTTTATTCTTATTTATGAATTCAATGGTTCTTTCACTTTCAGTTTTATTACTTTCTCCTTTAATTTTTAGGATTTCTAATTTAGTTTTTATCTGGGGATTTTTCATTTATTCTCTTTCTAGGTTTTTAATTTGCATGCCTAATTCATTGACATCTGTCCTCCCTAATTTGTTAATATATGCACTCAAAGATATAAATCTCCCCCTGAGTACTGCTTTGGCTGCATCCCATATATTTTGATATGATGTCTTATCAGTGTCATTCTCTTCAATGAAGTTATTGTTTCTATGATTTGTTCTTTTGGAGAATCATATTATTTAATTTCCAATTAATTTTTGGTTTGCCTCTCCTTGTACCCTTGCTAATTATTATTTTTATTGCATTATGATCTGAAAAGGTTCCATGAATTATTTCTGCTTTTTTGCATTTGTTTGCCATTTTTTATGCCCTAGTACGTAGTCAGTCTTTGTGAATGTACCATGTGTTGCTGAAAAGAAAATGTATTCCTTTTTGTCCCTATTTATTTTTCTTCACATATCTATTAACTCAAATTTTTCTAAGATTTAATTTACATCTCTTACCGCTTTCTTGCTTATTTTTTGGTTTGATTTATCTAGATCTGATAGAGGTAGGTTCAGGTCTCCCACTAGTATAGTTTTACTATCTATTTTCTCCTTACACTCCAATAGTTTCTCCTTTAATAATCTGTATGCTATACCATTTGGTGCATACATGTTGAGTACTGATTTTTCCTCATTGTCTGTACTGCCTTTTATCAGAATGTAATTACCTTCCCTATCTCTTTTAATCAGATCTATTTTTACTTTGGCTTTGTCAGATATCATGGTTGCAACTCCTGCCTTCTTTTTCTCAGTTGATACCCAATAGATTTTGCTCTAGCCTTGTACCTTTACTCTGTATGTATCTACCTACCTCATGTGTGTTTCTTGTAGACAACATATGGTGGGATTTTAGTTTCTAATCATTTATGATTACCACCTGTGTATTCCCCTTCATTTTGATTTCCTCTCTTATTCCTGCCCTTTCTTCTTTCACGATTTCTTTCTACACCAGTGTTTTGCTTTTAATCAATCCCCTTAATCCCCACCCTTATTAAATTTCCCTTTATACCCACCTCCCTTCTTATTCCCCTCTTATTTTTATTTAGGGTCTATTAGGTTCCCTCTCCCTTCTCTTTCCCCTCCCTTTTTGTACTCCCCACCTCACCCTTGTTTTTCCCTCTCAACTTGCTTGTAGGGTTAAGATAGATTTCGATCCCCCATTGTGCTCTTCTCTTTCAGAACTGATTCTACTGAGAGTAAGGTTTAAGTATTACCTATTAACACCCTCTTTCTCTCCTTCTTATAATAGTATTCTTCCTCTCCCTCTCCTATGTACCTCTTTATGTGGTTTAGATTATCCTATTTTTCTTATTCCTTCAAGTTTCTCTTGGTGCCATCTTCTAATCCCCCCTTTTCTTTTTTGCACATCATCTTAAACCACTTAGTACCCCAACCTCTACCAGTGAATAATTCTTCTAACTACTATAATAGTGAATACAATTTTTGACAGTTACAAATAACATTTTTCCATATAGGAATATAAACAATTTGACCTTATTGAGGCCCTTAAAAAAAAGAAAAAATAATTTCCCCCCTCTCTTATATGCCTTTTTATGTTTCTCTTGATTTTTGTATTTGGATCAAATTTTCTGTTTAGTTCTGGTCTTTTCTTTATAAACACTTAGAACTCTTCTATTTTGTTAAATGCCCATACTTTTCCCCTGGAAGTATATAGTCAGTTTTAATGGGTAGGTGATCCTTGGTTGTAGACCCAATTCTCTTGCCTTTCTAAATATCATATTCCAAGCTTTATGGTCCTTTAATGTGGAGGCTGACAGATACTGTGTAATCCTGATTAGTGCTCCTTGATTTCTGAATTGTCTCTCTCTGGCTTCTTGTAATATTTTCTCCTTAGCTTGGAAGCTCTTGAATTTGGCAATTACATTTCTGGTGGTTGTCTTTTGAGGATTTATTGTAGAGAGTGATCTATGGATTCTTTCAACGTCCATTTTGCCCTCTCATTGAAGAACATCAGGGCAGTTTTCTTGGATAATTTCTTGTAGTATGATGTCAAAGTTTCTGTTTATTTCTAGGTTTTCATGTAGATCTATGATTTTCAAATTGTCTCTTCTAGACTGGTTTTCCAGATTAGTCAACTTGTGTTATAAAGAAAGAAGGGATTTGAATATAACACTTGTCAGTGAGATATTTCATGTTTCCTTTCATTTTGTCATTCTTTTGACTTTGCTTTATTAATTCTTGCTTTTCTTGTGAGATCATTGGCTTCTATTTGCCCAATTCTGGTCTTTAAAGACTTGTTTTCAGCTATGATCTTTTGATTTACCTTTTCAGTTTGGTCTATCCTGCTTTTCATGGCTTCCAGCAGGTCATTTCTGGTGTCCAAGTTGTTCATCATTTCATTTGATTTCTGGGCTTCTTTTTCCAAGTGGAAGTTCCTGTTTTTTAAACTGTTATTTTCTTTTTGAACTATTTCCCACTTTTCTTGCCAACTTTCTTCCATCTTTCTAATTTGGTTCATCATCTCAAATCTGAGCTCCTCAAGAGCTTTTGACCAATTTCCATTTTTTTGGGAAGGTTTGGATGTGTTTACTTGTTTGTCACCTTCCGGTGTCTCCTCTGTGGTCTGTAATTTTTCCACATAAAAATTATCTAGGGTCAAGATTTTTTTTTTGATAGTTGTGGATTGTAGTTCTTGGTTGTTGGTGGCCATTGTTTTGTTCCTTCCTGGTCAGAAGTCTGAGTGAGGAAGGTGGGTGATCTTTGTATTGAGCTTCGGAGAGGTTTTTGCTGTGAGGCTATTTTTTGAGTCTGCAGTGTCTGCTGTAAGCAGCCCCTCTCTGCCCAATCTCCGTGCTCAATCTCCTCGTTTTCTCAGCCTCCTAGGGTCCCAAGTTTCACTGCTCTCAGGGCTAAGTCTGTGGTGTCCTCAGCCAGTCCCCCTGAGAACCTAGAGTTTTCCCATGTTCACTCAGACTCTGGTGCCATAGGTGTGGTGGGGGAGGAGTGATGAACTCATGCTTTGGTAGGAGTAATTTTGCTCCCTTTTAGCATGGAACTGCCCAAACTCTGCCTACCTTAAATGCTGTGCCCTACAGTGGAGTCCCTTTACTCATTTGATTTTGGTTATTATCTATTTGAGGCTCTTTATATTGGTTAGTGGAGAGGAGAGGAAGAGCCTTGCTTCTATTCTGGGGCAATCTTAACCCAGAAATTCCTGCACTGCTTTTCTAAAGAGAAGAAATGTCTCTTATCCTCTGTCTTCTGAAATCACAGTTAGTCATTACATTAATCTGAATGCTCATGTCTTTTGCTGTTGCCCTTTATATTATTGTAATCATTTTCTCTTTATCTTTCTTTTGGTTCTCCTTTCTTCTTTGTCATTTTCTTTGCCTCAAGATTAAATTGGTTTTCTGTCAGAGGTATTTTTTTAGATAAGCTTCTAGTTTTGTTGAGGGTAGTCTCTGCAAATCTAGTTGTAGATCTTCCCTTCTTTGTAGGACTTCATGTTTTTGAGATATTCAGCAGTTTTTGGTGATAAATTTTAGGCAGACATGGATGGGTTGGAAGGGAATGTTGGGGATTTCCCCATTGGCCAAACTGAATGCTAGAATTTATAAACACAGCATTAGTATTTTCCATTTAAAAGTTTTTCACCTTATTCTTTATGTCTCTTTGAAATTCCTACTAGTAAACTTGTTTCCCATAACATATACATTAGTGCAGAGACTGCTTGGTATAGTAGACTAAGTACTAGGTTTGATGTCAGGGAGATCTGGATTCAGATCTCGATGCACATTTCCTAGTTGTCATGCTGACAAGTCACCTTTTTATTCCTTTTTGTGCAATTACCTAGAATTTTATTCCTAGTAGAGAGATTTACATACTTGGATTCCTCAGATTTATAGTCATGGATTCACTGCTTTTTCCTTTATACTTCAGAGTGTTTTTCTTTTACTTCATTAGTAAGTATTTAAAAGTCCTAGAAAACTTTGATAAAGAAGTAGACATGGTAAATGAAAAACAAAACTGAGAATTTTATATAAAAGAAAGAATTCTTCAGTGTTCTTGGAAGAAAACTAAGATACACAAATTCTGCAATAACCTGTTTTAACTAGTTATGAGATAAAATTGTCTTTTATGATTCATTACGTGGATTTCATTAACTGATTTCACCTTTATAATAGGAAATGTTGGGGCTTTCCAAAGTACCAGTTACCCAGGCAGCTCGTGGTCCTCAGGTACAGCAACCACCTCCATCAAACAGGTAATAGTAATAGTTGAATATGGTCCAGATAATTTGATATAGATAACCTTTTTCTTTTTATGTAAATTTAAGTATTTGTGGATATAGTAAAGAGTGGTCCAAAAGAAAAGTTGTTATAATGTTTTTAATTGCTAACTCCCAGATCTTTATTTTTAGCTATATTAGAATTTTATATTAGATTCCAAACTCAGATTTTAAATCACTACTGACTAATTACAGTAGAAAGTCTAAACTGTCACTTCAGACCAGATAGATAAAAAGCTGAATTAAATATCCTATCTATTTCCCCTTTCATCCAATTTCTTCTTTCAGATTTCTGTGAATGGTTCTACCATTCTACTAGTGATTACTATTTGAAATCTTGATATGATCCCCCCCCCCAAGTCGGATAGTTACTAAGTTTTAATAAATTTATCTCTACAGTATATTTCTTTGTAAAGATTTCTCTCATTTACTTTTCCACCCTCCTTTCCCTCTCAGAAGTGATTTTTTTTCTTCCTTTGAACTCTTCTTATACTGTATGCATTTTCATACTTCTATTTTTTATTCTGCTTATATGTGAACATATAACCTCCTGAGTAGGTCATTTTTAGTTCATTGAATGTAGGATTACTCCCTTTTTCATCTTTTAATCCTCTCTTTGCTTTGCACGTACTCAATAAATGTTTGTGTAATTGAATTGGTTGGTGTTAGATTCCTGACTTTCCGTAAATGCATAGTACTTATTACATCTATTATGGAAAAAAAATTTTGACATTTATGTTATATATGCCATTACGTTGTTGATTTGTCTTTCACAATATTCTCTTAATATAGTAAAGAAAAATGATACTGACTTTTTTTTTGATACTGACTTTTACTTTTTATGGATAACCTGTTACTGTTTATTTTTTTATATGGAAACTAACAATGCCATATCTCACTTAATAGGATTAATTAATTTTGTGTCTAGCCTGCTAAGATGTGTTTTTTTTTAAACCCTTAACTTTGGTGTATTGTCTCATAGGTGGAAGAGTGGTAAGGGTGGGCAATGGGGGTCAAGTGACTTGCCCAGGGTCACACAGCTGGGAAATGGCTGAGGCCAGGTTTGAACCTAGGACCTCCTGTCTCTAGGCCTGACTCTCACTCCACTGAGCTACCCAGCTGCCCCCTGCTAAGATGTGTTTTAAAAAGTTTTAGGGTGTGTGGGAAACAATTAAGAGTCCTTTTCATTTTTTTGTTTTATAGATTTTTACAGCCCGTACAGAAAATAGACATGAATCTTACAGACCTTCTGGGAGAACTCCAGCGAGACCCTTGGCCTGTTCCCCAGGGCAAGAGACCTTTGCGATCCTCAGGTGTGGCTCTTTCCATAGCTGTAGGACTGCTTGAGGTAATAATTATGCCTTTTAAAACTATTAATGTTTTTCCTTTTTTCACCTCCTTGTCATGTTCTAATGATTCCCTTCTCTCATTGCTAATAGAATCACTTGTAACAAATAAATATTATTAAGCAATCCTTCCCCCACCAAATTCCCAAATCAAAACACATTGGCTATTATTTGAAGAATATTAGAGTTCTGAAGTCTTTCAGTATTATTTTCCTTTATGTTATTATAGTTGCCTTGTAAATTGTTCTCCTACTGCTTACTTCACTCCTTTAAGTTTGTGTCTTAAAACTTTTTAATATATAAAGTAGCTTCCCTGTCATCTCTCACCTTTCCTCCACCAGCATAAGAGTTAGTTGACAGGGAGGAAGGAGAATACTTCTTGGTGGGGATTACAGATTTTTAAAGTGAAAAGACCTTTTCTTTTATAGTAAGATTTTTTTTAAAAGGGAATACTTTGGTTTGTTTTCTTTTTAAAATTTTATTTTTGGAAGCCTGACTTTTGTAGCATTTTGGATAAAAAAATATAAATTATTCTTTTGGCCCAAAGAAAAATTTAAACATCTGTAAATGTTCTTATTTACCTATGTTTTCTTTCTTCCATTGAAATATTGCTCCAGTTGCTTTATTGTAGGATAAAGGTAATAAACCTTGAGTTCTTCAAGGCCATGCCAACTATGCACAAAGCTCTTGAAAAATTCAACCGGTTTGGAAAATCTTTGAGTATTTACTGACCTAGCAAATGACTTAAATGTCTATTGTCAACCAACTGGGCCAAGGTCAGAGAAGGTTACCACCACTAGTGATGACATTTTTTGGTCATAGCAGTTCATCAATACAAGTTTCTAAGTTATAGAAGTAGTTTGAGTTTTGACAGTAGAGAGAGGCACCTATAATGATAAAATCATTGACTTTTTTTTTTTTTACACCCTTACCTTCCGTCTTGGAGTTAATACTGGGTATTGGCTCCAAGGCAGAAGAGTGGTAAGGTCTAGACAATGGGGATTAAATGACTTGTCCAGGGTCACATAGCTATGAAGTGTCTGAGGTCGGATTTGAACCTAGGACCTCCCGTCTCTAAGCCTGGCTCTCAATCCACTGAGCCACCCAGCTGCCCCCCAAATCACTGACTCTTGAGTTACCTTTAGTTGTATAATTTATAGTTGCTACCCACTAATCCCAACTCTTTACCATCCCTCCCCAGAAGCTCTTCTTGTAACAAATAAGTGTAGTCAAATAAACCACTCAATGTATTGGCTGTGACTGAAAACATATGCTTCTTTCTTCTTGTCTCTCCCCTGTCTCCTGAGAGGCAGTAGGCATACCTCACCATTAGTCTTCTGAAGTCTCTACTGGTCATTGCATTGGTCAGAGTTATGAAGTCTTTTATTGTTGTTGTGGTTGTTTTAATTATTGTAATCCTTGAAGTATTAAAGAAGATTTTTTTTTATTAAACTATTTTTGATATGTTGCTTTCTCCTAACAGTGTACTTTCCCAAACACTGGTGCTCGTATTATGATGTTCATTGGTGGTCCAGCTACACAGGGGCCTGGAATGGTAGTTGGAGATGAGCTAAAGATACCTATAAGATCCTGGCATGACATTGAAAAAGACAATGCCAAATATGTTAAAAAAGGAACTAAAGTAAGTTTCAGTTTCTATTAATTTTACTTTAGTGGGTGAGATAGAACACAAGCATTTTATGCCTTTCCCCCCTAAAGATGACACATTATAGCTTAATGTTTGAATCTGGATAGATATGGGTTGATTTGGGAGACAGTATGTCAGAGAATAAAAGGTAAATTAAATGAGAATTTTAAGTTAATTGGAATCACTTAGATTTGACCACACCAGAAAAGTTTTTCTTTGCAACTTTCCCTAAAATAATCTTTAAGTGAATTTATATTATATTGAGCTATGACTGGGTCTTAGATAATTCTTTAAATATGTACTGCTACCTGTCTCCCTGTGGAAATATATTTCTCTTGAAAAGTTTAGCAAGAGGATAAGATAGGTGGACATTTCCTAGCTGTGCGATGCTGGGCAAGTCATAGCCCTAAGTACCTAGCCCTTACTTCTAATTTCTTCCCCCAATATTTAGTATTGATTCTAAGATGAAAGGAGAAAGTTTAAAAAAGAATAGTTAGCAAGTGCACATGAAATAGTGGCTCAAAGAATTGGATAGTAATAGTAATTGCTAATGATAACTAATGTTTATATGATGTTTACTATGTACCAGGTGCTGTGCTAAATGCTTACAGCTATTGTCTCATTTGATCCTTACAGCAGCCCTGGGAGGTAGATTCTATTATTATTCTCATTTTTCAACTGAGAGATCTGAGGCAAACAGAGATTAAGTGACTTGTGGAGGGCCTGACAGCTATATGTGTAATGCCAGATTTGAACTCAGGTTTTCCTGATGACAGGCCCAGTATTCTATACACTGTGCTGCCTAGCTTAAAAAGGATAAAATCTATAAGATTTTCAATCAGGACAGGAGTTCAGCTTAAAAAAAAACATAGCTAGTATAGGATAATTGGATTTACTTTAATTAATTACTTTTTAAAAATTCTTGTTTTCTGTCTTAGAATTGATACTAAGTATTAGTTTCAAGGCAGAAGAGTGGTAAGGGCTAGGCAAATGTCATTAAGTGACTTGCCCAGGGTCATATAGCTAGGATGTATATGAGACCAGATTTGGATCCAGTTCCTCCTGAGTTCAGACCTGACACTATCCACTGAGCCAACTTGCTGTCCCTAGTTTAATTTAATTTTAATATTTTATGAAACTTAACTAGTGTAGGAAGGCAAGACCTTATTGATCATATTGTACTCTTGTATTCTTGTTAAAATACAGATTGGACTACATGGCTACATGATCTCTTAAAAGTAAGATTCTCTGGTTCTGTGTTTTTGTAACTTAGATATAATTTTTTGTTTCAGATTTTTGAGATTAGAAAATTTAACAAAATTTCTTGCATTGTTGTGGTATTCCAGTTGAAAAACGAATTGTTCTTTTGCTTTTCCCAACTTAAGAAACACCAATAAACATAATTTTCCATGAAAAATGATTGTATATCAAACCAAATTTGTATTTCTTAAAAAGTATAATAAATTCAACACATTAGTTTCAAAGCAGTCTGACTTTAGTCTGTCTCTGAACTTCTTTCTTTTCTATGCATTTAAAAAACTATTTCAGTAATACTACTTTTTTCCCCTCATTTTTTTTTTGTATCACCCTTTCCTCCCTCAATTTAAGAAACATACAAACAAAATACTTTTTTATAACAAATAATTACTCTCAAGCAAAACAGACCCAAACTGGTGTTTGACAATAAATTGTCTTATTCTGTACCTTGAGTCTATTACCTCTATTTTAGGAAGTGGATAGCATGCTTTAACATTGGTCTTGTGTCTACATTGGTCATTGTAATGATAAGAGTTGTTAAGTCTTTAAAAGTTATTTTTCTTTACAGTGTTGTAAATTATATTACTTTTCTCTTTCTCTTTATTTCGTGGAAGTTCTCCAATTCCTTTGAATTCATCCCTTTAGCCATTTCTTATGGTGTGGCAATATTTTATTATATTCATGTACCATGATAAGTTTATCCATTCTCTAATTGATGGGCATCCTTTTAATATCAAGTTCTTTGCCATAACAAAAAGTGCTACTAGTATTTTTGTACATATGGGTGCTTTACATTTGTCTTTGATCTTTTTGGAATGTTTAATACTAATATAACTGAGTTAAAGAGTTATGTAAAGTTTATTTATTTTTTGAGCTATAACAGCAAATTGTTTTCCAGATTGGCCAGACAACTTCATAACTCCATTAACAGAAAACCAGTGTGCCTGTTTTCCTGTACCCCTCCAATAACATCATTTCTCCTTTTCATAATCTTTGCTAATCTGAGATTGAGATAGAACCTTATTTGCTTCCTTAGCACAGTGTAGTGGGGCTCTTTTTAAGTTTCTTTTTTCTGGAATTAGACAGAATCATTAAGCTAAGTCTTATAATTATTTTTAAACTATCAGTGGCATTATTTCTATAGTTTAAAGTTTTTTTGGGTATGCATTAATATTAGAACAAATGTATTTTAAACTTATATTACTGCAAAATAAAAAAAATTAATGTTATATGTACTTCAATGTACTCAAATATTATATTGAAAATACAAGGAAAAAAATAAAAAAAAATTAAAAATAAAAAATATATAGTTTAGAATCAGTGACACACTGTCTGTCTCAGCTAAGGAGAGGTAGAATACAAAGATTCCTCACCAAAAAATGAGATCCATTTCCTTTTTAAACTTGGCCATTGAACCACTGTGCTACTGCAAATGGTTTTTACAAAATAGCAGATTTATAAAAACAGTAATAAAGTAGATAATGCACATTCAAAGAAAGTACCAAAATCCCCCAAATTCACAATAGTCCAATTATTGACAATAGCAAACAAATCCATTTTTATATAGAATTCTCATGAGTTTATATATAGCCATTTGCTGTATGATGTTTAAAAAGCTATGAACTGATGAATATTTGTCACAAGTTATACAGATGTAACAATTCTTTCAACTTTGGCAAAAACAAACTTCTGTACTACTTAGGAAAATCTTTTTGGGGTCTAGAACATCAGCAAGAAATCTAGATTGTTCTGGTGGAAGTAAATTAAACTTAAGAGTTAAAATATCATGCATGCAGGAGCTCTTTTTGACTTCCTGCTTTATATATAAAAAGTTTTGGTAGGAACTTATTTTTGTTTAATACAACATTCTTTATTATCTATCTATCTATCTATCTATCTATCTATCTATCTATCTATCTATCTATCTATCTATCTATCTATCTTTTTCCACTCAGAAACTACTAGATATCTGAAGTCTTTTCTCAAGACTCCTTACAATTACAATTTAAATTCTTAAGTCATCAGATTCTCCAAAGTTTTATACAGGCTATAACCAGTTTTGATAGAGTCCATTCGTAGTTATATATGTTACGGTTAACAAAGGCAAAAAGGAAGAAAAGGCTATATAAGCAACATGTGACCTCTATAGTTGAGATGACAAATCCAGGATACATAAGACTTATGGGTTTTTTACAATGATATGTTGTTCAGTAAAATCATAGGGAAACAGTATAGATAAAGAATCATAACAGAATAGATATTAATTAGATTAATACAGATAAATTTAAAATTTTTTTAAACCTTAAAGAAAGCAGCAAATACAATAATATAAGCAAATAATAAGGTACAGGCAGTGCAGTCAAAACCCTTTTTACCAATTCCAATAGACTTGTTCACTATCTTGAGGGGAAAAGATGAAAAATGATTAGAAAGCAATAAACTTCGAGATCTCTTTTAAAGTTCTTTCTCCTCTCCCATATATTTATCCATTCCCATGCCTTTTATCAGAGCGCTGGACTTCCTGATACAAGCACTGAGGATAGTGTGGATGACCCCCTTATGGGATGATGCCAAAGGGGTGTGAGGAGATGAATTTCTCCCCTGAATTTTAAGTTCAGTCAAGCTCTCAACTGCAAGGTATTCAATCAGCACAAAAACTCCCAGGAAAAGAATTAAGCAGATTCAAATTGTACTAGTGAGCTGAAGGAATTCAAACTACAGAGATTCAAGCATGCTTTGCAATAGCATTTTGTCTCAAAAAGACAGGGAATGGAGTTTGTTTACAGAGTAAACAAAAAGAAGCAAAATTTTTAGAGGGAGAAAAATAGGGTGTTTGTATATGAGAGAACTGGCTACCCCTGGTGTTTTGAGGCAGGAGAGAGAAGAGAAAAGCAGGCTTATTTCCAAAACTTTGTATTGATTTAGTCTCTGCCCTCAAAAGTAAAGGCAGAGGAGTCCCCTTCTTGTGGAAAAAAAAATTCCCAAGTTACAACTCTCTCTCAGCCAGGAGCCCAGGTTCAGCTTAAGACTTTGGTTTAAAAAATGGCTAGTGCAGGCTGGAAAACCCACGTGGGGTGGGGGAAGGGATTGAAGTGGAAAGATTTTTATACGTCACCCTCTTGGAAAAAAAAATGGCTTTGAATGGTGTGTGGGTCTGGTTGGGAGCTGTTGGAGGCTGAATCTGTAGCAGGGCAACAGGCTGGGCAAGGAGCAATGAGGAACACTGGCTTACACAGATGAATTCGAGAAGTGGCAGCAGCAGCAGGAGACAGGTGGGTGGGTCTGGAGCCAGCAAATGGTAGAAGCAGGCCCCTTGCAAAACTTATCTATGCTATTTTTTTTCCAAAAACTTAAAAAGATTTTTTTTTTAGAATTCTGTCCCTTCAGGTTGCCAAAATGTGGATTTAAAAATTAATATCCAGTAACTAAATATTATATTTTTATAAAGTTTTATTAATAAAAAATTAACTAAAAAGGTATTAACCAGCCTGCTCTCAAGAGCAAAAGAGGAAGAATGAGGTGAAGCTTCAGAACTTAAACAAAATGTGACCATGCAAACATAGACAAAAGGAAAAGCTTTCTAGGCAATGCAGAAAGGAACCCTGGGCAATGTGGTTTTTAGGGGTTCAAGATTTTCCAACTATACAGTAGGATTAGTTTCCATTATTATAATTTTTTTTGTGTGTGTCATGGTCAGTAAAGGTTGTTGGTATTCTTGAGGCTTCTTTGTTTTGCATTGGTTTATGAGGTTTTTATTCTGTAGCACATGGTCAGTTTTGTAAAGGTGTCATCTACAACTGAGAAGTATCTATTTTTCTTTCTGTTCCAGTGCAATAATTGCCAGAGGTTTATCTTATCTAAAGTTATACTCTAGTTCTTTGCTATTAATCTTTTTTTCTTAAATTTGCATAATTCCAAAAAGGGATATTTATTTCGAGGTCCTTAAGTATTATACAATTTTACTATTTTTCTCTATAATTTGGTTAACTTCCTCTTTAAGTACTTATATACTATCATTTGCTGCATATATTAAGTATTGATGCAATCTTATCTATTGATTTCATTACTTTTTATTAAACATATATTTCTCTGCTTCTATTTTAAGCATGTCTATTTTTACTATTGCCTTGTGTGAGATCATGATTGCTGCTCCTGCTTCTTGGAATTTTCTTGACTCATAATACAATTTACTGAATCTTGGTATCTCAAATAAGCTTCTTGTAAACAATGTATTGTTGGATCTGCTTTCCAGACCATTCTGTTTTCCTCTTCTGCTTCATGCAAGTTCATCCTACTCACATTCATAGTTATGTGTGCTAACTACAAGATAACAAGTTAAATGACCAACAAGACTGATGAGGGAGGAATAGGCCAGGTTATGAAGGGCTTTGCATATGCACATGCTAATCAAGTTCATAATAAAATAAAAAAGGAAAGCTAACTAATGTAATCTCAGCAAGAAAAAGGGCTACATAAGGATTGTTGAGATGGTAGAGCAGGGGTCGTATTAAAGAACACTTCATTCTGCAATGGGAGATGGGAACCTCAACAGTGGGCCTTATTTGCCAGGATTTGATTCAGAGAACAGAATTTCAATACAGATTTTCATACAAATTCTGTATTTGATACAAATATAAATTTGATACATTTCACCACTTAAGAGTTTTATGTTTCCCTGGACAACATTTTGACTCTCAAGAAGAGAAATCAGAGTTCTAGGATTATCTGGCATTGAGAAGTTAGAGAGGGCATAAATCCAGGCAGGAAAAGGCATGACTGTTAGGGAAATGATCATGGTGAGGGCAGGAGGTAAAACTGGAATCAGTGACATAGAGGAATGTCTACCATTAGGCAGTGCTTCTATCTTCATTTCTTCCCTCCTGAATTGATAATTCTTTTTTAAACCGTTACCTTCTGCCTTAGAACTATGTATTGATTCTAAGGCAGAAAAGTGGTAAGGGCTAGGCAATTGGGCGTGAGTGACTTGCCCAGGGTCACATAGCTAGGAAGTGTCTGAGGCCAGGCTCTCAATCCACTGAGTTACCCAGCTGCTCCCTGAATTGATATTTCTAAAGGAAATAGAACAGAGTTAAAGAGTTAAGGGCAAGATCTATAAAGATAATAACAAATTGTAAGAAGGAGATTACACTTAGTATTTTAGAACCTTTAATTCCATGAGGAACACAAAGAGGTGTAAATGAAAATATGGGTGGTGATTCAAAAAATAAAATAGAAGTTCAGAATCGGGAAGAAAAATCATTAAAGGGAACAAAGTAAAGAAATCCTTATTAGAAAGAGGTATAGAAAAAGAAAAAACCTACCAAATAAAAAGTTGAAAGGGAGATGAAGAGAAATTTTGAATTAATCACCTGAGAATGGAAAAAGAAGGGAAAAAAGGGGAAAAGTGTGGGGAAAAATTAGATAACTAAATAAAGAAAAGAAATAGCAAGAAATCAGTAAGTTAAGCAAAATTCTAAAACTTGGGAATGGCTTGATAAATGTAGGGAGAGTAGGAAGATGGAAAAAGTTAGGTTGAAGTTAGATGGGAAGAGAGCCTGTGGGAATATATATGTCTTAAAGTAGATTAAATAAAACTAGTTGTGGGTACAAGGTACTGACTTAAAAGAGAGAAACAATGACAACATATTCCTAATTTAGAAAAAATAAACCTATTAAATATAAATGGAAGCTTTCCAGTCCCTAGGGGTCTGTAAGAGTTCTTTTACCTTGGTCAGGTTGTTCTGGGTTTCTTAGGCAACTGGGTCCACTCACTGGACTATCAGACCCTTGGGCACAGAGCACTGCAGGTTTCGGGTGTCTTTGGAGAGTCTGTGGTCTAAGTGCTCGGCAGGCTTTTGGCTTATTTACATGAGCTCCTATGGTTTCCCTGATTGAGGGACCCTGAAGGCTTCTGCTTGTCTTTTTGTGTAGTATTTGGCAGGAGGAAGGTGCTTACTTCAGCTCTCTTGGGATTTCTTGATTATTATTTGATCTTGTACTATTTTTAGATTTTTGCTGGAGAGTAGGCCTTTTCTTTGACCTTTCACATAACCATGATATCCAAATTTAATAACATTCAAATTCTCAGGGCACTGGCATTAGATGTCTTGCTTTTAAATTTGATGATAATTTTAACTGGAAGGAGAAGGAATAGTTTTGCTAGTGTTGTAATAGCAGAATGTAGAGAGGAAAATTAATATTTAATTTAACATAATGTCTATAAAATGTATATGCTTATAAGGAATCAGAAATTCAAAATCTTTATACTTTTTGCATTTGATACTGGTATATATTAATGTTACTAATCTGATATTTTAAATTTATCAAATTCTTTTGAGTGCTTAACTTTTGTATTTCTGTAACATAAAAAGGATGTTTTTCTTAATCTGTGTTAATAGCAATGTTCTTTGGTTACTAATAAAATTCTTAAGCAATTTCTCCTAATGGAAACACATAGAAATGGGTGGAAAATACTATATTTTTTAAACCAGAAGAGGCTGTTTTTAGCTCATCTTGCAATTTCACTTTGCCTTTTGAGTATATTTGAAAGTAATAAACCTACGAAAAATTATTTTTTCATTCCTATAACTACAGAGACTGACTGGGAGATAAGCCCCTTTAGAAAGAGTGGATGGACAGGAAGTTTTTAAAAGACTCCTGTATCTGTAGAACTTCATCACTTTCATTTGCCTCTGACTTTGCTTCATTCTGAGCCTGTTTAACCTGCTTGCTCCTCTCTAGAACCTAACCTGTACTACATTTGTCCCCTTTGTTTTTGATAACTTTTGATAACTTTTATGTTTTTCATCAGCTCTTCTGATTTTTAGAATATCCAGTTATTCTTGTTTCTACTTTGCTGCAGGTAAATTGGACTAATTATGCAGACATGGTCTTGTTTGCTTTCTGCTCTGCCTTAAAATGCCAGCTCTTTTGCTTCCCTTTGTTGTTCAGTATTTTTTCAGTCATGTTCAACTTTTCCTGATCCCATTTGGAATTTTCTTGGCAAAGACACTGCAGTAGTTGACCATTTCTTTTCCAGCTCATTTTACATATGAGAAAACTTAGACAGCTAGTAAGTATCTGAGGCTAGATTTGAACTCATGAAGATGAATCTTTCTGATTCCAGCCCTGGCACTCTGTCCAAAGTGTGCTTCTCTATAGATTTGTGTCAGTCCCTGAATTTTTTTTAGTTAGGGCTTAGAATCTTTAAGCCAAAATGAATCTCACAGATCTAGTTCAGGCTCATTTTATGGATGAGGAAACAAATTTAGGGCATTTGTTCAGTGTTATTTTTGTTTCAATATACAGATCTCATCAAGGGAAGTTAGCTGTGAAAAGTAAATTGGAGTTAAAGAATTTACTCTGCCATTTTATAAGACATTTGTGAAGGCAAAAACTTTATCATTTGCAAAACATGAAACCTTGACAATCTGCCAGAATTTTCATAGGATTATATATTTGAAGCTAGGAGCCTTGTAGGCCAGCCTTCTCATTTTACATCTGGCAAAGTTAGGACCCAGAGAACTTAAGCAATTTGTTCTAGGTCACAAGGGGCCCAAGTGACAGACATATTTTTTGAACCCAGGTTTGTTGACTCCAAATCGAGTACTTTTCTTTCATGTCTCACTACCCACATTTTGATCTGGTTATGAATATAAACACACATGAGTATAAAATGTATATTCTGTTTTGATTTAATTTTAAAAAATTTTGTCTTTAGCATTTTGAAGCATTGGCCAATCGAGCTGCAACAACTGGTCATGTTATTGATATTTATGCATGTGCATTGGATCAGACTGGTCTTTTGGAGATGAAATGCTGTCCTAACCTCACTGGGTATGTATCTAGAATTTAAGATCCCCTGTAGAGTCTTGAAATACTCTATTTCAAGCTATAAGAACAAATTAAAGAACTCTTTTGGGGAAAAACTCAATATGATCTTTCTGCCATTTATTAGGTTTGAGTTTTCAGATCTTTTTTTTTTATGTTTTTTTTTAAACCCTTAACATCTGTATATTGGCTCCAAGGCAGAAGAGTGGTAAGGGTGGGCAATGGGGGGGTCAAGTGACTTGCCCAGGGTCACACAGCTGGGAAGTGTCTGAGGCCGGATTTGAACCTAGGACCTCCCATCTCTAGGCCTGACTCCCAGTCCACTGAGCTACCCAGCTGCCCCCTTTCAGATCTTTCTTATCTTAGATCTCAGTCCTCAGATTTTTCAGTTATCAGCCTTAAGTGGGTTTTAGTTTTTGGATAGTGATAACTAAATAAGTAGCTGTGAATATCTAACCTAGACATAGAAACAATTAAGCACAATAAAATTATAACATTTCATATTATTAAAGACTAATAAAAATATAAATGTTTAAAAATAAAAAACAAGCATTGGCTAAACAAATTATCCCCATAAAAGTAATGTCTTGAGTTATTTACTTGTTGTTTTACTAAGCATAATTATTTTCTTAATTCAGAGAAATACTCTCTCAAAATTTGGCCCACATTATATGTGACTCCAAACCCAAGTAGCCCTATCCAGCTACCAGTATTTGTTACAATTAGCTGAAGTTGGACAGTTCACTTTCAAGCACTCTGGGCCATAATTTCCTTATCATTCATGTTGATTACTCAGGTTTCTTCTAGTTAAAATTTTATGCTTTTTGGATAGTTGTTTATTGTTGGCAGCTTATAATCAAATGCTTATATGAATTTGTGTTTCATTGACATGGATTTTCCCTCTAGTATTGTGGATCAAAACCCATTGTATTCTACCTATTTTGTGTGATTCATATCCATGTCTTGAATGAAGAGGAGGGAGTCCATTAATATGTTTGGGGGCTTCCTTACTTTTCTTGACAGTAGTTATTGCTTGCTTTTTGCCATGTAACCACCTCACATTTTTAAAAACTACATTTTTGGTGGCATCCTTTCCTTTGTTTTTCTTTATATTTATTTATTTGTTATGTTTTATGAGCCTATTCACATCCATTGTGTGCTTCTCCATTATTCCTATGTAATACTTCTTGTTAGTTCTTGGGATATGGTATGGTTCCATGATTTGTACCCATACAAATATTACATAATTTACTATAGTTACAGAATATTGTGATCTCCTGAAGGCAGTACAACTTGCTCATCTCTCCCTTGTTAATTCTGTGCCCAGCTTGTTGACTATTTGTGGTCTAGCTGAGAGTTAATGTACACTGGTTGATAAGCTCTGTGCATTGTTTATCCACCTACATTTCATAGTGAATTTTCAAAAGATACTCCCTATTCATTTGGTTTTTCCTATGTAGTTGTTAGACCAAACTTTTTAGAGTGATTATGTGTTTTGTCTAGGGGCCTCTGCAACATTCTGGGACTTGACAAAGCCAGCATTCTGTTATTCACAACATTTAGCTAAATAGTTTTTATCATAGGGATAGAGATAGTGACTTAGGCGTGTGATTTCATTTGTATAGGAAACTTTTACCAGTATAGGTTGGCGCTTTATCTGCAACTTATAGTCTAAAGAGAGTTGTCTGGATACTTAAAGTTAAGTGATTTGCTTAGGTGCACACAGCCAATCTTGTGTAAAAGTTAAAATTAATATATAATAACAACTTCAAATATGTTTTTAAGATTTATTAATAATCACTAGAAGTAAAGGAATAAAAAAGTAACAAAATAAAACCATGTGCCCAAGTGGATCTACCTGTTCAAAAGTCCAGTGTTCACAGCTGCCCTCATGGAAAGGAAAGAGAGCTAGACAAAGAAATCTGCTGAATTTATCCCCTGTCTACGTCAGCATGTAAATCTATAGGAAGTCAGTGGGCTCTTGGGTAGTTCAAAAGTACAAAATTTCCAATTACACACTTGCCAGAGACACTGGGCTTGAACCCAATTCTTCATGGCTTCCTGCTCTAAAGCCCACTCTAGAGGCAGTCAGAGTGATAGGCTGCTGCATTTGGAATCAGGAAGTCCTGTTAAAATCTTGTCTCAAACACTTAGTAGCTGTGTGACCTTGGGCAAGTGACTTAATTTCTCTCATCTTTAGTTTCCTCATCTGTGAAAAGGTGATGATAATAATAGCACCTTCCTGCATTATTGTGAGGAGTAAGAGAGATAACATATTTATAGTACTTTGTAAACCTTAAAGACCTATATAAATCCTAGCTATTAACATTATCTTCTTCCCCAATCTGCCTTTGTCACAGCTATGCATAATTTGCTGACATTTATGTGGAACTTGAAAGTTTATAAAGTACTTCAAACACTTATCCCATTTGATTGTAATATGTATTGTTAGCCCTGTTTTACAGGTGATAATACTGAGCCTCAGAGAGGTTTTGACTTATTATGGATAGCTATAATTAGAATAAATAATAAAATTAAGATGTTCATATGGTTTAAAATTTAGCTATTCTTTATCTACCTTTACCATATACATTTAATGTAAGAGTTATTGGCCCAGTTTGAAAAAATTATTAGGAAATAGAAGTTATTTGTAGTAGTCTCAAAGAATTTATAACTGGAAGGTACCTTAAGGTCATCTAGTACAACTAGCTCATTTTATAAATTATGAAATTAATAGGTGCTTTGTTGTTATTCAGTCATTTCAGTTATTTATTCTGTATTGATTTTTACTTTTGATATTTAGCTATATCTGCTTAGCTTGGTTTATTGATGTAAAATATAAGACTTGTCATATTCCAATTATACTTACCTTTCACCAGGGGGCTGTCCATCCCTTAACTCATTATATGACTGGCCCACCTTTTTTTTTTTTTTGTCAGATATCTCAAACCTAGGTTTCATTTATTGATGTCAGTCAAGGTCAGCATTTTTTCTTAACTCAGCTGGTTAGTCATGACAGTAGATGACTAAAAGAAAAAAATTCTTGGACTTGCCAGATGTTTTTCTTTTGCTGCCATATTTTTAGCTGTAACATATGCATGTTTCTTGTGTCTGCATTTATTTTAAAATAGCTTTTCATAGAGCATTATTTTTTTCTAAGAGTTAACTAAACTGGATATGGATAATTGTTTTCATTAAGAATCTAGTCTCTATTTGGGAAATTTTTTCTATCTCTTTCAGAGATACTAGGTCTATAGTTTCCTGTCAGTAAAACCAACTCTTAGACATTATAAACTTATTTGTATTTATTCCACATACTTCTTTTAGTGGTGTTATAGAAAATGATGAATAGAGGAAGCTAATTATATAACTTTCAAAACTTTCCTGTTTTTCTGTGTTTACTTCTAGCTTTTTGTTCTTAATCTGCATTTAAAAAATATCTCCTCAGTGAATCTTTTTTACTTTTCATTTTTGGCAACCTTATTGCTAGCCCTTTTACCCTTGGCCCCACCAACAAAACAAAACAAAACAAAACAAAACAAAACAAAACAAAACAAAACAAAACAAAACAAAACAAAACAAAACACCTTTTAACAAATACATAGGGGGCAGCTGGGTAGCTCAGTGGATTTGAGAACCAGGCCTAGAGACAGGAGGTCTTAGGTTCAAATCTGGTCTCAGACACTTCCCACTGTGTGACCCTAGGCAAGTCACCTGACCCCCATTGCCTACGCTTACCGCTTTTCTGCCTTGGAGCCAATACACAGTATTGATTCCAAGACAGAAGGTAAGGGTTAAAAAAAAACACAACACCAAAAACATATATACTCAAGTAAAATTAATTTCCACATTGTGTATGTATGTATGTGTGCCTGTGTATAAAATCTGACACTTTGAGTCCATCACCCTTTGTCAGGAAGTGGAATAGTGTGTGTCATCAGAGTTGTCTTTGGGAATTGTGGTTAGCCGTTGCATTGGCCAAAATTCTTAAGTTTTTTTCAGGATTATTTTTTTCCACAAAGTTTATGACATTGTATAAATTGTTCTTGATTTTGCTAACTTCACTCTGCATTAGTTCACAAAGGCTTCCTAGAAGGTTTTTTTGAAATGGTTCCTGTCATTATTTCTCATAATGCAATATTATTCTATTGAATTTCTCTACCACAGTTTATTCATTCATTCACCAATTAATGCCTGCCTCACCTCCCTTAATTTCCAGTTCTTTCCTTATAACAAAAGAGCTGATATAAATATTTTTGTGCATGTGGATCTCTTTCTTCTTTTTTTGATCTCTGGAGTTATAAGCTTAGGAGTTATAAGCTTAATCATGGTATCTTGGGATCAAAGAATATGCAGTTTAATGACTTTTGGGGTATATCCAAATAGCTTTCTAGAATGTCTTTATCAATTCACACCTTTACCAAAAGGGCTTTAGTGTGCCTATTTTTCTGCAGCTCTTCCAACTATCATTTTCCTTTTTGGTTGTTTTTACCAATTTTAATGGGAGTGAATGGGAACTTCATTCAGTCAATTCATTTAAAAAATAATTATTAAGCACCTATTTTGTGTCAATACAATGGGTTAAGTACTGGGAATACAGATAAAAACAGCAAATAGTCCCTGACCTTGCCCATGCGAATGGGGGAGACAATATGTAAATAACTAGTTGCATAAAAGATATATATGAGATAAATGAAAGATAATCTGAGGGGTAAAGGCATTAATAGCTGGTGGGACTGGGAGAAGCCTTCTGCATAAGGATGGGTTTGAGCAGAATCTTGAAGGAAGCCAGGGAAACTAAAATGGGGCAGAGCATTCCAGGCATGGGGGACAGTTTATGCAAAGGCATGGAAGCAGGAGTTAGTAGAGTAAATCAAGATGTGTAAGAAGACTGGAAATGTAGGAAAAGGCTAGGTTTTGAAGAGTTGTAAATGTCTAATAAAGGATTTGTCATTTGTTCCTGGGAGCCATTTCAGTTCCCTGAGCATGGTGACATGGTTAGACTTACACTTTAGAAAAATCACCTTGAGGTAGACTCGTTAGAAGGCTATTTCAATAGTCTGAGTGATGAGGACTTTAAATAGGTTGATAGCTGTGCAAAGGGGAAAGAAAAAAATTATATAAAGATGTGAAGGTAGAAATGACAAGATTTGGCAACAAAATTGATATATGGAATGCATTTGAATGCTTTAATTTGCATTTCTCTAATTATTAATAATTTAGAGCATTTTTTAATATGGGTATTGCTAACTTGTACTCCTTTTGAAAGTTACTTTGTAGTCTCTTACCATATATCTATTAAGAAATGGTTCTTGTTCTCATGTATTTTATCAGAAAAACTTTAAACATTTAGGTATTTTCCTTCTAATTTTAACTATTGATTTTGTTTGTATAAAGCCTTTAAAATTTTATGTAATCATAACCGTTCATTTTATTTTCTGTGTTACCCTCTTTTGTTTGGTTATTATCTTGTCCTATCTATAACTTTGAAAGGTATTTTCTCCTCTGCTACTCTAATTTGATTATGATGTTACCTTTTATAACCACATCGTGTAGACTTACATGCTTATATTGGTATTTCGCAGACTGAAGAATAGAGGAAAGTCTTTGAATAAGGTTTTTGTGACTTTGTTATATGATTTTTAAGAATTGACTGGAATGGTGAGTTATAGCGTTTCATTTTGAAAAGTATATTTTGCCTTTTTAAGATTATAATACTGTTCTCTAATATGAAATTAAAGAAATTTCATTACTGCATATGCTGCCAATGTGCTGACATACAGTGGAATGCTGGATATGATGTTGGGAAGTCTGCGTTCAAATCATTGCTCCATTACTTAATAACTCTGGGATGTTGAACAACTCTCCTAATCTTTCTGAGCCTCAATTTCCTTATCTTTATTATTGGGGTACAGATATTTATGTGCTGCCTACTTCACAGTGTGGTTCTGAGGAAAGACCTTTGTAAAGATCAAAACACTATATAAATTTGAGCTGCAATCATTTTTGTAAGCTACTTATTGAAAATTATCTCTAAAGAGAAAATTTTGTTCTAGAACTAATTTTTTTAGGATTATTACCTTTGCTTTGATGAACTCTCCAGAAGCTTACTTAATGCATTATAGAATCCTTATTTAAGCTTAACATAGTGCCTGGCACATATAAGGCACTTAATCAATGTTTATTGACTGATTTGTTTATTGTCTAGTGACCATATTCTTTTAAAATACCTATTTTAGAAATGGATAAAGAGACTCTGGATCTCAGTTTCTTCATCTATAAAGAGAGAACCTTTAGGTTAGATAATATCTAAGGTCCTCTATGGCTTTAATTGCATATAAGTCTGAATAGACATTTAATCTTATTTTATTATCTTTTGTTTTTGAGACAAATCTTAAATTTTTATGGTCTCATTCAATTATGACATTTGTTGTTCCTCTAACAATGCTTTTTTGGTTTTTTCATTCAGAGGATACATGGTAATGGGAGATTCTTTCAATACATCCTTATTCAAGCAGACCTTTCAGAGAGTCTTTACCAAAGATATGCAAGGGCAATTTAAAATGGGCTTTGGAGGCACATTAGAAATAAAGGTAAGAATGAAAACTGAAGAAAAATATATGTTTACAAAAAAGGAATTTGATTGTATTATTTTAAAATATTATGAATAATCTAAAGCACATAATTTGAAAAAATTTTAAATGTTGAACATCCCTAAAGAATTTTTAGAAACTGTCAATAAAAGTCTGCCATTATTTAAAACAGGACTAAGTGTTAGGAAGTTTTTCTTTACATTAGACCAAATCTGCTTCTTGTATCTTCTTCTCATTGTTATAGTTCTGCCTTCTGGGGCCATGATGAACAAGTCTAATTTCTTTTCCACATAATAGTCTTTTTTTATTTTTTTATTTTTTATATTTTTTTAAACCCTTAACTTCTGTGTATTAGTTCCTTGGTGGAAGAGTGGTAAGGGTAGGCAATGGGGGTCAAGTGACTTGCCCAGGGTCACACAGCTAGGAAGTGTCTAAGGCCAGATTTGAACCTAGGACCTCCCGTCTCTAGGCCTGACTCTCAATCCACTGAGCCACCCAGCTGCCCCCTCCACATAATAGTCTTGCTGATTCTTGAAGATGAGTCTGGTCTCAATGCTCTTCACCATCCTGGTTGGATATTCTTTCTAGTTTCTCCATGTCCTTCCTAAATTTTGGTGCCCTGAACTACTCAAGATGCAATATTTCTGTAGTCCTATACTATACGGGTGTTCATGGCAGTTTAAGATCATGCTAGGCACCACAGATATAAAGACAGCCCTTGCAATCAGGCAGTCTAAAATCTTGTAGTAATAGGACACATAAAAAAATCTAAAATACTAGTTAGAATTTGATAAGTAGTAATGGGATGTGAAACTTAAAAAGTGAGGAATCACTTTTATTTGGAAAAGATTAAAGAAGGTTTTGCTGAGAAAATAATTCTTAAGTATATTCTTTTTTTAAAATAATTTTTATTTTTTAGAAAAGTTATCATGGTTACATGATTTATGTTCTTACTTTCCCCCTCACCCCCCCGACCTCCTCCCCCACCCCCTCCCATAGCCGATGCGCATTTCCACTGGTTTTAACATGTGTCATCGATCAAGACTTATTTCCAAATTGTTGATAGTTGCATTGGTGTGGTAATTTCAAGTCTACATCCCCAATCATATCCGCCTCAACCATGTGTTCAAGCAGTTGCTTTTCTTCTGTGTTTCCTCTCCTGTAGTTCTTCCTCTGAATGTGAGTAGTGTTCTTATCCATAAGTCCCTCAGAATTGTTATGTCCATTACATTCTATTTTACCATAGTGTATTGGTTTCTGTGTACAATGTTCTTCTGGCTTTGCTCCTTTCACTCTGCATCAATTCCTGTAAGTCTTTCCAGTTCACATGGAATTCCTCCAGTTCATTATTCCTTTGAGCACAATAGTATTCCATCACCAGCATATACCACAATTTGTTCAGCCATTCTCCAATAGAAGGGCATACCCTCGTTTTCCAGTTTTTTGCCACCACAAAAAGTGCGGCTATAAATATTTTCGTACAAGTCTGTTTATCTATGATCTCTTTGGGGTACAAACCCAACAATGGTATGGCTGGATCAAAGGGCAAGCAATCGTTTATAGCCCTTTGAGCATAGTTCCAAATTGCCATCCAGAATGGTTGGATCCTAAGTATATTCTTTTTTTTTTTTTTTTACATTTATTAATATTCATTTTTAACATGGTTACATGATTCATGCTCCTCCTTTCCCCTTCAAC
>NC_058131.1:451068028-451092517 GCF_016433145.1 Gracilinanus agilis | reverse complement strand
ATATATATATATATATATATATATATATATATATATAAAATTTCCAGGGGTAGGGCCCTAGCAACTACTTCTAGGAGAAGCTTCTTGAAGGAGGAGATCCTTAAGGTGAATTTTGAAAGAAACTACAAAGTATGTGAAGTGGAAGAAAGGTAAGTAGTATATTCCAGATCTAAAGTATGGCCTGTGCAAAGTCATAGACACTAAGGATACAATGTACAGGGAATGGCAAACAGTCCATTTTGCCCAGAGTATGTGAAATAGTAATATGTAGCGAGATTGGAGAGATAGATTCAGGCCAGTTTTTGAAGGGATTTAAAAGCCCAAGAGAGGAATTTGTATTTGATCCTAGAGGCCAATAGTGTGCCACTGGAATTTCTCTTATGCAGAGGAATGATGTGGTCAAACATATTTTAGAAATACCTATTTGAACTAGTTATGTACAAGAGGTACTAAAGAAAGGAATACAGGTAGGAGGCTGTTATAGTTGTTGAGGTGAGAGATGATCAGAGCCTAAACTAGAATGGTGAAGGCCCAGCTTCTTCCCTGAGCTCCATTGGATGTCTCCACCTTAAGCTAAAATTGGGACTAACTTGGGACAGATGAAAGTGATATTGTGGGTATAAAATTAACAAGGCATGACAACTGATTGGATATGAGGAGTAGAGAAGAGCATGGAATCAGAGGATACTGAGTTTTTGAATCTAGGAGATTGGAACATGGTGAGACCCAAAACATAAATAGAGAAGTTAGGAAGAAGGTGGGACTTTTGGAGGAAAATTTTATATTTTAGACTTGCTAAATTTCATCTGCTTATGGGACCATCCATTTGGAGAGGTGCAAGTATATGATTGGTGATGTGAGACTAGAATACATGAGAGAGACTGAGGTTGTATATAGGAATAACTTACAGAGTTGAGTCCATGATTGCTGATGAGAGTATAGAAAAAAAAAAAGATAAGTAGGCCCTGGACAGAACCCTAGGCTGCAAGTTAAAGGCATTCACACATGCATAGGGATAGAGATGATAATTCTGGAAGGGAAACTGGGAAGGATCAGTTTGACTGGTAAGAAATTTGGGAGAGGAAGATTACTTTGGTAGCTTTATGAAGGCTGAATTAGAGGAGTAGGCAGGAAGTCTTGTTAGACTGTTACAGAAATCCCAATAGAAGATTACGAGGGCTTGAACTAGGGCAATGGCTATGGTTGTAGAAGGGAGAGACCAAGTGTAAGAGATATTTTAGAGATAGAATTGATAGGCTTTGGCAGTTGATTGAAGTAGAGTGATAAAGGGTTGAAGGAAAGAGAACACTCAGAAATATTTCTTAGGTTTCACAGGTCCCTGGGAGAGTAGTGACAACGCCAACATACAGAGAAAAGTTAGGAGGGGTAAGTTTGAGGTATAATGCTTTTATATTTGGTTTGGGACATGTTTGAATCATGTTAGCAGTACATTCCAGTGGAAATGTCCAGTAGGCAGTTGTCAATATTGGATGGGAGAAGTTGGGCCAGAGATAATAGATTTAGTAATCATTTTCATAGAGGTGATAATTGATAATTTTCTTTATTGTGAGCATGTTATTTTTTCAGAGTAAAATAAAGAATTTAAATATTAATTAATGTTAAAACATACCTCATCATGTCATTTGCTTTTTTGCAGACCTCAAGGGAAATAAAGATTTCAGGAGCTATTGGACCCTGTGTCTCTCTTAATTCTAAAGGACCCTGTGTGTCAGAAAATGTAAGTTAGCTTTGAAATAGAAAACACAACTAATGCTTGGGTTCTAATTAATGTAGCAAAGATTGGATCTCTTAGAGTCTTATAAAGGCAACTGTTGCACGGTTGGTACCAAGTGTAATGGGACATAATTATGTAACATATAGCATGCCTTCTTCTGTCCATCTGCTCGGGTGGTATTTTGATAATACAAGAAGTGGAAGAGTTTTTTTTTTAGTCATTATAGGGGAAAAAAGAACTGATTTTGAAGTCAGGAAATTTGGGTTTAAATCTCCTCTGCCTCTTACATGCCTGTTCTTGGACAAGTTACTTAACTTTTCTGGGACCCAGCTTCCTTACTTGTAAAATGAGCAGGTTGGACTAGATAGCTTACTTTTTTTTTTAAACCTTACCTTTTGTCTTAGAATCCATATTAAGTATTGGTTTCAAGGCAGAAATGATAAGAGCTAAGCAATTGAAGTCAAGCAGACTTGCCCAGAGTCATCTAGCTAGGAAGGATCAGAGGCCAGGTTTGAACCCAGGACCTCTTATCTCTAGGCCTGACTCTCTCTTCCCTGAGGCACCTAGCTGCTCCCAGATAACTTATTGAATCTTTTACCCTTTTCCATTTATTCTTTTCTGACCTTTGGGAATATGTTTACTCTTCTTTTCTTCTCTTTCCTCTATAAGAATGAGTGTTTAGTCACCACACTCTTTTTGTGAGTTTATACGTTTACTCATTGTGACCCTGAGTATGCCGAAAAATAGGAACTGCCAGCCTGATATCTCACTTGTTTCCTTATTTATATATATTCCTTATATATAAATATCCTATATTTCCCCTTAATGCCAAACTTTCCATATTATGAAATCCTATTCCAGTTTGTCCAAATATCTAGATACTCTTTAAGTACTAGATTGTTCAGGGTTAAAGGTTTTGTTTTTATAAAAGAATAGTTATAATTACTCTTTGAAATATTGCTTGTAAAGAACACATTGTAACAAATGCTATGCTAGTAGTTTCTGTAGAGGTTATCATAGTTATTTCTTTATTCCTTGCCCCTAAAACATGCATTACTCTCATTACAATATCTGAATATATTGTATCTAGTTTCTCCAATATAAAATTGGCAATATTTTTAAAATAAATTATTTTGAAGGTTTTATATTATTGTTATATGTAATATTGCTATATATACTGAACTCTCGTAATATGAAAGAATATAATTACTCTCATCTATTGAATTTTAAGCATTTTCTGTTTGCCATAATTTTTTTAGAAGGAATTACATATTTTTTTCTTTGGATTTTTGTACTTATAACTTAATGTATACCTTATTAATATATAATATTTGTTTATTCTTGTTTTCAATCTTACTACATGTTATAGGAAATTGGAACAGGTGGCACCTGCCAATGGAAAATTTGTGGACTCAGTCCTAATACAACTTTGGCTCTGTATTTTGAAGTTGTGAACCAGGTATGATTTTCTATGTTTTAATAATAAAAAAAACATTGTTGACATAGTACCTGATGTGATTCTGAAAAATTCATATTTTCTTCCTTTTGCTGAATAATGGAATTATTTGACAAGTCTTCTGTTTTTTTATGGACATTAATTTTTTCATTTTACTAACTGATAACATTAACAATTTTTATTTATGTATCTCACTAATCTTTACATAGGACTAACTTTTCATACCAAAAATAGCTTTTCAGGGGAGTTAGATTAGTAAGTTTTGAAGATCCTTTCCATTCTAAAAGGCAGTTCTATGATTTTGTGACCATTAGATTTTCTATGTATTCCTTATTTAAGGAATCTTTTAATACAGTGTATTTTTTAATATAATGAAATCTGGTGCAGATTGCAACCCATTCTTGCTGATATAATTTTTGTCTATGTCTCTCTCCAAATATTCCATAGATGACATACTTAGCAAAAGTCTCTTTAATACTTAAAACATTTTGTGAGTACCACTAGTGCAGTATTTCTTGCTCACAAACTCTCATTGGTGATTTACTACATCCTATTTGTGTTCATCATTTATGTCTCCATTGCCCTCTGGACAATTCTTATTCTTTGGAGATTATGGTGCTCTGTGATTTATGGCTTTATAGCATTACCAGAAGTGTTAAAAAAGAGTTTTTGTGTCAGGAAGCAGATTAGGATTGTTCAAAATATTGCACAATTTCTCAAATTGAATTCAGCCTACTTTCTTCCTGTTATGAATTAATGTAGTTATTTTAATTTAGCTGTAAGTTTAGTTTTTCTTAGAAACTTAAATGTATTAGTAATATGGCTACTTAAGATATTAATAACAATGATAATGATCATCAACATAATGTAACCAAACACCATTTCACATACTTTTCAGAGCACTTAAACACCAAATATCTTATTTGATCTCTCTACAACTGTCTTGTGAAGTTAGCAGGGCAGCTGTGATTGTTTTTATTTTACAGATAGGAAATTGGCACTGAGAGAAAGGAAATGGTTTGGTCCATGTTCACTCAGTGAAGTCCTTAGGATTTAGATCTTCTTATTCTTAAGTCAGTACTATTCCCTTTCTCTTTGATGAAACTTCTTGAAAAACCAGCCTTTTTTTTTTTTATGAAGAGTTATTTTGTGCTGATATTCTTGAACTTAGGATATTTAATGGCATTCAAATTACCATATGGCCACCAGATCAAGTGTCTAAATTATGCAAGATCATTTTGGGAGATGATTATATTTCTCAATTAAAATGGGCTTTGTACTATTTAAAAAATCCAGTGGATATTAAAACTTTTTTTGGCCTTAAACATTTTGTTTTAGAATTTTTAGCCTCTTTTTGAATGGGATATTTTTTAGTTTATTTTTCTCATTTTGAGTTGGTAGATCTGAATAAGATGAACATGTTCCAATTTTTACTTTCATTTAAAATGCATATATATATGTGTGTGTGTGTGTATACATATATATATATAACATATATACATTTATATATTTTTCTATCTTTTACTTTATAGTTTGATTTTATTATTTATAGTCAGTCTACACTGATGTCACACTCTGATACCTTGTGGTAGTGTTGAGGAACTGTCTGGATAGCTATTCCAATAAACTCTGAAAGGTTGTATCTGAGTTGAGAAGACTGAGTAAGGCTTGATTATGTATAGAATACTCAAAACTTTTCTTTTATGCCTTCTATATCCCTTATCTTCTCTAAGGTTGTTGTGGAGGCATAAAATGCTTTGAAAACCTTAAAGTAGTATGTGAATGCCTATTATTGCTATTTATATAAAATAGATAAGCCCTTTAAAAAAAATTCCTTACCTTCCACCTTAGAATCAATCCGTATTGGGTGCAAGGCCGAAGAGCAGTAAGGGCTAGGCAATGGGAATTAAGTAACTTGCCCAGGGTCACACAGCTAGGAAGTATATGAGGTCAGATTTGAACCTTTGAACTGAGGACCTCCCGTCTTTAGGCCTGGGGATAGATAACTTGTAGAAAATGATATTTTACTATCCCAATACTATTTGACTTGAAAAGCCACTTAATTTTATGTATTTATTTATAAGACAATTATTATTTTAGAAAATTTCTACTTTTAGTTGCTATTAATTGAATGTATATTTACTCAATGAGTCCTGGCCTTTAAGAACTTAAATTTTAATATTATATGTCACATATGTTGTATATGCAGATTCTGTTTTGTTGATTAATTATAGAATATACTTGGTAGTATTTCTATCTTTTTTGGTGGTTTTCATATAGGTCATATGTTTATTTACAAAGCTTCTTTCCCCTTGTTTATTAACTGAGCGTTGGCAGAATCTTCATGGTTGAGCCTCTCCAAGTCTCTCTCTTTTTCATTAAAACCTTATTTATTCCTAAATACTAGTCTATCATGATTGTATTTTCCCTCCCACTCTTCACTCTTCCTTTTTCTTGTCTTCATCTCTGTTTTTCTACCCTTCCTTTCCCCCTTAGCTATTTTATGTTGACCTGTTATGATTAAAAATGATAAAGACTGATATAATAAGAGAAATTAGTAGTTTAATTAAGGCCATGCTGATAGGGATAAAATCATTAGACCACACGCCTGTAAGAATTCACATTGCCTCAGCCATTTTTACCTTTTGTATCTTCCCGCGCCAGGTAGCTAAGAGGGTGACTTCCTCCTGACCCAGGAGACTTATCCCCTCTCTTACATCATCATACTTCCTGTTTGCCATGAGGAATCATGGGAAATGTAGTTTCAAAGTCTCCCACATGTCCATAGGGTGTCTGCTAGACACTTCCCTGAATTTAAAACAAACATTTCTCCCTGAGGTCCGGCAAAAAAAAAAAAAGCTGGCCCTTTTTTCTTTGCTGGATCTGTAAACATAGACAACTTCTACATTTCAGGAATTTGGGGGATAAAAGAAATAGATGAACAAATGGATAAAATTAGCCGCATTGACAAAAAACCAATTTGGGGGCAGTCCCCTATTGGCATAACATGTACAATTAAAACAATACATTCAATTCAATTTCAACTCCCCATAATTCAATTAACTGCACCCCAAAGTTCAAATTTGGTCTTCATTGTACAGTGAAGGCTTTTTAGGCATCTTCATGGTGTCTTCACCAACAGGTTCATCATCTGGATTCTGGGGAGATGGCAAAATCCTTATCTTGAAATTATTCTCAAAAGAATTTAAACTAAACATTATAGATTATAAAACATACATTTCCTTCTAAGAATCATACATGTACATACTATTGAATTTACTTTGACAGTTTTCTCTTGCTTTTTTCATCCCTCATATCTGCTCAAATGTTCAAATCCATTTTGTTGACCCAGCAAAATGACATACTAGAGGTTTAATTTAAAATGAATTTTGACGGTAGTGATATTTTGTGTTCAAGAGATGACAAGTCAACTTTTGCTCAATTTTTACTCTTTTTAAATTTAGCATAATGCTCCAATTCCTCAAGGTGGACGTGGTGCTATTCAGTTTGTGACTCAGTATCAGCATTCAAGTGGGCAGAGACGTATCAGAGTAACTACAGTGGCTAGAAAGTAAGTTTTTTGGGGGTGGGGCGGGGAAAGAGAGTTTTAATTCAGTGGCCTTAAACTACTAATATGTTGATTATGAATCTTTCCATGATTTGATGACAAGCCTAGAATAAAGTCTTTGTGACCAACAGCATTGTTTTTCCATTGCTGTCAGATGACTTGATAAGGTTGTCTATTAGAAAGAATTCCACTAAGCACTTTATCAATTTAAATTGAAATGCAGACACCCTTTCCTTCCCTTTTTGAAGAAGAAACTGCAAAATGGAGTTGAAATAGTAATTAGAACAGCTGCTTTTTAATATTTGTAATTTTTAGCTAATAAAAATGTAGTCCCTATCTTGGGAAGCTTCTAATTCATTGGTAACAGATCAGAGGAAAAGTTACAGGAAAGAATTTAACAAGTGCCTGTTGGTTATATCCCATAAATTTAAATGTTGAGAGAATCCTAAACTTTAAGTTAAGTACCTAGATTTGAATCCTGGTTTTCCTATTTTATGAGTGACTTTTGAAGCAAACATAAGATTGTGTTTGGATTTGGCTTCATATTGAGCTCAAAACTCACCCCTGTTTCTGAGTGACAACCAGGTGGCACAGTAGATAGAGACTTGTACCTGAAGTCAAAAAGTTCAGAGTTCAATTATGACCTCAGACACAGGCTTTGTCACCCATTTTGTAGGGTTGATAGAATAAAACGAGAATATTTTTAAAGCACTTTGGAAACCTTAAAGGTCTATTTATAAATACTATCAATAGTAATCAGGATAAATATTATTCCCTGGGTAGATTTGGACCATTTGACCTCTCTGGGTTTCAGTTTCCTCTTCTATGGAATGAGGAAGTTCAATAACCAATGTTTCTAGGTTATTTGGGGTCACAAATCAGTGTTATGTCAGAGGCAGGATTTGAACCTAGCTAAATGAACTCTCTGCTATATCACATCATTCATCATTTTAAATAAATATTTGAATTATTTCTGTGGAATGATCTTTAACCCAAGTATTCATTATTCAATATATCATTTTTTGTCTCCATTTAAGCCCATTTTTTTATTGTATTTGCTTTCTTGATAACAATTTTTGCTGCATTTTGATCTGTAAGTGTGTTTAACATTTTTGCAGTGTTGCATTGAGGATGTGTCCTGGGACAAAATAAATATTTTTGTGCATGCTGATTTGAATTTGAAAAAAATTGTATTCCCTACTTTTTCTGTTAATTTCTTTTTATCTATCAGATCTAGTTTCTTAAGCAGTCTCTTCTCTGCTTGATAATTTAATAATTAATTGTATGAATATAATTAACATATCCAATTAATGGCACATTGAGATATAAATCAACCAGTCAACAAGTATTAAACACCTACTATGGGCCAGGTATATTTCTAGGAGCTAGAAATACAAATACAATTAATTTATATGTAAATTTGTCTATTTATATTTATAAAGGTTATTTATAATCTTATTTATAAAGCACTTACTTTCTAGTGGTAGAGATAAAAAGGATGTCTATAAGCATATATAAAATAAAAATAATGATTAAATATAAATATGAAATAATTGAATACATGATAGTCTTTGTTTATTTGTCATTCTTTCCTTCTTCCTCTCTGTGCTGTTCTATTGTCCTCCAATCTTCTGACATGCTCACTTCTTCTGAACTTTCTTCTTTTTGGTTTTCAAAATTTTTTTTTGGTTATCTGACTCCAAATTATTCTTAGAGGGAAGATTAAAGAGGACTAGAGAAGGCCTCTTGTAGAAGTTGGGACTTTAATTGAGGATTGAAGGAAACCAGGAAAACTAGGAAGTAGAGATGAGGAGGAAAAGAGTCTTGGGTTTGGGAAACAGCTAGTGAAAATGCTCAGTTAAGAGATTGAATTTTGCATATTAGGAACAGCAAGGAGGTCAATATCACTGGATTGCAGAGTAGATCAAATGAAGATGTAAAAAAGCTGGAAATCTTCATATCTAGGTTGTGAGGAACTTTAAAAGCCAAAGAAGATTTGTTTTAAAGGATTAATAGGATAGTAACTGCTATGGAGGAAAAACATTTTATGTAGAACAAGTGATGGACAAAGATACTAAGATAGGAAAGCTTGAAATCTCTTGAAACATGTTGAATATTTCCATTTTCTCCTGGGGTGTATATGAAGATGTATATGGAGATAAATGGGAAGATAGCAAGAGTGGCTGGACTATTGAGAGCCTTGAGTAATAGGTCAGAGTTTCTTCTTTATTTGGTAGACAATAGGGGATCTTTCAAAATAAATTTCCAAAATATTAACCCATACAATGTTCATTTCTCCATTACCAATTTACCAGGGCCATTTTCTCTTCCTTGTAGCTTTCCTCATTCCTTTTCTAGGATCATTCCACTATAATGAGAATATGTGTGGTAGAAAGGTACCATTATACTACTGGAAATATTTTACCTAAAAACTGTCATTAAGATATCTTGGCCATAATTTCTGGAAATACAGCAATGCTACATTGAAATTGTCTTATATGTGCTTTAACAAGTTAATTATCTCTCATTCTGTTAATCTTAAATCGTAAAATAGAGGTTATTTATGGTAGTATTACTGAAATGACTTTTAATTTATTTCTCTGAACTTGATCAAATTATGAATGTAATAATAGAGCAACATTATTGTGTTTCTTTTTGTCTTTAGCTGGGCAGATGCTCAAACCCAAATCCAAAACATTGCTGCTTCTTTTGATCAGGAGGCAGCTGCCATTCTTATGGCCAGACTGGCAGTGTATAGGGCAGAGACAGAGGAAGGTCCAGATGTGCTCAGATGGCTAGACAGACAGCTCATTCGCTTGGTAAGAACAAAAATCATGCAGTCTTAAATGTTAACAAAAAACAGTTTTGTATAATTTTGTATTTTATGTGCAAGATTAAAATTAACATCCAGTAACTCCAAGTATTATATTTTATAAAGTTTACTAATAATCACTTGAAGTAGAAAAAATACAAGAACAAAAGTAAAAACCTGAGTAAAGCTACGTGAGAAAAATTCTCCTGCCTGGTACTCACCCCACCTTCACAAACTGTGATCAGGGGGAAAGAGAGAGAGAGGGTAGAAATACACAAAACTTATATCCTCTCTACGTTAGCACATAACGTGAGAAGGAACATGGGAAGCTAGGAAAGAGAGTTCTGAGGAGCAAATTCTAATTATATATATGTTAATATATTTATTTATTTATTTATTTATTTATTTATTTATTTATTTATTTATTTATTTATTAACCCTTAACTTCTGTGTATTGGCTCCTAGGTGGAAGAGTGGTAAGGATAGGCAATGGGGGTCAAGTGACTTGCTCAGGGTCACACAGCTGGGAAGTGTCTGAGGTCAGATTTGAACCAAGGACCTCCCGTATCTAGGCCTGACTTTCAATCCATTGAGCTATCCAGTCGCCCTGTTTATATATTTCTAATGATGCTTACTGTGAAAAATCACCTTGAAATTGCTTCACAGACATTGATGCAAGTGGGATTGGGGAAGAGTAATTTAGGAGAGACATTATGAATAATTCACAAATTGAACTTAGATATGTACTATTATAAGTAGTATGGTAATTAATAACATAGTAAACTCTTGATCATTTAGAGCCAAATTTCAAGTATGTCATTGTAAATATTACTCTCAGGTTTGTGGAAAGTAATCGTTCTCATTAAGAAATGTCTTTTTGATATATCATCTTATATTTATACCTTGAATTTAATGTGTGTGTATTTATACCTTGGATTTATTTAGTGATTTAAACACATATTTATATACATATATACACATCTGTATGTATGTATACTTGCATATAAGCATGTATCATTTCCCTTGATTGATTATAAAATCATTGCAGAGAGGGACCTTTTTCATTTTCATCTATGTATTCCTAGCATCTAGAACACTGCCTGGCATATAGATGTCCCAAAAGTCTTAGTATAATTCTAAACTAATTAGACCTGTATATGTTCTTAATAAAGGCTAATAATAAATGTTTGCTTACTGATTAACTCTGGGACTCATAAGCAACTTCTTTGAAATTGTTTTGGGACACTTGTATACATTTTTAAAAAAGTTTTTTTTTGATGTTCTTTTTTTAATATCATGCCCACTTCTTTGCTACCAGGAAAATGCTGACATAAATAATTTTGTTTATATAGAAGTGAGACCTTTCTTGCCCTCAAGTTACTTAGGAGGGAGAGAGAGTATTCTAACAGATAAGTAAATACAAGACATATACCAAACAAATAAAAGCAAAAAAGTATAATGTTAATATAAATAATGTAAAAATATAAAGATACTATATAGGTTGGACCAATTCATAGCTTCACAAACAGTTTGTGTTATGTCTGTTTTCCACAATCCCATCCAGTCCTTTTGCTTGTCTTTTGTCATCCTTGTCAATTTAATGGATGTGAGATGAAAACTCAGAGTTATTTTAATTTGTTTTTCTCTGTTTATTAGTAATTTGGAGCTTTCTTTCATCTAGTTGCATTTCTTATTTTGAAAACTATTCATGTCCTTTGACCAGACATCTTTGGGGGGAATGATTTTTGTTCTCATACATTTGTGACATTCAACCTATATCTTGAATAATACCTTTATTAGAAGTATTTGCTGTGAAGAATTTTTTTCCAGTTAACTTTTTCTTTGGTGTGTGGTACAGTGGATAAAAAGAAAGTGGATAGAAAGAAGGAAAGATGAAAAGAAAGAAAAAATAGAAATTAAGTGTTTACTATATGACAGACACTATTGGAAATACAGACATGAGTAAATAAGACATTATTTGCCATAAGGGGGAATTGGGTAGGGAGGGAAAACAAGCATGAAGATACTTGGCAAATTTTGTTTCCAGGCAAGGTGAAGTGAAGATACCATACAAGTGCTTACTCAATACCAGGCACTATATTAAATGCTAGGCTTGCGAAAAATTTCCTGCCTTCAGGAAACTCAGATGCTAATGGGAGATACAACATGAAAACAATTATGTACAAAAATATGTACAGAATAAATAAGGAAGCTTAGGAAACAGAATAGTTTTTGAGGATGGATAATGAATTCAATTTTAGAGGGATTGAGTTTAAGATTAGATCCTAGGATGGTTCCATGGGTTGGGAGGAAGTGAGAATACTAGCTAAAGTAGATGATGCATAAAGGTATGGTGTGTAGATCAAGCTGGAAAATTTTAGAAAGAGTTGGATTTGGAATCAGAAGACTTTGGTTCAAATTTAGCCGCTGCCATGTAATTTGTATCACAAGTTATTTAAACTCTGTAGGCATTCATAAAATGGAGTTGAACTAGATGAACTATAAAATTTTATATGACCCTAAATCCATTATCTAGTGTTCTAAATATTCTAGCTGCATTTTTTGTTTGTACAGAACCTTTTTGATTTTGTGTAACTAGAATTATCTCTTTTATCTTTTATGATAATAAAAGTTGGTTTTATTGGTTAATTAGGAATATTCCTTCTTTGTAGGGAAACCTTTTATATGGCTTTATGATATATATACAAATATAATTATATGTCATATAGAATTAATATATAATATATACTTATACATGCAAAAATTTAAATAATTTAATTATAAATACTATGACTATATAAAGAATTTTCCTCCTAAGAGTTCCTCATTCCATTGTCCCATTTTTTAATATGAGTTTTTATTTTTAGTGCATTTGTCAGTTTGGAGCTTATTGTTTATATATGCTATAAGAAATTAATATAAACCTAGTTTCTGACAAATTGCCATTGTCAGATGGGTAGTACTTATAACCAAAGTAAGTATTCATGGTTGATTCTTCTGACTTAATCATTTGGGATATAGTAAAATAATATTTTTGGAGAAAGGATAAAAGTCCTAAATTTAAGTGGTAAATAATATTTAAATTTTACCTTGATATTTTGAGTTGTGACTCTTTGTAAATGAGTTAGTGCATATAGTGCCAGCAACAACATTTTTAGCAATGTCAGGAAGCACTTTACTAATTCAGATTTTATTTTATTTAGTGTCAGAAATTTGGAGAGTATCACAAAGATGATCCAAGTTCATTCAGATTTTCAGAAACCTTCTCTCTTTACCCACAGGTGAGACCATCATAGATCAACCTACTATATTTCAAAATTTCAGGTCCATTATTCCCATGTGTTTGCTCCATTAATCTGAATCTGTGATTCCTATATAGAAGCCTTTGGGGATTTAAGATGATGGCCCAAGGACCTTTAAATAAACAAACAAATAAATAAACCATTAAAACTCTTTAATAGAATTTTAAGCAGAATTTTTTTTAAAACCCTTACCTTCTATCTTAGAGTCACTTCTGTGTATTGGTTCCAAGGTAGAAGAACAGTAAGGGCTAGGCAATTGGGGTTAAGTAACTTGCCTCAGGTCATACACTTAGGAAATGTACAGGGTCAGATTTGAACCCAGGACCTTCTATCTCTAGGTCTGCCTCTCAAACCACTGAACCACCCAGCTTCCCCCTTTAAGCAGTAAATGTTATAGATATATTATGTATATAATTCCTCTCCCCATGGGGGTTCATAAGACTTTATTTTGCTTGATAAAAGGGTTGGAATTGGGGAAAACATTGGGAATCACTGACCTAGATGTTATCTATGAGAAAAGAATTTGTTTAATTTATACTACAGAAATTCTCTACATTATTCATTTGCATCAGATTGCTTAAATAGAATATTTACCTACCTCTCTTCAAAAGTGGGATAGAGGTTTGCCCATTCTATCTGAATTATTATTTATTTTAATCATAGGAATTGTATGCTTTTTTAATATTATAGTGTTAAAGTTGTTTTGATTACATTTTGTGGTCCCACAGTGTACATTGTATTCTAACCTCTAGCCTGAAACATTGAATTGGCCTAAATTAGGCTTGGCCCAGAATATTTACTGTACAGGTAATATAGGTATATTCCTTAGGAAGAACTATGCTTCTGACCAGAAAAAAAATAGATTAATTTTGTTAATGAGTAGTGTTATAATTATTGGAGATCTCTTGATCAATTTGAGATGGTAAATTGATGTACAGAGAGAAATAAGATGACCCTTCTCCCTTATAACAGTTGCCCAGGCAGGATCCTTCAGGTCTAAGAGGTATATCCCTTCAGGACCCACCTGGGGTTAATTGATATGTTGATTTGGGCTCTTTAGCTAGGATAACACCTTGTATTCTGACTTGTATTCTGATTTCTCCCTTCCCAAAACAAGCTTTGAAACTGCTTTAGGAAGGTACTTTAAACTTTATATTAAACAAGAAGGATATGGGTAAAGGAGACCCTATTCTAATGGTTACTAATGAAATCTCAACTGCTGGCAGATGAAGAATCAATGTAACTTCCCTCTGGTCCAGCCTGGCCAGGACTAAACCAGAGTAGGTAAACTGCTGGGATATCTTTGACTTCTTCTTCAATAGATCTTCAGCCTTACAGTTGAGTTATGTCCACCCTTTCCACCCTCTTCTTCGTCTTCTGCCCACTTCCCGGATCCCTCCCGGGCCCCGGGAAACCTAGATATCTAGATGATGAAACTCCTAATATCTAGGGGCAGTAGACACCAAGGTGGTGGTCAGGTACAGGTTGGAACGGTATCTCAAGTACAGGAAGAGTTTGCAGAGAGATGTTTGCACCCTCTCACTCTAAGACCAGGATCCACCGATCTCCAGCCTCAGCACAGGTCAAAGACCCAGAACTTCTGCTTAGCGTTCTCAACTGCCCCTCCTCCTGCCTTTCGCATGACTTCCCTGGGAACATTCCATCCAACTGACTTATTTGTCAATCAGAGGTGAACTTCAAGCTCCTAGAGATTCAATATAACAGTAGTCAAAAGGCCAAAAAGACAGAAAACAGAAGAGAAGAGAAAAAAGAAAGGGTATAGATAATTCACAGCCTATGAAAAAATCAGCCTTAAAATATCTTAGCATTGAGGGATGAAATTTGATGTAGTTTTTGTTAATTCTTATTAATTTAGAGTGAATTTAATAATCTGTTGATGTCAGAGTTTAATGTGCTTGTATTATGAGAAAAATGTGTGATATATTATTTAATAAATAACAGCATCTTTTATCTTGTAGTTTATGTTCCATTTACGAAGATCTCCTTTCTTGCAAGTTTTTAACAACAGTCCTGATGAGAGTTCATATTATCGTCATCATTTTATGCGTCAAGATCTGACCCAGTCATTAATCATGATTCAACCTATTCTTTATGCTTACTCTTTTAGTGGACCTCCAGAGGTAAAAAAGTAATGATGATGAAGTTCATATTTCATAAGATTTGGAACTGGAAAGAATTCTAGAAAGCTACTGGTTCATTCTTTTGCATCTTTTTTGTTTGCTATTTTAGTAGATGTCTTTAAAAAAAAGAACAAGCACAGTTCTAAAAAAATGTGTACCATAGAAAACAATATTTAAAGTACTAGAAGTCAGAAGCTATTTTGTAATAAGCATCATAGAATCATAAGTTAACATAAGCAACTATTTATCCTGTAAGGTTTAGTTTCTCCCCTTAAAAATAGCCAGATAAAATGGTGATTCCTATGTGACCTTGGGTGGGTTACCTGCCCTCACTGGGCTCTAGTTTCCATATTTGTAAAAATGACAGTTTTGAATTAGATACTTACTCCCAGATCTGATTCTGTCAGTACTTTATATTTAGCTAACGTTATTTTTTACACAATATTTTCAGATGCGTGGCATCATTTTTTTTAAACCCTTACCTTCCGTCTTGGAGTCAATAGTGTGTATTGGCTTCAAGACAGAAGAGTGGTAAGGACTAGAAGGGCTAGACAATGGGGGTTAAGGGACTTGCCCATGGTCACACAGCTGGGAAGTGTCTGAGCCCAGATTTGAACCTAGGACCTCCCGTCTCTAAGTCTGGCTCTCAGTCCGCTGAGCTACTCAGCTGCCCTCTCTCTGCATGGCATCATTTGAGCCTCACAATAACTGAGTATATTTGAGCACATATAAATTGATGCTATATGATTTTGACAATGTTGTACTGACTATATGTTCTCTTTGTAGTTTCTAATAATTTTTTCATCATTTCAGAAATTTCATATAAACCAGATTAAAAAATGACTTTATACAAAAGAAATTTGTATATAGACTTGGAAAGATGTCTCTGCATTTCAGTAAATTAAAAAAAATTCCTTCTCTTTTCTCTCCCAGCCTGTTCTTCTTGATAGCAGCAGCATCCTTGCGGATCGCATTCTTCTAATGGACACATTCTTCCAGATTTTGATTTATCATGGGGAGGTAAGATTTCATTAGTCTAGAATTAGCATATCTGTTTACAGCAGAATATTTTATTTATAAAAGTTTCTGGCTTTCATTACATAAATCTCTAGATTTATATCTCTTTTATGATAAACTGCCTTTTACTCTTAACCATTTATCTGTCAAATGTGTGTAGTATGCATATTCTTTCTCTTCTAAATATAGAGAAGATTTTGCTTTTAGTTCACTTCACTAAAAACAGGAAGAAGATATTTTGAGGGGATCAGTTTACCTTTTTTGAAGGATAGAATTCACATTAAGTTTTCTCAAAAGACTCTTTTACCATTGCAAGAAGGAAGTTAGATGGCTAATTTTCATTGCCCTGGGAATTCTCACTAATTATGAGAGGTGAATGTGTAGGTAGGAATTTGTTTCTTCACATATTTTCAGTGGCACCTAATAATAAAAGTATTGCTAAAAGTATCTGAAGTACAGTACAGCAGAGTGGAGCCAAGATGGTAGCTTAGTAGCAGGGAAAGCTGAAACTGCTCTGACTGTACTTCCAAACAGATCTTTAAAAAGCACCTCAAAATGTCAGAAGTCAAAAACCATTGAACACAATTTCAACAGTAGGCAGGGAGAATCAATTTTCATGGGATAAGGAGGAACTGAAAGCACAACTGCACACAGAAGAATGCTGGCCAACCACTCCACCACTTAGTGCTCCATTTTCCAAACCTGGGTATAGACCAACTTTGGGATCCTGGGACATGGGCTACACCAACAACAGAACACTCCAGAACTATTCCTTGAAGTCCTGGGCCCTGGCACTAGCCTGCAGTGAGACCCAGAAGTGCATAGTGCTTGGCCCTTTTAAGCCTGGCTGCAGTACAAACCTAGCCCCAGGGCAAAGTAGCTCACAGTGAAGTGTAGTATATCATTTGGAATTTGTTAACTTCTAACTGCCCTCTGTCTGACAAGTAAAACTTATTAGTACTGACTGAACCAAGAAGGGCTGTTTTGCATTTTGGCTTCAGATTTTTCTTCTTTATGCAATTTGTCAGTATGCTTTTAAAAGCTATTAATATGCAGTTGATAGTACTTTGTGCTTATTTTTTTGACTATAGATATAAAACAATATTGAGCAAACTTGGGTTTAGGGAAATTGATCTATAAAATTTAAAAATATTATGATAATGCTCTAAAATACAAAGCTGTATTTAACTTTGGTGGTTAATTCATTAAGTTTTCATGATACTTTGAATCCTTGGAGGGAGGCTATATTACAGTTATTTCTTAAAGGGAATAATGTAACTAATTAAAAAACAATTCTATTTTTTTCTTGTGTTAAATAATTTTTGCCCCAACAAATTCCTTTCAACCTTTCCCCCTCTTAATTAGCATTAAAAATATATATTGATTGGCAGCAGGGAGAGAAAGAGACATGGTGATAACACAGAATTAACAGTTCAGTAGCTATTGGTTCAGTTCCCAACAACAAGATCTCAATGAAAAATTCTAGTTACTCAGCTCCATCTTTCTTAAAGTCCTGTAGATCAGAGTTGTTAAATATGTAGCCAATGTTATAAATAAAAGGGAGTCCAAGGAAGATATATAGATGTATAATGGTGTTGATGTATCTATCTGTACATCTATCTCAGCTGCAGATGATGGAGGAATACCAACTCTGATCACCCTTGACTGCTGCTGTAATTTATCCCTTTCTCTCTAACAGCTGCCCAAGAAGGACCCTCAAGAGGTTAGATAGATGGGTAACCTTTCCAGGTCCAACCTGGGTTTGGATAGATTAGTATTGGGCTATTGATTTGCCTTGGATGACGTTTAGGATCTGACTGCGTTTGACTCCCTTCCCAAGGACCATGATTTAAACCATTTAGGCAGGTACTTGTTGTTGAACACTCTATCTATACTCAGGGAAAGGATAACAAGGACAAGGATTGGGGATTGGAGACCCTATTGATCTATTATCTATAAACTTGTTTATAAACTAGTTGATAATCAGGATTGGAGGGTATTGATCAGGTCGAAGCTGGAGATTTGCTCAATCCCCTACCTCTGGCAAGACCTGGCCATAGCCAAGCCAGAGAATAGGGAAGCTACTGATGCAGCTGTATTGATGATCTTATTCACTCAGCTTTCTCACTACCAGTCTTGGTGATGCACTAGCTCTCACAGTCTATCAGGAAATAGCTTCAGAGTTATTCCTGCCCTCTTCTTCATAGACCTCCCTTCCATCCTTCAGCCACCCACTCCGAGATTTCCCAGTTCAGAGACCTCTAGAGAGACTTCCCTCAAAGTGGCTGTCAGGGGTATTTATACCGTGGGGCCAACCAACTTTTGCCCCTGGCTCAAGGCACCTGGGAACATTCCGAGTCTCTCCAACTGCCATCCCTGTCAGTCAAGGTGGCATCCATCATTTCCCAGATTATGAATATGAACATAAATGCTGTTTTGTTTTTGGAAATTTCAGCCTGCAAATTTCCTGATGATCTTCATTGATGACTTTCTGCTCTATGTTTAACTAAACTTATGTGTTCCTATCCCACTAACTACCCTTCCCAAAATAATAAATCTTAATATTAGCTAATGTCTTATATACCTGTGCTTGCCTAATGCTAATGATAAGGTTTGGGATAGAATTTCTGGGAAAGTATGGCATTTGAATACAATGTTTCCATAAGTCGTAACATTTGAACACAAGTATAACATGTAATCATTATAAAAACATTTAAGAATAACTATCTATGTTGTTTCTTATTTATTCTAAGTCAATGCAATTTTGCAACAAACTATCTTAAACTTCTAATGCTAAACTTTAGATAAACATTTCTAATACACAATAAATTCTAACATTTTTTATCTCTTCAGGCTCTAATCCACGGTTAGACGATTAGTGTGTATAAGTAATCCTTAAACTATTGTTAATGTATTAGTTTGTTAGCTTCATTGCTGACTAACCTACACTATACAATGTCTGACTGACATTTCTGTTGACTGTCCTGTTTGAACATTTATAACTATTTTATACTGTCCCTATGCTAGCTTGAATTGAATTTCCCTTTCACTATACTCTCCCTATGGGTTAGTAATCTATTCATTATTGGTTAGTAGCAATACATTACATATGTATAAGGTTTTCATGTGATGTTCCTATGAAATATGAGTACTTCATGACCTTACAAGGAATTTGAGTTCTCTTGTTTATTATGACCACTGTACTTTGTACTCAAATCTATTTACATCTATTTACACTATGTACATGTGATTTGACTTCACTGTGTCTATGTGTTGGACTTACGACCTAACATTTGTTGTTTGGTTTATATTTGCCATCCTCTTCCAGAATCTCTCTGTCAGTCAGCTTATATTCTATTGCATGCATCCTAGTGTGTGCATTTCCCTTGTGATTTGTGTTTGAATATGAAAACCTTGCACTATTCAAACCTAATCCTGATCTGCTGATCTTCGCTTCTCGTGATTCTTCTGGTAATGTTGTCCAAGTCACATAGGTGTTGTCACATTTCAGGTCCTTGTACAGTCTTTTTGTGTAGTGTTTCTTGTATTGTCCTTGTGCTGGTCCTGATGTCCTGATGTTTCTGGAATCTTTGGAATCTTCAGAATCTCATCTCTCTTCTCCTTTGCTGGATACACACCTTGCCAGTTGTCGACTTGATTGAAGAATTCCCTAGATCAGGAACCAGTGTGTGATTGTGTAGTGTTGTGTTAAATTTTGTGTTGCCACAAAATTTTCTTCCTATGAGATTTTTATGTTTTTGCATTTGTTTTTGATGTTATTAGTGTAATGTTCATTCTTCTTCACCACTGCTTAATACTGACAGGCTTAACTGTTGATCTTCATGTGTGAATGAGGTATTTGTGTAATCTAAATCAATGCTTTGAGAGTCTTGCTCCTGATGTTGATCTATGTCTTGGCTATCTGTGTGATCTTGTGTTTTATTTATCTTTGTGTCTGTATCTTGGTATCTTTCTGTTTGAGGCTTTATTTCTAAGTGTGATTTTTTTTTTTTTTTGCTTCGAGGCTCTATTTCTATGTCAACGATTCTGTTTCTTGTGTTTGAGTCTGAATTTTTGAATGAGGTCTTGACTTCACTGAGGACTTGATATGTGTATAATGATACCATGCATCTTTTCCTTTGATTTTTATAGATGTAGGTGTAACTAAGATTATTTCATGTGGACAATACCATTTTGGTTATAACACTGATCTTCTTGTGAAATTTCTGATATATATTTTATCTCCAGGCTTGTAATCATGTAGGCTAAAATCTAATGGAACTCTTTGTTGGATTAATGATAATTTCTGTAATTCTTCTAGTCTTTCTTTCAATAAGGTGACATATAGGCTAAAATCTAATGGAACTCTTTGTTGGATTAATGATAAGTCCTGCATTTCTTCTAGTCTTTCTTTCAATAACGTGACATACTCATAGATATTTCACTCAATCTCTAGATGTGATAGATAATTAGTGTCTTGTGGTGCTTTCCCAACCCACGGTTGTTGTCCGTACAATAGTTCAAATGGTGATAAATGTGTTTTGCTATTGAGTCGACTTCTTAAATAGAAAAGTGCCATGGGTAAGATTTCTGGCCATTTGAGATGACTTTGTGTGCAAAGCTTCCCGATCATATTTTTGAGACTTTGATTAGTACGTTCCATGGCTCCCGGTGACTGAGGTCTGTAGATGGAACTCAAATGTCTCTTAATTCCTAGTACCTGGTAGACTTGCTTAAGAATAGAACTTGCAAAGTGACTACCAGAGTCAGCGAAATAATAGCAGGAATAGAGAACCTGATCTTTGCCTCGAATGTTGCATTATTCTGCCTAGCTGGGAATGCTTCTGGCCATTTGGTTAGTTTATCTACTATCACAAGTATATACCTATAGTTTTGACATTTGGGCATCGTGACATAATCTATTTTTAAGCACTCGAAAGGTGTGCAAGCCAATGGTTTTCCTCCATAAGCTCCTGTCTTTATGATTGCTTGATTATATTGCAGGCACACTCTGCAATTTTCACAGACTTGTTTTGCTTCTGTTGTCATGCCCAACATGATCCAGTTCTTCCGAATTATATCAGTTATTGCTAACACTCCATAATGGCCTTTTCTTCTTCTTCTTTTTTTTTTTTGATAGCCATTGTGTAACATTTATTTTATTTTATTTTTAACATTTAATAATATTTATTTTTCAGAAAAGTTAACATGGTTACATGATTCATGCTCTTACTTTCCCCTTCACCCTCCGACCTCCTCTCTCCCCATAGCTGATGTGCATTTCCACTGGTTTTAACATGTGTCATTGATCAAGACCTATTTCTAAATTGTTGATAGTTGCATTGGTGTGGTAGTTTCGAGTCTACATCCCCAATCATGTCCGCCTCAACCCAGGTGTTCAAGCAGTTGTTTTTCTTCTGTGTTTCCACTCCTGCAGTTCTTCCTCTGAATGTGGGTAGCATTCTTTTCCATACATAATGGCCTCTTCTATGAACTGCTGCACAAGCTGTGTGGTGCAGTAATTTTGGCAAAAATGGTTTTCCAGAGATAGACATCCATACTCCATTTACTAGATTGACTCCAAGATTTTCTTGCCAATATTTCACTTCCCTGTTTGAATAAGCTTCTTGCAGTTGATCTTTGTCCACTAAGGATAAGTGGAATATAGCTTTAGGTCCAAATCTAGCTGCAAACTTTGCACTGATGTCTGCCCTGTATTTGCCCAATTGTACTGGTCCCATTAGCTTTTGGTGTGCTCAGCAGTGTATCACAGAAAACTTTGATGGTAACTGTATGGCCTGCAATAATTCACTTATTAGTTTCCCATATGCTATTGCTTTCCCATTTGAATTTATTAACCCTTGGTTTCTCCAGATTTCCCCTGATGCATGGAACACACCAAAGGTGTATTTCAAATCTGTAAAAATGTTCATGGCTTTACCTTCAGCAATCTGGAGTGTGTGTGTTAAGGCAATAATTTCTACTCCTTGAGTGGAGATGTTTAGCTCAAGTGCTGAAAACCATAGAGTTTCATTCTGGGTTGTAACTGCAGCTCCCGAAAATCTTTGTCCATTATGTTGGTAACTTGAGCCATCGCAGAAGAGTGTGATGTTGGCTTGGACCATGGGAATATCTGAAAGGTCCTCTCTGTTTTTTGTGTGTCACTACAACTGTGAAGGCTATCCCCTTCTAATGGTAACTCAGGGATAAGAGTTCCTTGGTTAATGGTTTTGCATCTATGGAAAATCAAGTTCTCGTTTGTTAGTAAGATTGCTTGGTATTGGGAAAGGTGTCAAGGTGGCATCCATCATTTCCCAGATTATGAATATAACACCAGCAACATTCCTGTGTTTACCCTGAATCGGATTAAAATATAATTGCAGGGGCAGCTAGGTAGCACAGTGGATAGAGTACCAGGCCTGGAGTCAGGAGGACCTGGGTTCAAATTTGGCCTCAGACACTTTCTAGCTGGCCAAGTCCCTTAACTCCACTTGTCTAGCCCTTTCTGCTCTTGTCTTAGAATTGATACTAAGACAGAAGGTAAAGATTTAAAAATGTAATTGGTAAATATTTTACCAAAAAATGAAAATAAAATAAAACATAATTAATATATTTGATTTTCTAAGTCTGTATACCTGCAAGGATCCTTATGTATCCTTTAGTGGCTTCTATTTTCATTTGAGTTTGACACCAGTGCTGTAGATGATCATAACTTTACTAAGATCTGGTCTTTTGAACACCTTTATAAATCATGGTCATAGTCAAAGTGAGCCTTCAAAGCACTTGAGGAATTGGCTTTTTGCTAAGATCACAATGAAAATGACATGCTTCAGGGAGGATACATGCCACTTGAGCATTTCTTTTATTGTTTTTCCTAAATTTGCATATTCTATAAAATGCTGCAATTCTGTTTGATAAAATCTTTCTAATAATGTATTGGTTTCAAGTACCAGGGAAAATCCTCATAAAAGGACCTTCCCTCCAAGTTAAAAATAAGGAAATGTCTCTTTTACAAAAGCCGTTGAAGTTCTGTTATTTTTGCCTCACATATTACTTCAGTCAAAGGGGACTGTGAGAACTCTAGTCTGATTAATTGCTTTTGTTGTGTTTTTTTAAAACATTTATTAATATTCATTTTTAACATGGTTACATGATTCATGCTCCTCCTTTCCCCTTCGCCCCCCGCACTCCCCCCACCCCTGGCTGATGCACATTTCCACTAGTTTTGTCATGTGTCCTTGATCAAGACCAGTTTCCAAATTGTTGGTAGTTGCATTGGTGTGGTAGTTTCGAGTCCACACGCTCAATCATGTCCACCCCGACCCATGCGTTCAAGCAGTTGTTTTTCTTATATGTTTCCTCTCCTGCAGTCCTTCCTCAGAATGTGGGTAGCGTTCTTTACCATAAATCTCTCAGAATTGTCCTGGGTCACTGTATTGCTGCTGGTACAGAGGTCTATTACATTCAATTTTACCATAGTATATCAGTCTCTGTGTACAATGTTCTTCTGGCTCTGCTCCTTTCGCTCTGCATCACTTCCTGGAAGTCTCTCCAGTTCGCCTGGAACACCTCCAGTTTATTATTCCTTTTAGCACAATAGTATTCCATCACCTGCATATACCACAGTTTGTTCAGCCATTCCCCAATTGAAGGACATACCCTCCTTTTCCAATTTGTCGCCACCACAAAAAGCACAGCTATAAATATTTTCGTACAAGTCTGTTTATCTATGATCTCCTTGGGGTACAAACCCAGCAATTGTATAGCTGGATCAAAGGGCAGGCATTCTTTTATAGCCCTTTGAGCATGATTCCAAATTGCCAGCCAGAATGGCTGGATCAGTTCACAGCTCCACCAGCAATGCATTATTGTCCCAATTTTTCCACATCCCTTCCAACATTCATTACTCTCCCCTTCTTTCATTTTAGCCAATCTGCTAGGTGTGAGGTGATACCTCAGAGTTGTTTTGATTTGCATTTCTCTAATTATTAGAGATTTAGAACACTTTCTCATGTGCTTTTTGATACTTTTTATTTCTTTACCTGAAAATTGCCTATTCATGTCTCTTGCCCATTTATCAATTGGGGAATGGCTTGATTCTTTATACAATTGCTTTAACTCCTTGTATATTTGAGTGATTAGACCCCTGTCAGAGTTTTTCGTTATAAAGATTTTTTCCCAATTAGTTGTTTCCCTTCTGATTTTGACTACATTGTTTTTGTTTGTACAAAAACTTTTTTTAATATAATCAAAACCATTTAATTTATATTTTGTAATTTTCTCTAACTCTTGCTTGGTTTTAAAGTCTTTCCTATCCCACAGATCTGACAAGTAAACTATTCTGTGTTCACTTAACTTGTTTATAGTTTCCCCCTTTATATTCAAGTCATTCACCCATTCTGAATTTATCTTGGTGTAGGGTGTGAGATGTTGATCTAGACCTAATCTCTCCCATATT
>NC_058131.1:451045691-451063036 GCF_016433145.1 Gracilinanus agilis | reverse complement strand
TGCAAGATTCTACCTTTTAAACTGTTATTTTCTTGCCAGAGCTCTTCCATTTTCCTCAAAATCTCAGTTTTGAACTCTTCCATAGCTTGTGAGGAGTTTTCCTTATTTGAGGAGGGTCCGGATGCTTGTTTGTTCTCCTCCTCTGTTTGCTCGGTTTTCTGGATTTTCTCTGTGTAAAAGTTGTCGAGTGTTAAAGACTTCTTTTTCTTGTTGTTAATCTTTCTCTTCTGAGCTTCCTGAGACTGGGTAGCCATCGTTAGCCCAGCAGCTTCTCAGGTTTATCCTTGCGCTCAGGGTCTGTCCGCGGTCTATTGGCTCCTGAGGTCTGTCTGGTTTTTTCCAAGGTCAAGCCCCCTGGTGGACCCCCTTGCTTGATCCTCTACCGGAGGTTTCTTTACAAGTCTCAGGGCGCTGCTTCCATAATCGTATACCCGTCTGCACTGGTTCCCCACTCAGGGTTTCAGAGCTTTAGCTTGTGGCTGTGTCTGCCTCCACCCACGCCTCCGCCCGTGCCTGCGCTCTGACCCTGCGTTCTGCTCTGGCCCTCAGGTTTGTGTGTTTTATTTTTTAGCTTTTTGGGGTCCCAAATCTTGCTGCTCTCAGGAACAGGCCCCGGAGCTGCCAATGACTCGATGGGTGCCCCAAACTTGCTCTATTTCTTTTTAGCTGGCTTTGGCGCTATATAGGTGTTGTGTGTGGAGGGGGTGGGGGTGGGGTGGTTGCTCAGCCCGCGATTTAGTGAGAGCTGTTTCACCCCTTTATAGCATGGAAATGCCTCGATTCCACGTACCTTCCACGCTGTGCCCTGTTGTGGGGTTCCTCCGTTCGTCTGGACTTGTTTTTATGTCCCCTTGAGGAGTTTTGTGTGTTTCAGTCAGGAGAAGTTAAGAGCTGCTTCTTGCTCTGCCGCCATCTTAACCCGGAAACTCCCGTTGTGTTTTTTTTAAGAGAAGAAACTTCAGAACTTTCTTTTTTCATTTATTCTGTGAACCTTTATTTGGTGTTGTGGACCCTTCTGATAGTTTGGTGAGACTTAGGGAGCATTTTTCAGAATAATTTTTAAAAGTTTAAAATAAAATGCATAGCACAATAAAGGAAATAAGTTTTGATTCAGTATTGAAATAGAATTGTCAAACTATTACAAAAGAAAACAAAAAGTTCACAGACCTAAGGTTAAGAACCCCTGATTTTGCAACTGGACCGTATGAATTTTCACTCTAGAGAGATAAATAGACTCATTAGCAGTAGTTAATTTTTTCCTATTGTATTCCTAAAGCTTTTCTTTAACATTCTCTTCTTGAAAATATTTGATGCACCAGAAATGAAAAATGAAAATTTACTTTATTTTTTTAACTTAGACCATAGCACAGTGGCGCAAATCAGGCTACCAAGATATGCCAGAATATGAAAATTTCCGCCACCTCCTGCAAGCCCCAGTAGATGATGCCCAAGAAATTCTTCATTCCAGATTTCCAATGCCACGATACATTGATACAGAACACGGAGGCAGCCAGGTAAATAATTTTATTTTATAGACACACTTCTTTCTAGGATAGATTCTTTCTAGGATAGATTCTTTTTCTTCATTGGAAGATAGATTTCTAGGATAGATCCTTTTTCTTCATTGGAAGAAAAAAAAAAGAAAAGGAAAATCCTTGTAACACATGTATAGTTAAGTAAATAAATTTGCATGTTGGCCATGTCCAAAAATAACATGTTTCATTTTCCATCTGGAATACAATGATTCTCTCTCTGGAAGTGATTCAACACTTATCCCTTAGAAACATGGTTGTTCACTGCATTGATCATAGTTCTTAACTATTCCAAAGTTATTTTTTATAATGTTGCTGTTGTATAAATTGTTCTCTTGGTTCTTGTTGCTTTCTTCTTCAGTTCATACATGCTTTCTCAGATTTCTTTGAAGCTGTCCCTTTTGTAATTTCTTTCATTGCATTCTTATAACTTAATTTGTTCAGCCATTTTCTAGCTGATGAGAAGTCATATTATTTCCCTTTCTTTTTTTCTACAAAAATCTGTAAATATCAAGCATCTAGTTATTACAATTGAAAGTGTTGAATTTGGTACCAGAAAGACCCAAGTTCAAAGCCAGAGTTGGACATTTACTAGCTGTGTGACACTGGTCAAGTCACTTAACTTTTCTCAGCCTCAGTTTCTTTATCTATAAAATGGGCATGATAATAGTAACTATGTCACAGGGGTATTGTCTGGATAAAAAGAGATAACTTATATAAAGTGCTTTGTAAATTGTAAAACACTAGCTGTCATCATTATCATCATCATCATCATCTCTTAAAATTTTAGACCTGATCCTTAAATTGAGTCAACTTATTTTCTGTGATCCTTTTGATTCTCAGTTACCTAGACATTAATTCCTACATGACTTCAAGTCCAAATTATTTGAACTTTTTCCAATTCCAAAATTTAGACCCACTTATTTGTCTGTGGTAAATCTAAATCTGAATTAAGTGCTATGACCCTGAATTCATCCTAAGGGCATTCTTCAGTCAGTATGCTACCACTAAGCTGCTTAAACCCCATCTGGATAGTCATCCTTATTATTGCCAATAAATGAAGGAGTCCGTTTTCAGAAGATCATAAAGTTGGCTAACCACCACTTGAGCTAGTTGGACATTTAATCATTCTAACTTGCTCCTAGAGAATTTAGTCAGTCCCAGATCTGGTTAGCAAAGCTACAAGTATCCTAAAAGTTAATCTCAGTGTTGCCCTCTAATGTAATGTAGGGTGTAGACTGATACAGGGCAACTTTCTTTACTTCCCTCAAATTATCTTGAATTTATGTCTATTTATTTTGCATATATATATTATGTTTATCTTTGTATATGTTGTACATGTTGCTTCTTGTAAACTTTTTTTTGGTTTTGTTTTGTTTTTTAACCCTTAACTTCTGTGTATTGGCTCCTTGGTGGAAGAGTGGTAAAGGTGGGCAATGGGGGTCAAGTGACTTGCCCAGGGTCACACAGCTGGGAAGTGTCTGAGGCCAGATTTGAACTTAGGACCTCCCATCTCTAGGCCTGACTCTCAATCCACTGAGCTACCCAGCTGCCCCCTCGTCTTGTAAACTTTTTTTTTTTTTAAATTTTTTTTTTTTTAAACCCTTGTACTTCGGTGCATTGTCTCATAGGTGGAAGATTGGTAAGGGTGGGCAATGGGGGTCAAGTGACTTGCCCAGGGTCACACAGCTGGGAAGTGGCTGAGGCCGGGTTTGAACCTAGGACCTCCTGTCTCTAGGCCTGACTCTCACTCCACTGAGCTACCCAGCTGCCCTCTTGTAAACTTTTGAGGGTGGGGTCTGTTTTGTTTTTGTCTTTGATCCCTAGCATCTGTCAGTGTCTGCCAAATGGTAAGCACTTAATAAATACTTATTGATTGGTTGCTCAGTGGCAGAGGGAAGATCAGGCAGTGAGGAATACGCTTATTCCTCCTGACTGGCATATATGTTCACTTTAGAACAAGCGAGGGAAAAGGCCTTGATCAATTTAGATACCTTTGAAAACCATTGGATGAACCGGAATGATGTTGCTTAAGAAATGTGTTTGGATTAGTTTTGAGGAGCTTGGTTATGTTGTGTGGGGCTTGTATAAAATCAGGGCGCTAGTTTGGAAGTAGGGATTTGAATATCTGGCAGCAGAGGAAAGAGAGCTGTTCGTGAGAAGGAACTAAACAAAGAGGGGAAGGCTGGAGTCTCAGGCCCTACCCTTTAGATCAGAGGAGGATTTAGTGTATTTTGGAGGACCAATGAAAAGGGGATTTACTTGAGCTTGGAGAGCATATGTGCTAAAGAGGAGCCATGGAAGTTCTTGCTCTCCTTTGTAAGGCATTCATGATGTTTTCTTTTGGTATGGCATAGCATTCTGTTATGAGTGCTTGTAGAGCCTTGAACCTTCCTTTGTTCTTCCTATCCAGGCTGCCCTTAGCTGCTAGTGCAGACACTGTCTTAGGATGCTGCTGGGATATTAAGGAAAAGTCCAAGTCCTCTGTAGTTCTTTCACTAGGTCCTCTTGACCTTGGCTGCTAGGATGTAAATACCTGCAATCAAGAAAGTTACTATTAGTAATTATAATAATAATAATAATAGCCAACATTTATATAGTGATTTTAGTTTTACAAAGTTCTTTATAAACCTAGTTGTAACAGTATTAATAAGTTGACTAATAACACTGTGTGTGTGTGTGTGTGTGTGTTTGTCCGTCCACTAAAGAAGAAGGAAAAAAAATCACATTTAGTTTTCAAGTTGAATGGCAGATCTTAGGGTCTTTGTATAGTGCTGATCCTTTTAAAAGAGTGGCAAATTCAAGGCAGTTCAGTCTTGTTAACAATATTGGTGGGGACAGCTAGACCTGGAAACAGGAAGTCTTGGGTTCAAATGTAGCCTCAGATACTTCTTAGCTATCTAATTGGGCAAGTCACTTAACCCCCATTGCCTAGCCCTTACCACTCTTCTGCCTTCAAAACAATACACAATATTGATTCTAAGATAGAAGGTAAAGGTTTAAAACAAAACAAAACAAAAACAATATTGACCATCTCAGTCCAATCACATGACCATTAATTACTGTTTCCTTTCTGAGACTTCTTGCTCTGATGGGAGCCAGGTAAGTGAGTGAAACACATGTAGTTATGTCCTCCAAATAGATGAGATAATCATATGTCAAATGACAATTAAGAAAATTTGACACCAGAAATATTCTTTGTCACTATGCATATGTTTTAGTTTTTGGGAAGAAAATATTTTGGGGAAAGAAAATGCTTGTAATATTGAAGGAATCTACATCTTAAAGTATTACAGTTTGTAATTAAAAATTAAAAATAATTCTACAAGAAAAACTTTTAAGGAGAAATTAAGGCAGTGTAATTTACTAATATCTTCTGTAACTTAAAAACTTAAATATTTTTTATGACATTTTTTCCTTTTGGTTTGAAAGGCCCGATTCCTGCTTTCAAAAGTCAATCCTTCCCAAACACATAACAATATGTATGCTTGGGGACAGGTAAGTGTAAATATCTTTTAAAAAAATCTTCTACGGATAATAAAATTTTTAGAAATTAATTTGTATTTTTCCTTCTTCTTGTTCTTCCACCATCCACTGAGAAAGCAAGCAATTATACATATCATCTATACATGTGATGTCAATGTAAAATATTTCCATGTTAATCATGTTGCAAAGAAAATAAAACCAAAAAAGCAAGAAATTTAAAGGGAAAAGTATGCTTCGATTTACATTGATTTCATTAAGTTCTCTTTTTGGAAATGGATAGCATTTTTCATTGTGGGTCCTTTGGAATTGTCTTGAATCATTGTATTAATCAGAGTAGCTAATCCTTTTACATTTGATCACAAATACAAGATTGCTGTTACTGTGTACAATGTTTTCCTAGTTCTGCTCACTTCATTGTGCATCATTTTATATAGGTCTTCCCAGTTGTTGTTTTTTTAAACCATCCTGCTTGTCATTTCTTATAGCACAATTCTATCACCATCATATTGTTCAGCCTTTCCCCAGCTGATAGTCATCCTCTTAACACCCAATTCTTTACCAGCATAAAAAGAGCTGCTATAAATATTTTTTTACATGTAAGTCTTTGCCTCTAGTTTTTTGTCTGGTTCTTATTCAGAACATAGGACTAGTTATTCTAGTCAATTATTATTTAGCTTTTATTTACGATATCTCATTTCCCCCACAATGTATGTTACCTGATACTTGCCTAAGGCTCCTTCTATTTATCCTGCTTGCTTCTGTTTTCTACTCTTTTTCATTGTTTTTCTAATATAGATTTTTCCCAGTATAGATTTCATTCATATTAGTATAGTGTAGGAGAGATACGAAGGTAGCATTTGGAATGAGGAGAAGGATCCACTCTTACCATAAAAGAAAAACTATAAAAACACACCAAAAATAATTTTAAAATATGCTATCTGGTCTGACCATTCTAGGGAACAATTTGGAACTATGCCCAAAAGGCTATAAAACCAGCAATACCACTACCAGGTCTATATCCAAAAGAGGTCAAAGAAAAGGGACACAGACCAAGAGGCCAAGAAGATTGATTAGTATCATCTGTCTTAAGTCCTGTCTTTTTTTAGAGGCTCCTCAAGTCACTCTGTTTAAGTCAATAGTCATTTTTGCTAGACTATGAAAATTTATTTTTTGAAATTTAGCATATAATATATTTTAAAATGTGTATGTTTGTCTCTATGTGGAGAATCCCATGTAGTAGCTAACCTAGTCTTAATTTTTTTGTCTTCCAATCACCTAGAATTGTGCCTTATATATTATTTAGTTCTGTAGTTATTCATAAAATGTTTCTTTTATTGAAAAGATAGACTATAATCTCTGTAGGTAAATTGAACCTAAATTGTAATCCAGTTATGGAAAATACTAATGGGAATTCCTTTGGTAGTCATCTTCCATAATTATTTCATGGAGAAGATTAACCAGGTAGTCATTTTTCTTAAATACTAAATGAGAGAGAATGGAATTAAACCGGAACAAAGGTTAATTTTGCTACAAGGAAGAACTCTTTTTTTTTTTTTTTTTTTTGGTTGTTAAACATGATAATGATTTCTTAATAGAGAATGTTTCCCTGATGGTTTTTTAAAGTAGGATAGTTGATTACCTTTGATGGTTTATATATTGTTTCTTGGAACTACAAGAAAATATTTAGATGACTTTTAGGGTCTTTTCTGGCATATGATACAGTGTGAGAATTGCATAATTGTTCTAAGCACTATTTTAGGCAGAAGAATGTTTTATACTGCCTTCTAACAAAATAATCTTATTTTGGTAGTAAATTTAATTAAATATTACAGTGTTAGGAATCTGATAGTCATTATCATATAACATGATTATCTTTAGTGACAGGAGTAAAGTAAAAATTGTATAACAGTTTTGGAAATAGGTTTATAATATCATCTATAAAGCCTTCATCTATGAAATAGGATTAATAATAATAGTATCTACATTTGTTTGAAAGGATATCATGAGGTTATAAATGTAAAGTGCTTTGCAAACTATCAAACACTTTTTAAATGTGAACTATTATCACTAGAGATTTTAAAATTTTACAATTCTAATTATCTATAAGTGGCCTGTAGAGGGCACCTATGTGATAGTGTTTTTAAAACTACATGGCTTTAGTCTTTTCTCTTTCTGTGGCAATACATGATATTCTCTGCTTTACAGATGATCTTGCTTCACATGGGTCGATGAGGATATGATTGGGGATGTAGACTCTAAACGATCACCCTAGTGCAAATATCAACAATATGGAAATGGGTCTTGATCAATGACTCATGTAAAACCCAGTGGAATTGCACGTTGGCTGATAGGAGGAGGGGAGGGAAAGAACATGAGTCATGTAACCATGGAAAATTTTTCTTAATTAAATGAAATTAAAAAACAAACAAAAAACAAATGATCTTGCTAAATTATTTTAAAACATTAACTTTTATTCTTAAGACTATTTAATAAGAAGAGAAAATGGGTATCTTTTGAGTTGTACAAACAGCTCTTAATTATTTATGAAATAAGAGTCTCATATTGGCATGGGTATTCTTAGAGTGGGGTATATACAATAAATTGGAAACATCCATGTCTGCATTTACCTTGCACAGGTGGCAGCAAGAATAGATCTAGGAGCATGGTGAGATTTGTGAGGAAGGGAAGTAAAATTTATAATAGTAAAAGTGACAAGAAAGAGAAGGATGATATGAAGAATTATTGTCAAGTCATTTCCAAGCCAATTTAATGATTCTCACACCATGTTTGAATAATATTATTTTAACTATTTGGTCTAGTGTTATATTGTGTTAAGTTGATTTGGATGGTTTATAAATTTCATGTAGAATGAAGAAAATTGATATTATTATAAAATAGTTTTTCAAATTTTAGTGACATGAAATAATTAACATTTTTATATATTATATGAAATCCTATGAAGTGAAATGATCATAATATTGATTTTCATTCACTTAGATAGAAGCATAACAATGCCTATGTGTCAGACTGAAATCATAGGAGGAATAAATTTTAATTCTAAGATCTAGTATGAACTACTTTGAAGTAGTAAAAATAGATGGCCTTCTAAGGTCCTTTCCAGCCCTAAATCTCTAATGCTTTAGAATGTCATGAGGAACCATAGCTCATACTTTTCAACACAGCACAGCAAACTGACAAACGTAAGTGTGGGAAGACTTTTTAAAGAAAAATATCCTTCCTTCTCCCCTCCACTACCCTCATTCCCCATGAAGTTTTTTTTAGATACTATTGAAAAAAAAAGGTAGCTATTTTCCATTTTTGTTAGCTACAATGTGTTCAGACTTACTTAAAAAATTTATTAAAACCCATGGGGTCAGCTGGGTAGCTCGGTGGATTGAGAGTCAGGCCTAGAGACAGGAGGTCCTAGGTTCAAAGCCGGCCTCAGACAATTCCCAGCTGTGTGACCCTGGGCAAGTCACTTGCCCCCCATTGCCTACCCTTACCACTCTTCCACCTAGAAGCCAACACAGAAGTTAAGGGTTTAAAAAAAAATTGTTAAAACCCTTACCTTCCTTCTTAGAATCAATACTAAGTATTGGTTCTGAGGCAGAAGAGCAGTAAGGGCTAGATAATTGGGGCTAAGGAGGAAGGTGCCCAGGGTCACACAGATAGGAAGTGTCTAACTCATATTTGAATCTAAGACCTCCCATCTCTAGACCTGGCTCTCAGTTCACTGAGTCACTCAGTTTTGGTTCAACAAGGCTTCTTAAAACTATTTGCTGCCCAACTATTATGGAAATATATCACAAAAGGAAAAAAAAAACCTTGATAAATATTTTCTTAGTGTATTGAATTCACAATTATATCCGACTTTTTTAAAGCAAATGGGAATTTTAAATAAGTCCACAAAAAAGGACCATAGATTTAGGCTGAAAGGGAGAATTCAGGTTTCTCTTTTAAATAAATTAGATTATATGAGAAGGATATTTTTACATATTACAAATTAGGTTGTAATACTTCTTTAAAGATTTGGATGGGTATTGAAAAGGTGATGCTTAAAAATACATCCCTGAATATGTTGATAATTTAATCTGGACTTTCTGGAGTACCATCTTTTTCTTGAACCATATTTTTTTTTTTGGTAGGAGTCGGGAGCACCTATTCTCACAGATGATGTTAGTTTACAAGTCTTTATGGATCATCTAAAGAAACTTGCTGTATCAAGTGCTGCTTGAAGTTGCTGAACATATTTGAAGATGCAAAATATGAAGCGATGTTTCAACGTTATTCCTTCCCCTTTTCAGCTTTTTTCTTTGAACCAACTCTTATGTCCTTAGATTGGGTTATTATGATTTATGAGACAGTTCATGGGGTGAAAGTTCATTTTTATATATTATGTTGGAGTTTAATTAGAGCAATAAGAACAAATTTTCTTTGCTTGCTACAGTGTTATATCCAATTTAGAGATTTAAAATCTTTGTAACTTGATTTTTTTAAGGTTGAAAAATATAATTTTGCCTTGAATTATAGAGCTATGACCTCTGGTACATGGCAGACAAATCCAAAGTGTAACTGAGTTACTGATGACCTCATGAAAACTTTTGTGTTTCTTAATTTTTCACAAAAGGTGAACAAAAACAAATGTAAAACCTTGAACTTTTCTGTCACTTCATTGAATATATATTTGCAATAATGTGCATTTTGTGTCTTGTTTGCTTTCTGCTAAACCAACAGGTCTACTTTTAAAATAGCCTGTTTTGGAATTATTTAATTCTGTGTTATATAATTTTTTTGATAATTATTTTTTTGTTCTTTACTTTAAAATATGAACAAAAATTTCTGGTAAAGAATAACTTTTGTAGCAACTACTCACAGAAAGCATATAGAACTCTCACAAAGCATCCTTCTTTGTGATTAAACACTACATAAACAGTTGAAAAAGTAGGAGATTAAGAAATAAACCACTTTTAAACTGTACATGGGCAAAACAATCTGTGACTGTTATAGCTAGTGTAACCAAATTTAGTTTTGACTCCCTAGTCCATGGTTTTCTATGTTTTTCAAAGATAAAATTTTATTTTTATTATAGTCCTTACTATTTAAATGCTATTGTGTAAGTTTACACATACCCTTTGTTTCCACTTCCTTTATGTGATAAATTCATTGAGGTTGTGGTTTTTGTTGAAACAGTATTGTATGGCATTTTGTTTAATTATAATGTCTGGTTAAACTGGAATCTGTCCCATTTTATAACTTAATATTCATCTTATCAATTAAAGTTTACTTGTAGTAAATAAGTTTGAATTGCTAAATCCAGATAAATTTTTGACAATGAATTTGAATTTGCTGTGTCAAATAAAAGATTGTGCAATGTCAGATGTTTAGAAATGCAATTTTTAATGGCTATGTTTTGCTGGTATGATAGGGTTTTTTCTTGTTTATATATTATGTAAACTCATGAAAACAGTTGCTCTCTTCCCATTTGTTTCAATGAAAATGAGCTCCTTTGAATCCAAATATCAGCAAATATGCATTTCCATTTCCTTTTCCTTTCTCTCTTCCCCCCCCCCTCCTCATTCTTCTTTCCCCTCTTTTCTCCTCTCTTTCCTCATTTCCCACTTTCTTTCCTCCCCTTTATTTGGAGTCTGGTAGTTTGACATTTAGAAAAGGTTAAAAGATGCTTAGTCCAAAATAAGAAACAGTGTTATAGCATTCATTTTTATTTTAAAGAAATTAATGCTTAGCTGTTAGTTCCTGTCTTGAGATGACTTGTTACCTATAGACTATACATTTTTAATTTATCTGAGACCCTTCAGTAGCCTGAATAAATGAAAAAGCACTTATTAAGCATTTAAAGTAAGTCAGTCAGTAAATAATTGCCTGCTATGTGCCAGACACTGTGCAAAGTGCTGGGAATACAGTGAAAGGTAAATGACAGACCCTTCCCTCAAGCAGCTCACAATCAATTATGCTATCTATATCTGGTGATAAAAAGAGAAAAACAAGACAATCCCATGCCTCAATGGGGGAGAAAACACATATAGAAGTTTTCAATTAGAAGGCAGATGGAAGGATCCTTTGTTTCCTGGGATACAGTGACAAAGCAGTTGGTAATGCATTATGTTTAGTGTCATTTTTGCTGTTAAAATCATGAGTTTCTAATGTTGAACCATTTAATAGACCCAATGACTTTGTTGGCAACAACTTTTTTTCCCCTCGTGGGTCTTCAGTAGCGAATGCTTTCTAGGATGGTAGCTATCAGAGATAGGTGGAAAGCAAGACTGAGAGGCTAGGTGGTTCCATCACTCCCAGGGTTCTTGGACTTTCTTGCTTATGAATGACAATTGGTATTTGTAGTGTCATAAAAGGCCCTTCTCTACAGTTACTTCTCCCTTCAGTGATGACTGAAATGATAGGCTAGAAATAGAACCATTGTTCTAAAAGGCAGTGCTTTTTCTAAGATTTGGTTTCAGGGTCCTAGGCTATTTCCATTGTTATATGAAGGGAGATGGTGGTCTAGGTGGTGGCTGCTTGATTTGCCTGGCACATACTCTTGTCTCTCCCCTAGGTATCGCACCACTTCAGCTAGGCTGGCTTGCCTGTTCCTTAGGTGGCAGGCAGAAGTTGGAGGTAGGGAGAATGGTCATCCTCTTTTCTGCAGGAGTTGCATTCCTCAATGACTGGCTTGGGAGACTAGGCTGGAAGCATAATTGTCATGAAATGCCTCCTTTCCCTCCATTGGGGCATGCTGTATTGATTAATGGTGTTTAAACTGGGCAACTGATGTTCTTTACTTTTGAACTCATTATTTATTTATTATTTGCATTTAAAGGATAAAAATGAGAAAATATATATTTATATTTGTAAATAACTTGAATTTAAATCTAAAATCACCATAGGTATATTTTATAGTATGCAGAAAATATTCCTTATATAACTATTCTATCAAAATGTCCCAACCTTATAAAATAAAAACAAATGAACAAATAAATAAATAAAAGACATGATGGAGACCAGTCAAGATGGTATAGGAGGAAGCAGTGTAGCCCAGCTCCTCCAACAGCAACTTTAACAAAGATTTCATATGAATGCCAGACTTTGTAATGATCAGAAAGTTAGGAGGATGTTTGATGTGCACATGCAGGTGGCCAGGGTAGGAGCTCTGTGTTCTAAGAATTAGACTCTAGGAGAAGAGAGGGATTGTGATCTGTGACCCAGACCTAGGGCATTTGGGTCACAGCATTGTCCTTGTGTCCCAGGAGTGGAGACTGCAGATCCAACCACCTGAAAAGAACAGACCCTTAGTGCTATCTTTCAGATTGAGTAGGGTCCTTTCTCTAGGTATAGGCACTGCAATCACACCATCAACCAGCTGAAGAACTTGGTCTCAGCATCATCTTTCAGATTTCCAGAGGAAAGATCCAAGAAGCCAGTATCTCTGTCACTGAAGTTAGATCTTTGGGATTTTAGGAGGAGAATCTAAGATAGCTCTTGTGCCAGGGACTTCACTGCTATTGGCTCTATCTGGTACGTGATATCTGAGAATCAGGCATCTGGAGTAGAAGAGGGCCAATTTGAACCCATCAGCAGAACAATGGATAAAGACAGGCCAGGACCTTATAAGATCACAATAGATTTACCAAAAGTATGCAGTCTAGCCTTAACACAAAGCCTCAACTTAGGAAATAAGACTTGGAGAATGAATAAAAAATTAAAGATCTGTTATGATCCCAGGGATACCCAGAACAAACTCTAAAAAGAACACCTCTAAAACACAAGCAGTTTCAAAGAAAAATAGCCACAGTATGAAGAGGCTTTTTAAAAACTTTAAAATGATTTAAATGAAATGATAGCACTAGAGGAAAGAAGTGGAAAATAAATGAGAGCTACGAAGCTATGACTTGGAAAGAGAATTAACAGCTTAGCACAAGGGATACAAACTATCCAAGTAACAGACAAGTAATAGTGAAAATTACACTGGACAAATAGAAGTTAATGACTTCATGAGAAAATAAGATATATTGAAACAAACTCAAAAGACTAAAAAGATGGGAAATGTAAGGTTAATTCAAGACAGCAAGTATTAAGTGCCTACTTTACTATATGACAGACACTGGCCTAAGTACTGGGCAAACAAAGAAAAGTAACAGTTCCTGCTTTCATGGAGTTCCTAATAGGAGAGAGAAGATTTATGGATAGGTAAGGTACTATATCAAAACAACTGATATAGAAATACCAGAGAAATAATTTGGGACCCATTTAATGGTGTGAAAGGTATGACTAAAAAAAGATCTAGATATTTCAAGAAATCATAAAAGAAGAGAGCGTAAGAGTTAAACTTGGTTTTGGTCAAAAGAATTTTTAAAAATTATGGTCACCATTTATAAAAATTAAGTCATGAGGCTGGTAGTAGCTTTAGTAGCATTATTACAGCAAGGTAGAGATAGTAAAGGGGGAAATGTAGGAAGGAGGTAGAAAATATTGCCTAGCTAAATACCCTAAGTCCAGAAGAGCCGAAGAGCCTGTGTTTCTGGTTAGACTCTCCTCAACCCAAGCAAGTCACTGAAACCAAACTCCTTAAGCCACCAATGCCAAATCCAAGGCAGAATTGAATGCCTAATCAAGTTGAACTGCACCAGACAGCCACCAAAAGACTGAACTGCCAAAAAGAGCCTGCCCCAAAGACTCCCAAGGGTCCCAGAGGCTCCCTCTTATACAGAGTTTTCTCCACCCATCAGGTCTCTTTGTCACATCTCAGGAATCAAAGTTTCTTAATTTGCCTGGCACTGCCCAGGGGGCAGTACCTATGGGATCCACCTCCTGACCTCTGAGGGTGTGACCTTATCAAAAGGATCCTCAAGTTCCTGACTGGTTAAATTAAAAGGGTAAAGCACTCCAAGTACTTGATTGATTAAATTAAGATAGAATCCACTAATCACCTCCTGGTAGAAACCACAAAATGAAAACTCCCAAGAGCCAGCCAAAATCCAGAGCTTCAGGAAAAGAAAAAAAATACTGCAAATAGTTGAAGTAGGGAATTCAGGTACCAAGGACCAAGTCAGGCCACACAAAATTTGGCTGCTGTCATTGTAAAAGAATGGAGAACCAGGAATATTATGTTCTGAAAGCAAAAAAATATAGGCCTATAACCAAGAATATTTTACCCAGGAAAACTGAGTATGTATTTCTACAGGGGAAAAATGGTTCTTCAATGAAATGCAGCACTTATAAACATTCCTAAAGAAAAAACAAGAGCTGAATAAAAATTCTGTAAAATATATGAGTTAAGAAATGTAAAAAGGCAAATATGAAGGAATACTCTGAAGGGGTGTAAACTATTAATATTCTAATGGAAGAGGGGTGAGGGAAGAACTCCCTCAGAACCCTAATGTCAGAGATATAAGTCAAATAAGAGTGCTTGGGCGTCGTTTTGTTATGTTTTGATGATCTTGAAACAAGAAAAGAAAAAAAGGATGGAGGTAGGTGTGGGTCTGAGATACACTATGGAAAAAAAGTAAACTTTCACATAATAGAAGTATACAAACAGAAATCTTTGCAAATGTGGAAGGGGTTGGGAGAATGGGATTCACTTGAAGATCACTTTCATCTGAATTATGAATACACATATGTGAAGAGTTTGGTGTAGAAAATGCATTTATCTCAATGGGGAAAAGGAGGGAATAGGGAAAGGAGAAAGTAAGGTATAAGGGGATAAATTCAGGGAGGGATTAGTCATAAGCAACACAAACCCTAAGTTCAGAAAAGGGATCGTAAAGGAGGTTTAAAAGAAAGAGTAAGAACTTATATGTTATAAAGAGGGGTCAGAAAGCAAAGAGAAAAAAGATAGGAGGGAAAAAATCAGCAATGATAATGTGAATGAGATGAACTCAACCATAAAACAGAAGAGGATAACAATGGTTTAAAAAAAAGCAGAAACTATCAATATATTTACAGGAAACATTTCTAAAAAAGAGGTACAAAGTTAAGGAGTTGGAGAAAATCCAATTTTTGTACTTGAATTCAACCTCAACTCATGCTCAGGTAAGACAACAGCAAAGTTAGACTTAAACAGGGAAATTGCAAAAGTTGGATATGATAGGTCTTTGGTGACAATGTGGAAATAGAAAAGAATGTTTCCGTGTGTATTCACAATTTCTCATTTGTGCTTAACAACTCTGCAAAAATCTATCATATCTTAAATTAATTTGAAACTGAAAAGAAAATACCCATCTATTAAGGACTAGTTAAATAAACTATAGTATATGAATGTAATTAGAATATTATTGTTGCCTTAAGAAATGATGAAGTGGACTACTTCAGTAGAAATTAGGAAGATATCTATGATCTGAAGTGAGCAGAACTAGGAGAATATCCACAACAACAACATTATAGAGTAAAACAACTTTGAAAGACTTTAGAATTTGAATTAATGCAGGGATAAACCCTGACCCTAAAGGACTGAAAATGAATCACACCACCCATTTTCTGCAAGAGAGAAGGTAGACTTAAAAGTTCAGCATGAGATATGAATGGTCATGGCCAGTGTGGGAATTTGTTTTGATGGACTATTGGGAGGGTTTTAGTTTTTGAGTTTTAAAATTGTTTTATGGATGGAGGAGAGAAATGGGAAGGGAAGATAATAAGAGATTGTAAAGACATACATTTAACAACGGGAAAAATACTAGTCAAATTAACCCTCCCAAAAAAGTATGAATGTTGAACTGCCAAAGAACATAAGATTCCCCAAATAGTCCTCTTCTTTTTATAATTTGTTTTTTTTTTATTTTTTTAGTTCAATGCTCAATTCACTAATTTGTTATTTTTTTTATTGTTGAAAGTATTTTGAGATAGAATCTCCTCCTAAGGATGATTTTAACTATCTTCCACAAATTTTGGTATGTTTTCCATTATTTTTTGTTGTTGAAATTTTTCTTTTGTTTCTATAATTCGTTCTTTGATTTATGTCATTTCTTTATAAATTATTTTAGTATTGATTTATTTCTTAATTCTTCAAAGGCTCTATACTGAATATGATTTTTATCACAATATGGTAAATAGATAATGTGTTTAGTGTTTCTTCTTTTATACCTTGTTTGATGATGCCTTTATTCTCTAATAACAGTCAATTTTTGTAAAGATGCCACATTTTGCTTTGAAGTACATAAATTCCTTTCTATTCCCATTCAGTACTTGTCAGAAGTCAATCATCTCTAATTATTGTCATGTTCTATTCATTACTTTAACTTCTTTCTCATTTATCTTTTGATTAAATTAGTTTTTGCCTGATATTAATACATTGAATTCTACAATATAATAGTTTTACAATCTGCTTCTTCTAATTTGATTATCTTTTCTAGAAGTATTTTAAATGCTATACTATTTGGTACATGAATTTAAGTATTGATATTGATTCATATGGTGTCTTTAAATATAGCATAATTTCCCTTTATATCTCTTTTTAGCATATTTACATTTTGTGTAGCCCTATCTGAAATTGCTTTTTTTAAGACCACCTAAAGTATAACTTTATTCCATCTTTTCATCTAAACTCTATGTTCACTTTTGTGCTCCTAAAAATATTTTATTTATTTTGTTTCAAGTTCAATACCAAATTCTGTCCCTTTCTTCTCCCCCTTCCCACCCACTGAGAAGACAAGAAAAATAAAATCTATTTTAAAAAAAGAAAAAAACGCTTTATTCTATGTGCCGAGTCTATCATTTCTTTATCTGGAGGTGGATAGTATATTTCATTACTAATCCTTTGGAATCCTCTTTGGTCATTGTGTTCATCAGAATTCCAAAGACTTTCAGGCAAAGAAACTTCTTCAACTGCTTCAACTTCTTCACTAGTGGGAAGAAGGAAGAGGAGGAATAGGGACAAACAAGGAAAAGAAAAGAGGGTCACTGAACATCTTTTTCTTTAAACCTTTATTTTCTCTCTTAGAATTGATAATAATTATTAGTTCTAAGGCAGAGTGGTAGGAACTAGACAATGGGATTTAAGCTAAATGCCCAAAGTCACACAGCTAAGAAATGTGTGAGATCATATTTGAACCCAGGACCTCCTATTTCTAGGCCAAGTGTCCTATCCACTGAGCTACCTATTTGTTCTACTGGATATCTTTTTTTTTTTTTAATTTTTTTTAACATTTATTAATATTCATTTTTAACATGGTTACATGATTCATGCTCCACCTTTCCCCTTCAACCCCCCCCCCGGACCCCCTCCCCACCCTTGGCCGATGCGCGTTTCCACTAGTTTTGTCATGTGTCCTTGAACAAGACCAATTTCCAAATTGTTGGTAGTTGCATTGGTGTGGTAGTTAC
>NC_058131.1:451025529-451035814 GCF_016433145.1 Gracilinanus agilis | reverse complement strand
ATATATATATATATATATATATATATATATATATATATATATATATATATACTCTGAATGGACAGTAGGAAATCTAGATGAATGATACTGTGAAGGTAGAAATGACAACATTTAACAGCACATTGGATATTAGAGAGGCTTTTGAGTAAGTTGAGAGTAACACCAAAATTTTGAGCTTGGGTGACTAGGAGAGGAGGGTGGCATCCTGGACTTATAAATGGGGAATTCAGAAGGTTTTTCAAAGAGTTAAGAGAGACACTCACATGTTAATTGGGAACATGTTGAGTTTTCAATGTCTATAGGGCAACCTATTTGAGGTTTTCAAGAATCAATTTTTAGAATTCAGAAGAAAGATGTTAGAACTGTGAATCATTTATGTAGAAATGATCATCAAACTTATGGGAACTGAGGAAATCAGCAAGTGAGATAATATAGAAGGAGAGGAGAAGAGGGCCTGGAACAGAACCTTAAGAAATATCCATGGTTCACAGAAGGCTCTGGAAAGGAGAGTGAGAAGGAAAGATTAGACAGGTAAGAGAAGAACCAGAAGAAAGCTGTGTCACAAAAACCTTGAGAGGAGAGAATATGTGGGTGCATTTTCTGTCTTATTTTTCATCAGTAGCTTGCTTTGGTCTTGGCCTGTCTTTCATCCTGACCTAGATAAGCAGTATGTGTTGAGGCTTCAGAATGTCCACAGATTTTGGAATATCTCCTTGTGCAGTCCTAGAATGCTTGGAAGAGATCATGAGTGTTTTGCTTTGGTTTTGTTCACAGGAACTATATGAAGAATGTTAGAAAACTTTATACAACTAAAAATAAATATTAATAATTCGAGAAATATCAATTGCTCATAAATAGCACAAACCAACATATTAAAAATGATAATACCATCTAGGTAAGTTTATGTATTCAGTGCCATACCAATTAAACTACAAAATAATTATTTTATAAAGCAAGAAAAAAATAAAATTAACCATGAGTAACAGAAAGTCAAAGGGAGTCAATGAAAAAAAATGGGAAGAGAGGGGCCTAGCAGTACCTGATTTCAGACTATACTACAAAGCAGTAATTGTCAAAATATTTTGGTACTAAGTAAGAAAGAGAGGTTGATTGCTAGAATAGATTAGGCATACAGTATAGAGGGGGAGGAAAGGGAATAAGCATTTATATATACATCTCCTATTATGTTCCAGGCATTGTACTAAGAACTTTAAAAATAGTGCTGTTAACTTAGGCAAACAAAGGTTAAATGACTTGCCCAGGATCATATAGCCAGTAAGTGTCTCAGGTTTTTCTGACTTCAGATGCAGTTTTTCATCCACTACCTCATTTAGCTACCTACAGGAACAAGTCATTACAGTAACCCAACTATTGGGATAGCAACTTGCCCTTAAAAAATTATTGGGAAAACTTAAAAATATTCTGGCAGAAACTAGGAGGAGATCATATCACCCAATATATCAAGACAAGTTCAAAATGTATATATGAGTTAGACATAAAGGGGTGACATCATAAGGAGAATTAGATGAGCATGAAAGAAAATTTCTGTTAGATTTATGGACAGCAGCATTTATGAACAAAAAGAGGCAGAGAGGTTCACAGGAGGGAAAATGGAAAATTTGATTTCATAAAATTAAAGTTTTTACAAAAACAAGATCAATTAGAAAAGAAGCAGGAAATTGGGAAAATATTTGCAGCAAATTTATCTGTTAAAGGTCTAATTTTAAAGATATATATAGGGAACAGATTAAAATTTGTAAAAAAAATTAATTCCCCAATTAGCAAATCATCATTGGATATGAATAGGCAATTTTCAGAGCAAGAAATCCAAGCTATCAATAGCCATGTGGAAAAAAATTCTCTAAATCACTAATAACTTGAGAAAAGTAAATTTAAACAACTCTAAGGCACCACCTCACCAGATTGACAATATTGTGCTATAAGAAATGATAAAGGAGATGGCTTCAGAAAAGCCTGAGAAGATCTGCATGAACTGATGTAGTGAAGTGAGCTGAACCAGGAGAACAATTTATATAATACCAACAATATTGTAAGGGCAATCAATTCTGAAAGTCTTTGGAATTTTGATTATGTTTGATAATGACCATTTGATTATGGTTGATAATGACCAACCAGTATTCCAAAGAATTAATGATATAGTATGCTATTTACCTCTAGATAAAGAAGTGAACTGAAGCTTCTTTTCCTTCTTTCTTTTTTTTTTTTTTTAACATGGCTCATATGGGAATTTGTTTTGCATTACAATACATATTTGTAATGGGCTTTGTTTTTCTTGTTTTCTCAGTGGGTAAAGGAGAGAGAATTTGGAACTGAAAATAAAATTGAAGGTATTGTAAACATCTATATATCAAAAATATGTTGTAAATATGTTTATATTGAATGCATATATACCATGAAATATATATATATATAGCTATATAGTACATATTATATATAGTAGGGGGATTTAGTTTGCTTGATTGTATACATATTATATAATATATGTTATACTTTTATATTTAATGTAACAATATTAATACCATATATATTTATACAAATTTTTATTTTAATAATTTTGTTTTCTTTAAATAATAAAATACAATCATATTAAATGAATTTCCATTAATTAAATCCCCTTTTCCCCCTTTCCTACTCCTTTCCAGACATAAGTGTGGAAAAGGTAGGGTTGCAGGAAAATATTAAAACTTATAGCAACAGAAAGTCAGTTGCAGTAAGGAGGGGAGTCATTGGCCAATCCAACCAGTCAATCTCTCCCTCTTTTGTTTTTTTCCTTTTCCTTTCCCTTCTTCTTCCATCTTCCATTTTTCCTTTCAGCTTTTGACCAGATCAGGGTTATGTCCAGTTGGAGGTGACTTATTTACAGGCTGTCCCAAATAAGCTCATCCCCAGTACAATATTGTACCTTGCCCTAGGCTAATGCCATGCATATGTTCTGAGACTTTGATACTGGAGACCTTTCATGGCCTGGAATAAACTTTTGTCTGACCAACATGGCTACTTGGTATTGGAACATTGATCAGGTAAATGGTATCCCGTCCTCCTGTTCCTGATGTCATTTGTACAATTGTAGTTCCATCATCTGAAGTCCAAGCAGCATGGTTTAAGAATATTTGCATTATCAGACTCTAGCCTCAAACAAGGGTTATAAAAAAAGGAGTGAGGAGCTCTAGGTTGAGTAAGATGAGAGAAAGCGGGCTTGTTATTAACATATATATATGTAAAAGATATATATGCATTTATATCCATATTCAAACAAAACAAATTCTGACATTAGCCATATCCCTCCCAAAATATGCCTCAATCACTGAGTCCATCACCTCTCTATCTGAGGTGGGTAGCATGTTTCATTTTGAATCCTCTGGAATGGTTGATCATTGGATTGATGAGTTCCTAGTCTTTCAGAGGTGTTCATCTTTATATTATTGTTATTGTAGAAATTGTTCTGGTTCTGTGACAGAGCTATAAAGACACCTTGGGTCCACTGAGGAAAGGCAGCAAAAAAAGGCAGGCCTGATCTCTGAAATAATTTGGCAAGGACAATTTCAGGAAAACTATGGCCCTTTGTTACGAGCCAAGGTTAGCTCCAAGATAATAAGTTAAGTCATTCCTCAAGTGGGTGTCAGCTGTCTGGCCAAACTCCTCAGATAAGTAAAACTTTGAGCTATATCTACAAGTCTTAGCACTATCTTAGGCAAGAGCCCTTGAAGCTGTATCTTCATGGACACGTGTATGATAAAACCAAAGATCCTTTGTATTTTGTGATGACCGAATCCCATTCATTGCCCCCTCAATCCTTTCAATTTCTCATCCATGTGGACCCCTCCTCTCCCTTCTCTTCCCTTCTCTCCCTTCTCCCCTGGAGCTGGTTTCCAAAGAGAACCAGCTCTTATCATTCTGCTCACTTCACTTTGCATCATTTCATAATAGATCTTCCCAAGTTTCCCAGAAAACTTCTACTTCCTCTTATAGCATATGTGTCTCATGGAATTTTTATTTTAATTTTTGGCTAATCAAGAGTAGCAGAATAGTGATTTAATGGAAATAATACTGAATTAGAAGTCAGAAAACCTGACTGAATCCTAGCTCTAACTCTTAAGTAGCTGTGTGATCTTGGACTAGTCACTCTCAGGACATTAGCCTCTCATGGCAAAGTGAGAGTGCTGGAATAGAAGGCACCAATATCCCTTCCAGCTCTATATGAATATGTGGGTATATATACATATATATGGATGGATACATATTTGTATGTAGGTGTATATATTTTTTCACTTTGGGCTCAAAGACAATTTTCATCTTTTTTTTCATGAAAAAAATCAAGGGATTGTGGCATTATAAATTTGCAAAATCTTTCTACAAAGCAATATTATTATTTTTCACATTATTTTAAATGGGGACTAGGCTTTATAGAAAATTGGAAAAAGGAAAAGGACTGGAGGAGGAAAGTTGCTATTGCAAAGTTGTTGAACTAACTACTGATGAACATCATTTAAGATGTGTATACCTTCAAAGCTAAAGGCAGTGGTTCAAAATCACTAGAGGTTGTAATAAGGGGATTTTTAGGATGTAATAAGGGAATCTGCAGGATGTAACATGAGACTGAAGCTAGGGGTAATAGCTGGTAGGAATAGGGAATAAGGCAAGGCAAGGGACCCAAGGCTGGAGGTAATCAAGGGAATAGACTAGGTAGTAGGGAAATTAAGGCAATATGGTGGATGAGGAAGGTACAATGATGAAGGTTGGTAGTTGAGGTGTTAGGAGAAATAAGGGAATGTCTGAGTTTAGGGAGTATAACACTGAGGTAACAAGGGTTGCAAGGGAGAGGATGAGTTAATATAAGGCAGGCAACTACAAAAAAAAGCAGGGAAATACAGACTGGGACCCAGGTTAGAGACAAACACTGAAGGGAAATAGACTGAGCCCTTCAAGTAAAAAGACACTTTTACAGAGCAAGGTTAGAGTCAACCACGGCCAGCTTGAAACTGACTTGAGGCTCTAGTCAGTTTCATAGGAAGGGACTAGAAGGAAGTATTGAAGTTACACTTCCTTCAAAATGGATACCCGCAGCTTCCCTCAAACTCCAGAGAGTATGTTATTCCTCTCTCTCTTTCTTCCTCTCTTATTAATCAACTAATGAAGTAGCCAAAAGGTTTTGATTAAATACAAATGGGGTTTATTGTCTTCTAGGATAGACTGGCAGGGGAGAGGATACAAGGTAGCCACTTCAAGAAACTTCAGGTGGGGGAAGGGAGGCAGGAATGTGAGACTGAGAAAGGACCTGCCTTAACTCAGCTCTCAGGTGGTTTTATAATCAATGGGGTTAGGAAAGTTGGATACAAAGATTCAATAGATAATTTGTTGCAAGGGTAAGCCCTATTTGGCTATTTAAAATATCAAGTTTAAACTAACACTCCGAACTACCCTCTTTTCAAACCCTCACAGGAATTCAGGCAGGGAAAATGAAGGTGGGAATAAGATATGGTAGGGAGATTGAAAGGAATTAGCTAAATTAACAAATCTCAAAAGAAAAGCTGCAAAATATAGGCCAGTTTCAATCTAAAGAAGGAGCTCAGATTCTCCTCGAGTTCCCAGGACCAACTGTCAACTCTTTCCCAAGATTCTAAACTCCTTAACTGACAGAAGAATTCTGCAAAGCAGTTATGTCCCCTCTCTTCACCACAAGGTCCAACAGGAATCATTGTCATCGATTATGAATCAATTAATCCATTAACTTATAAAGCATTATAGAATGAGCTAGGCCCTGGAGATACTAAGAATGCAATTCCTGCTCTCAGGTAAATGACATTCTATTGGGGCATTGTGGTTTTCATTTGGAGAATAGTTATTGAAGCTATTAAAAAAACCTGTATGCATTCTTGTCTTGATGAAGTCATCATCATAAATACCCTAAATGGGAAGAGCCTGAATTTCTTTCTTAGTTCATATATGATCTCTGGGAGAGAAAAAAGAAAGGTAATATTGTGACTTCTATTTCCATGAACTCTTTCTAAGCCCTTCTCACCTTATGATTGGACACTTACAGCAGGCAAATATACCATATAATGATCAAATTTATTTACAGTACTCTTTTTTTTAAGTTTGTTCTCATAACTCTTTTCACATCTAAGTATTTTCACTGACAATCTTTCATACCTGGAAATCTCTCCCTCTTAGTCTCTCCCTCTTGGCTCTCTGGCTTCCTTTTAAGTCTTAGCTAAAGTCTTTTTATTCTTTCTGAATTTTAGCACAATGTCTGGCATATCATAGGTGATTAGTAAATAATTGTTGACTTTACAATCCACACCTTGCACTCCTACACTAAGGATGCAAAATGACTGTCCTAGATAAGAAACTTGGAAACTTGGAAAGTCAAAAAAAAGGTCAGGAGAATATGAAATGTATTATGTTTATTATAAGGTATTTTGGAACAAAGATTTTCATCCAAATATGCTCCCAAATTTCAAATTTTCAGGGCAGTGAGGTCATGAAGGGAAGGGCACAGGTGAATTTATATTTCTTGTAAATTTATTTGCTTTCATTATGAGGTCTATATTAATTTTCTATATTAAACTCAATTTATCCCATCACATTGTTAAATTAAAGCATTTGCTTAACTAGCTCAGTTTCAAGTACAGCCATTACCATCATTAGCTCGAAGAAATTACAGAGATCATATTGATAAAAAGTGTCAAGGGTTTCACTTTTTTAATTTTCAATGCGACTAATTTCCCAGCACTGTGTAGCATATTAGTAATAAAAATTACCCTGAGATATGCATATGAGTGTGGATTTTACCACTTGACTTGATAGGTTCCCATCTCTACTTCCATCCTGAGGCATTTCAGCTTTCTCTAACCTTATAGATTTCTTTTCATGGTTGCCTTTCTCAAGAAGCATTTTTTTCCAAAGGAAATATTATTGAGAATATCAATAAATGTCAGAGTAATGAAAACATCCTATTGGTTTAGACACTTGTGTTCTGGGAAGTGGACTGAGATTTCTACAAGGACCATTCCAACCCAGTTTCATGTTAACTTGGCCAATGTTTAAATTAATAAGTTAGAGCAACAAACTCAAAATCAAACTTCTGAGCTTAGTTCTCTAGGAACATCTTTCATTAAGACAGGACTTGTTAAAAGATTCCTTATAGGAAAGAGTTAGGGCCTGAAACTGAAGTATACCATATAGCACAATATTCTAAATAACACATGAGTGGCCTGAAAATTCTTTTAGTGTACCTGCAGAAGTGTCTCTGTTCTCAGAAGTAATTCATTCATGAAGGGGATCTAATGATTAAGAGATAAGTAGAAAGGAATCACAGAGCCTTAAAGCTGAATGCAACTGTTGAGGTAATTTAATAATAATAACAACAACAATAATAATAACTGGTATTAATTTACTGTTTGATAGTTTATGAAGTGATTTTCATTTATCTCATTGGATCCTTACAATAAATGATCAGTTTTAGACAGTCTAAAATGTAAAAATTGGGCTAATCATTAATGCCAGAGGGCAGGAATAAGAACATATCTCTAATAAATAATTTTTAATTTTACAGCTCAAAATCGGCTTCCAAAAGTACATGCAAGAATTGAATTTCCCTACCTCTTCGAAGAGGTTGAAGCTCTGTGTAGCTGGCAGTGAACTCAGCGATGCAGGGTACAACATAATCATTAAATCAGCGAAGCAGGACCTAGATAATGAACTTAGAGCAATTCTCCTTTCCCTACGCAGCCTATCATTTTATCTTATTTCACTCTTCTGACCTCTGCATCAGTGATTCATTTTACTAGTAAGTAGAAAATATTTCCAGACCAGGTTTAACCTTTGGCAGAACATTTTCTGTCACTTTCTATTTTTGCCTATGTCTTCGTGCTTTATCCTCAGAAGAAACAGGAGGGGGAAAAATTTTGTTTTCACTCTTCCAAAAGTGCCTGCCTGTGTAAGGAGGCATTTTATGTTTACAAAGCACTTTGTGACCATTATTTTTGTAGCTGGAGTTTGGACTGCCCCCTCCCTGAGAAAGGTTGTCATGGAGACTTGGTGGGCTGGGAGAAATCTCTGGTAGCAAGCACACATTGCGCAGACTTCCCCATGGGAACATGGGCTTTTGACCTTGAAAGAACTTCCTTCTGGGGAGAAGCCAAGTGGAGAGAAGGAGAAGAAGACTCCATCGACATAACTGGTTCTGTGCTTTTCTAGCCAAGACTATCAGCTAGCTCGGGGTGGGCTCACTCTGCTGTTAAAGTCGGGGAATCAGGGAAGATGATCAGCCTGGGAATGAAAGTAAACTGCTAACCAGACCAGAGAGAGAGCCCAGAGCAGATGCTTGTGGCTGAATGGGACCTGTAGGGCAGCAGAGAGCAATTAGGACCAGAACAGCAGATGTATGGTTGATGAGGCCACCAGAATAAGTCAGTCAATAACTGCCTACTATGTTTCAGTCACTATACTAAGCAGTGGGGATACCAAGTAAAGCCAAAAACCAGTCTCTGCTCTCAAGAAATCAAAGTTTAATGTGGGAAACATCATGCAAATAATTATTTACAATAGGATAATATACTGAATAAATTGGAAATAGTAAGTAGAGGGAAGGCACTAGCATTAAGGAAAATAGAGGGACAGCACAGTGGATAGAACACCAGATTTACAGTTGAAAAGACTTGGTTTCAAATGTGTCCTCAGACACTTCCTAGCTGTGTGACCCTGGGCAAGTCAGTTAGCCCCATTTGCCCACCCCTTGCCACTCTTCTGCCTTATAACCTCTACTTAGTATCAATTCTAAGATAGAAGGTAAGAATTTTTTTCTTAAGGGTTAAGAGGGACATAGGGAAAGGTTTCTTGTAAAAGATGAGATTTTAGTTGGAATAGACACCCTAAACCTCTTTCTTTCCCTGGATCACTGCCCCAGGAAACTCCCACTTTCTTACCTGCCAGAATGTTTTGCTTTTTTTTTTTTTTTTTTTTTCCCCATTTTCCCTCCTCTTATCAGTGAAGGTGGTTGAATACCCTCTTTACAAGTCACATTATAGCCTGCAATACCTTGTTTTATTGCCTTTAAAAAAAGGTCTTTAAACTTGTGAACTTAATAAATACAAAAAGCATGAATATTTCTGTATACAAAGGAAAACAATAAGAGTATTGCAAGGGTTGCCCTTTACTTAGGAAACTAATAAAACTCTTAGAGAGGTAGTCTTCTACTTGTAATGTAAATACTGGTGATGGGTGTGAGTACTGAAGGAGGTCCTCACCTTAAATATCCTCACTCACCTACAGATAAGCTGAGGGAAGTAGAAATAGGGAGAATTTCAGATAAACACCAGTAAGGAATCCCAAAAGGGCCAAAATGTTGCTCACAGGAAGTATTCCCCTTCCTTTTCTTCTCTCAGATTTGCTAACATATTTCCAGAGAAGCTTTATCTTGCTATACTAGGGGATTTTTAATTTACTTTTGCTCATTAATCTCCCTGTTTACAATCCCTCCAATAAGTCAAAGTTGAGATGGCTAATGAATATGATTGCAGAGTGACCATAAAGGTTGATGATCTTCTTGGGAGAAATCATTACTCTACCATCTCCCTCTGTGATTTTGGCTAGAGTTGGATACATTTTCTGCTTTTCCTAGACCAATCAGTTTTCCCAACTTTTGTCCATGTACTAACATTGCTTAGGAAACAAAGAAACTTAGTTGCTGCCCATTTCTTTTATATAAAGGTGAACCGAAAACAAAATAAAAGATGCAAGGCAGTTCATTAGCTTTATAGTGGCCAGTGTCAGGTACTTATGATAAAAATAGGAAGTAAATTTTTATGGTTTATATTCCTTCTATTATAAGAAGGGAATGACAAATTGCAAAAGAACTAAAAATTTTTTTGTCTTGATAATATCTTATTTTTTCAATTTTTAGTATCCATTTTTCAAAACTTTGAGTTACAAATTCTCTTTTTCTTCTCTCTCCACTTCCTGGCATGGTAAGCAATCTCCTGTTGGCTATACTATGTGCAATCATGCAAAGCATATTTCCATTATTAGTCATGTTGTGGAAGAAGACATTAAAAAAAGCCAAGAAGAAAATAAATTTTATAATAGTGTGCTTCAATCTACATTCAAATTCTATCAGTTTTTTTTGTATATATTTATTTTATTATATTTATTTAATATTAATATATTTCTACAATACATATGTGTTTTTTTTACATTTATTAATATTCATTTTTAACATGGTTACATGATTCATGCTCCTCCTTTCCCCTTCAACCCCCCCCCC
>NC_058131.1:450945840-451020575 GCF_016433145.1 Gracilinanus agilis | reverse complement strand
TCTTTCTTTCTTTCTTCCTTCCTTTCTTTCTTTCTTCCTTCCTTTCTTTCTTCCTTTCTTATCAAGTGTGATGTAGAGGATTTTTTCATATGACTATAGATAACTTTTATTTCTTTGTCTGAAAACTGCCTGTTCATTTTCTTTGTCCATTTATTAATGAGAGAAAGACTTGTATTCATATAGATTTGACTCAGTTTTCTATATACTTGAGAAATGAGGTCTTTATTAGAGAGACTTGCTATAAAAATTTCCCCTGTTTTTGCTTTTCTTTTAATCTTGAATTCATTGACTTTGTTTATACAACCACTTTTTAATTTAATATAATCAAAATTATCCATTTTATATCTTATAATGCTCTCCATCTCTTGTTTGGCCCTAAATTCTTCCCTTATCTGTAGATCTGACCAATAAACTATTCCATGCTCCCTAATTTGCTTATGGTATCACCCTTTATGTCTAAATAAATCATATACTTGTTTTGATCTCCTCATGGTATATGATGTGAAATATTGGTCTGTATCTGCTTTCTGCAATGTTGCTTTCCAGTTTTTCCAGCAGTTTTGGTCATATAATTTTTGTCAAAATCTTGGATCTTTAGGTTTATCAAATGCTAGCTTGCTATGGCCAATTACCACTATGTATTATATACCTAATCTATTCCACTAATGTACCACTCTGTTTCTTAAGCAATACCAGATTGTTTTGATTGTTGCCTCTTCAAAATGCCTTTTAAGATCTGGTATGGCTAGGCCACCTTCTGTCACATTTCCCCCCCCCCCCATTAATTCTCTTGATATTATTTTTCTAATCCTCATTTTAAAAACCAAATATTATTTTTCCTCAATGACATGAAAGAAATATTCTCAATCTTCACTTTTTAAAAGTTTCTTTGATATTCTTCATCTTTTGTTTTTCCAGATGAATTTTGTTCTGATTTTTTCTAAAATAATTTTTTGGTAGCTTTATGGATATGGTACTGAATAGAGAAATTAAATTAGGTTGAATTGTCATTTTTATTGTATTGGTTTGGCTTAATGCATGAGCAATAAATATTTTCTTATTGTTTAGGTCTGACTTTATTTGTATGAAAAGTCTTTTATAATTGTGTTCATATAGTTCCTAGGTTTGTCTTGACAGATAGACTCCCCCCACCAAGTATTTTATGTTATCTACAAGTATTTTATGTTATTTATGTTAAATGGAATTTATTTCTCTATTTCTTGCTATTGGACTTTGTTGGTTGTTGTGTTATTTAAAATTACTGGGGTTCTATTTGGAAGTATTGAGCCTCAAGATATGTAGTGTTTGACAAACTTCCTGTGGACATGTGGGGGACCTTGGAACTACATTTCCCGTGGTCCAATGGGTTTCCTGTTTTGGATGACATCTTCAAGGTAAAAGATGTCTTTAAATATTGCGAAGTCGCTTTGAACTTCCTTTTTGCTACCTGAGTGGGCTCGCTGGCGTACGAGACAGACAAGATGGAAGAAGATAGGTACTGGTGGGCATTTTGAATAGATTTTTTACAGGTGCCTGGTCGATTTCTTTCTATCAGCATGGCTTTAATTAAAATACTATTTTCCCTCATAAATTCAGCCTTCATCATTTTAAAAAATAACATTGTATACAGAAATCCTGATAATTTAATTTACATCTTGCAACTTTTCTAAATTTATTTATTGTTTCAATTAGTTTTTTATTTGATTTTCAAAGTATATCATATGAAAATAAAAGGAATACTGACTAAAATAATCATTTGGATTTGCTCAAGCTTCCGTTCATTTCAGGAGTTCTTGATCTATATAACCTTGGCATAACAACAATGCTTTGCCACTCTAGTTAAGCTTGAGAAACCCCAACTGCCAACTGAACCCAGATAACCAACTGAACTCAGATGGGGAAAAGCTTTAGAAAGACTTTTCCAGATAAAACAACCATTATCTTCAGCCTCTGGTGCTTTTTAGGTAAAGATAAAAAATCTTGCCAGGCCCATTTCTCTACACTGTTAGTCCCCTTCCTCTGAGCTATATGGTTTTGAGCAGTAAAAGCTAGAAATCTCTTATAGTTAGTGGGTTTCTTTCTTAGGAAAGGAGTTCTGCATGCATGCTGTTTTGCTGAGAATAATAAACTCAATGTCTTTGCCTCTTCCTCTGGTTCTTGGTGTCTCTCTCTCACTCACTTTAACTCTGACTCTGGTCCTTGGTGTCAGATACCTGGGAAGGTATGGAATAACTGTCATCTGCAAAGAATGATAGCTTTGTTATTTCATTGCCTATTCTAATTCCTTCAATTTCTTTTTCTTCTGTTATTGCTATAGCTAACATTTCTAGTACAAAACTGAATAACAGTGGTGATAATGAGCAACCTTGCTTCATCCCTATCTTATTGGGAAGACTTCCAGCTTATCCCCATTATAAATAATACTTTCTAATGGTTTTGGATAGTTACTACTTATCATTTTAAGGAAATATCCATCAATTCCTATGCTCTTGAGTGTATTTAATAGGAATGTTTTAATTTTTAAAAAACGCTTTCTGCATCTGTTGAGATAATCATATGATTTCTGTTGGTTGATATGGTCAACTATGCTGATAATTTTCCCAATATTGAACAAGTCCTGCATTCCTGTTGTAAATTCCATCTGACCAAAGTGTATGAACCTTGTAATGTATTGCTATAATTTCCTTGCTAGTATTTTATTTAAAATTTTGTATCAATATTCATTATGGAAATTAGCCTGTTTTCTTTCTCTGTTTTTGTTCTTCCTGATTTAAATATCAGCACCAATTTGCATCATAAAAGGAATTTAGAAAGATGCTTTCTTTGCCTATCTTCCACATAGTTTATGCAGCATTTAAATCATTTATTTATTTATTGGAAATATTTTATTTAATTAATTGATTTAGAATATTTTTCCATGGTTACATGATTCATGCTCTTTCCCTTCCCTCCTCCCCGCCAAACTCCCCATAGCCAACAAATAATACCACTGGGTTTTTTTACATGTGCCATTGATCAAGACCTATTTCTGTATTATTAGTATTTACATTAGAGTCTATATTCCCAATCATATCCCCTTTGAATCATGTGATCAAGCAGTTGTTTTTCTTCTGTGTTTCTACTTCCACAGTCCTTTCTCTGGATATGAATAGCTTCTTTCTCATAAGTCCCTTAGAATTGTCCTGGATCATTGCATTGCTGTTGGTAGAGAAGACCATTATGTTTGATTGTGCCACAGTGTATATGGTCTCTGTGTATATGGTTCTCCTGGTTCTGCTTCTTTCACTTCATCAATTCCTGGAGGTTGTTCCAGTTCACATGGAATTCCTCCAGTTCATTATTCCTTTCATCACAAACTGTGGTATTCCATAAGGTGTGGAATCTGTATTCCATCACCAACAGATACCACAATTTGTTCAGCCATTCCCCAATCAAAGGGCTTCCCCTCATTTTCCAATTTTTTTGCCACTGCAAAGAACATAGCTATAAATATTTTTGTACAAATCTTTTTCCTTATTCTCTCGCTGGGGTATAACCAAAGCAGTGGTATGGCTGGATCAAAAGGCAGACAGTTTTTTAAAGTCCTTTGAGCATATTTCCAAATTGTCATCCAGAATGGTTGGATCAATTCACAACTCTAGCAGCAATGCATTAATGTCCCAGTTTTGCCGCATCCCCTCCAACATTTATTACTTTCTTTTCCTGTCATTTTGGCCAATCTGCTAGGTGCAATGTGGTACCTCAGAGTTGTTTTGATTTGCATTTCTCTAATTATAAGAGATTTAGAACACTTTTTATATGCTTATTGATAGTTTTGATTTCTTTATCAGAAAATTGGTTATTCATGTCCCTTGCCCATTTATCAGTTGGGGAATGGTTTGATTTTTTGTACAATTGATTTAGCTCCTTGTAAATCTGAGTAATTAGACCTTTGTTGGAGGTTTTTGTTATAAAGATTTTTTCCCAATTTGTTACTTCCCTTCTAATTTTGATTGCATTGGTTTAGTTTGTACAAAATCTTTTTAATTTAATGTAATCAAAATTATTTATTTTATATTTTGTAATATGTTCTAACTCTTGCTTGATCTTAAAATCTTTCCTTTCCCATAGATCTGACAGATAAACTATTCTATGTTCACCTAATTTATAGCTTCCCTCTTTATATTCAAGTCAGTCACCCATTCTGAATTTATCTTGGTGTAGGGTGAAATTATTTATTTTTAAATTTTTTTGTATGAAATGGGTAACTGCCTTCACAGTATAACACAAGGGTAATGCCCAACACCAGATAGGATATACAGGATAACTGAGAACCTACACAAGGAATATGTGAGTTGAGTAAAAACACATTGGCTGGTGAATGACAATTGTCCATTTACTGGTCACCAGCCTAGCCAGGGAAACTCAGGTTTTGCGAGATATCTAACAGTGGCCTCTTTCTTGGGGTAGAGGAAGGTACAGGAAGTAAAGTAAAATTGTTTATTAAGAATTTAAGGGTTAGGTATAGAGGAAATGGACAAACTAAAACTACTTATCTAATGTGTAAGTTCAAGGACTAGGAGGTGGGACAAAACTACACTAGCTCTAAGTTCAGGCTGACAGGTTAGGAGGGAATGTGTTTCACTGCAGGAGTCTACTTCTGTTTCAGTGATGTTCATAGCCACCAGGAGTCACAGCAAGTAAATCCACAAAGGGATAAAGTCAGGAGCTGAACTAGTTTGATATGTCCACCAATCACACCAGATTTACTGCTCAGCTTGATCTTTCCCAGGGTAGATGGTTTTACAGGAGACAGTTATTTTCTGGACTCTTCATCTCCAACAGCTAAGAAAAGCCTCCAACTGCCATCAGTTGCATGCAGAGAGTCTCTCAGAAAAAAATCTCTTTTCCCTCCACCATTCCATGCTTGGAACACTCCAGCACTTGCCTGTCAGCCATCCAGTTAACATGTCTATTGCTAAACTTTCCCTAATTTTCTTATAACAGGTAGAATTTGAATCCATCTGTCCAAGAGGACTTTTTCTTATTTGTGCAATTTATTTTTCTAAGATGGAGTGGTTTAAGTATTCTCTTTCTTCTTGTGTTAACCTGGCAATTTGCATTTTAGCAAATATTTATCTGTTTCACTTAAGATTGTCACATTTATTGGCAAATGGCTTTTGAAATTCCAATGGCTATTTGTCACAAATTATATAATTATCTATAACTGACAGACAGAAATAGAGGCTCAGGAGAATTGAAATGACTTTATAAACTCTTGGTCAAGTCAAATCGGTCTGCTAGTGAAGAAGAAAAAACCCCAGAACTGCCCAGGAAGCCTGCAGAGAAGTAGACAAAAAACTCCCTTATATTCCCAAGTCTGCAGCTTCTCCAGGGAACTGCAAAAGCTCAGACCCATTTCAGCCTATGGTCAAATTTATGGCATCAGGAAATGCCTATTCCAATAACAATGAAATGGACCCCATCCTGCAATAATGCTAAAAACATAAAACATATGCTTCTGTAAGATATCCCTTGCTTGTGTTTGCTCAGCCCTATAAGGAAATATACATGTATGAATTTGTTTGAACCTATCAGTCCCTTCCTTTGGTGCACATGCCAAAGGAATATTTCCTGTCCATTTGTACTTCTATAAAATCTGCACCTACCCTTTGTTCGGGGCGATTCTCATTAGGAGATGCCCTGGCCAGTAATAGAATAAAGGTTCCACTAATTCAAACTTCTGAGTGTCTGTAGGTTGTTACAAGATGTGTTCCATTTTACTAGTTGTTCCCTGTACAAAATTCTACCTCCATGTCTTTGTATAGGTAGTTGAAATCCTTCTTCACTTCTGCATCATGGAATCTCCAGCTTTCTTAAAGTACTACTTCTTGCAGAGGTCTTTCCATATTTCCCTTTCCTGTGACTAATCTTCTCTTGATATTTTCCTTGTAAGTGTGCATATATTGATGAAGGGACCTTTGAACATTTGAATTCCCAAATCTACAGATGAAATTATAGGAAGTAAGGGTCAGTAAAGAGAAATGTGTAAGTGTCCTTTCAGACTTTAACACATTTGCACCTATCTATTTTAAAAGTTGCTATACATGAACTCAGTTAACAATATGTTGACAACAACAAAAAGCACTGTACAAATGCTATAAAGATTTCTTTTTGAAAACAAATGTCAATTCAGGACCAGGTCATTGTTAGCAGGAACCACAGAAGGATTATCTTTGAGGACCTAGATATAGCAATAAGTGTAAATTATTCAAAGAAATAATAGAGATTGTGCAATACATCACTGTAGGCTATAAAAATATAGTACTTGCCAAATATATAGCAAGAAATGGTAATTCTAGAACTATGCATTAGAAACTTTCTAAGATTTGTGGAGTGACAGAGGGCAAATCTCCATGGTACAAACAAAAAGACTTCAGAATTTCCTTGAGAAATCAATGACTAAGTTTTACTAGAACCAGAGTATTATTCCAATCCAATGTTTTTGCCTACAATCACCCTGACATTATGTTGATCCATAAAAATGTATAGCAACTTCTTTTAAAATAGATTTTGTCATACTCACCATTGCTAAGCTTCATGGATGGAAAAGCTTTCCAAAAATTGAGTCCTAGCAGAAATAATTGAAATTATCTGGGAACAAGATGAGATGCCAATCATTTCCATTGTTCTGCTTGCCATTGGATTTGTTCTGAGGCTACTTTTAGAGAGCTCACTGAAGATGAGCTTACAACCTAAATACTTTTATTTGACTACAAAAAGCCATCATTTTATAGACCTTTGCCACACTAAATTAAAAGAAAAATGGAAGAATGATTTGTCCCGGGACCATTTCTACCTGAATTACATTGAAAAAAAGATTGACTTTTTCTCTAATAATGGTAACAATTGTATTTTAGGCTCACATACCACTTTTTGATTTTCAGAATAGATTTCAGGATACCAGAAACCTGGTAGATCAGAATGGCTATTCTTTTTATCTTTTTCAGATGAAAAAAATGAGTTTTAAGTGACTTGAACAAAATCATACTGCTACTATGTTAATTGGTGGAATCACTTGAATCTGGATCCACTTTTGATCCTAACTCTATTCACATATTCTCTCTCATATTCCTTTGCCAATGAACAAGGATTTTTTGGAGACTTACTGTGTCAGGGGTCATTAGCCTTTGGAAAGGTTTATGATACAGTATTAAAACTAAGTACTGAGACTAGAAATACAAGCAAAAATGTAGGAAGTCTTTACCCTCAAAAAGCCTTTGTTCTGGTTGGGGCAGCTAGATAGCTCAGTGAATTAAGAGTTATACCTAGAGATGGGAGGTCCTGGGTTCAAATGTGGCCTCAGACTCTTCCTAGCTGTGTGACTCTGGGCAAGCCACTTTAACCCCCATTGACTACCCCTTACCACTCTTCTGCCTTGGAACCAATATACAGTATTGATTCTCAGACAGACATTAAGGGTTAAAATTTTTTTTAAAAAAGCTTTTATTCTAATGCGGGAAGAGCACACATAATAAGAAGCTGAACTGGGAAGGGAAGAAAAGAAGGTATCTGTATAGGGGCATAGTGAAGAAAGAAGTCTGGAGAGTCAAGAGTCTAGAGGACACTGAGTGTAACAAAGTGAAGACAGCTAGCTTGGGTACTCTCTTCAAAATGGAGGTTTGGGGAGGAACTGGCTAATCAGAGGAGGAGGCTGCAAGATAGATGATCTTCCAGTGGGAGAAGGCTACTGGGTTGTGATGGAGAAAGAAATCTGGAGAGTCAAGAGCAGATCCTAGCCTTATTCTTTGTCCTGGGTTTGAAGGTATTATTTCAGAAACTGAGGAGGTGATTTGTCTCTCCTGCATCTTCCCTAATATTTAGCATCAAATGCTCTCCAAATGGATAGTTATGCAATAAATGCTATTTTTGCATCACTAAAAAGTGAAAACAGCCTCATATGTAGTTTATGTAGTTAAAGTAGAGTTTATTAAAAGCCAGAACAACTAACCAGCTCTCAAGATGATATAGAATAGCGCAACAACTACTAGATTCCTTCTAGGCTTGTTATAGGTCCTCATGCCTTGTTCAGTATTCATGCATATGAAGGCCAAGAAGCAATTTATCTTCAGTAGTAGTTATCTCTGGCAGCAGTTTACCTTTGTCAGAATGCAATTTGAGATGGATTTAATCTAATGTGCAGAAAAAGCCTTGCATCTTATGCCCTTATAAATGATGTCTGATTTTATAATCTGACTTTACAATCATTGGATTAGGGATCCAGAACCTAACCCAGCTGTTTGTTGATTATATTAAAGCTAAATGTAGCTGTTAGCTACTTTCCGTCCGAAGGGACTTCAATACTACTTTTAATTTGTATTAAAGTTTGGAAAGTTAAGAAAAAGACACAAAATTCTTTATGGTATCATTGTTGCTATTAATTGAAAGTATAATTTGCTGGAATAAAAGACCAAAAACAAATCTTCTTTTCCCCCTGCTTTAAATTGTACCACATTCAGAGGAAGAACTACAGGAATAGAAACACAGAAGAAAAACAACTACCTGAACTCATGGGTTGATGTGGACACGATTTTTTATGTAGACTCTTAATGACCACCCTAGAACAATTATCAATAATATGGAAATAGGTCTTGATCAAACCAGTGGAAATGCGTGTCGGCTATGGGAGGGTGGTGGTAGGGTGGGGGTAGAGAGAACAAGAACATGAATCATGTAACCATGGAAAAATTTTTTTCTAAAAAAAAAAATAAATAAAAATAAATTGTACCAGCTTCGTAGTTTTGTTTTTGTTTTTTAAAACCTTACCTTCCATTTTGGAGTCAATACTGTGTATTGGCTCCAAGGCAGAAGAGTGGTAAGGACTAGGCAATGGGGGTGAAGTGACTTGCCCAGGGTCACACAGCTGGGAAGTGTTTGAGGCCAGATTTGAATCTAGGACCTCCCATCTCTAGGCCTGACTCTCAATCCACTGAGCTACCCAGTTGCCCCTGTTTTTTTTTTAAACAGTACCCTGTGTGTGTAAAGTGATTGAATTCTAGCTTGCCTTGTCCAGGGGATGTGCTGGATTGGTTGCGAGTTAGCCATATTCTCTGGCTTGTTTTTATTATTAACGTGATGTACTAAATCAGACCCCTTTGAGAAAACCCCCCTAGATATTATATAAAATAGTAACATAGACATTGAATGACAAATAAAATGATTGAATAAAAATGTTTTGTACTAATCTAATGTGAAGATTGATTTCTGTGGTTCTGGATCGGTCAGTTGAAGTATAGTAAAAGGTGTTGATCAGTGTGCAGACTCTGAGAAGCAAGGAGAAAATCTTTGTCAGATCTTTGCCCATGGGAACTTTGGCAGTGAAGAGATTTTGATTTGGAGCATTTGTGGAGAGTTGGCACTATTAGAAATGGTCTCCAGGTATACAGAAAAGATTGATAATGGCTTTCTCAAGTTCCTAGACATTAAGGCACGGCATTAGGGTATGTTTGATCTGATAGAAAGTGGAGTTTCGAGTGGCCAGGGGGACCTGCAAGGTGTTATGCCTTGATCTGATGAAGATGAAAGAGTTAAAACATCACATGGATGAAAAATTGAAGAAATATTTGTATGAGTCCCATTAACTCACATAGGACAGATGCATATGTGCTTTATATCCACAAAGCCAATGAAAGGCTTTCAGTTGTTAGATAAGGAAATAGGTGCAAAAGGAAAGAAGAGTGATGATGGTAGTTTGGCTAGTAAATGAAGTAAATTCTGATTCTAGAATGAGAAAGATACAACCTCCACCCCAGTGAGTATAAAAGCCAGCTGGGTGAGTTTGGCAGAAGTCAGTTAATACCCAAAGAGGCTGGTTCAGCCTGGGTCAGCTGGAGGAAAGTGTCGATGGTCCACCTTACAGACATAATCACAGGGTATATGATAAAATACACAGAATGGCACAAAAGAGAGAAAGCATTAACTGGATTATGCTTTGTATAGTGCAGTTAAATATGCAACTCTTAGCTCCCAGGCTAAGGTAACAAGCCTGGAGACTGTTACCATAGAGATGTCAGACTCTGAAACTGGCAAATAGACTGTCCCAGAGCTCACCAATTTGATAACATCTTTTTGAACCTGACTTTTAGAGACTTGTTGGAGGAAGAAGCCAGAAGAGATTGTCTTTCTTTGTGTATGAGGCATCAGACCTATGACCACTTAACTACCTTGCCCTCTTCCTTCTAGACTCTGGAGGGCTACTTTTATAGAATGGTGATATTTAAAAATTAATGGGATATTCCCTGCTAGCTCCACTAGACATCTTGCTCAGTTAGGAGAAGAAGAGCAAGAAAAGACAGAAGCGTAATCCTTTTAGCTGCTAGCCCAAAAAGCAGTCATGTTTTTATGTTTTTTATCTCCCAAATGGTTTCCCCTTTGTATTATCATGCATCATAATTATAAAAGAAAACACAAAACTGACAGCTGCCTAAACCGTTTTTTTATGTGTAATAGTGGAATAGGACTGGCCAGTGAGTTCAGTCCTTAAGAGCATGAGCAGCAGGATAAGTAGCTGCTTTCCCCTCCCATCTTCCCCTGCCCTCCAGGAATCATAGCAGCTTATCCTCCCATGCCAACCAAGCTGGAAAAAGCTAGAGCTAAGAGATATGTTCAGGCTTTTGAAAGCACCACAGTTCTGGTTTCACAGTAGTCAAAAAGGTTTCTCTTTACCACATGGTTGGTGTTATAAATAAAAGAGGGTAAACTGGATACTACCACTATTAATTTGATGACAGTAGTGGTAGTTTAGATATGTGGTTAGTGCAAGATCACCTGAGTCTTGCCACCTAACTGGATGTTGTAACAACTCCCTCCTTTATAACAGTGCCCAGGCAGGATTCCTCAGGTCAGTGGATGGGTATCCCTTTCAGGTCCCACTTGGGTTGATCAATAGTGGGTATTGGGCTCTATTAGCCTTGGACACATTTATCTGACTGCGTTTTCTCCCTTCCCAGAGAAGTGATGAAATAACCACTCCAGGAAGGTACTTGATGAGTTATATATATATTTTTGGCAAGGAAGGAATGTTTAGGAAATGGGAAGAGGAATAGGAAACCCTAAACTAATCTTTGACAATACTAATCCCTCAGGACTGTAGGCTGGTTAAATTATTCTGGCTTGTTCTTCAGCTCCTCTGGCTTAGCCTGGCTACAGCCAAACCAGAGCAAGCCAGCTGTTGGATGATGTCTCTCAGCTTCTTCTTCTTGCCAGATGTTATGCCTTTCTACAGCTTTTAGGAACCACCCTTTCCACCCTCTTCTTCTTCTCCTGCCCACTTCCCGGATCCCTCCCGGGCCCCGGGATACCTAGATATCTAAGGATGGATTGGATGCCTAAATATCTAGGGGACAGAAGAATCAGAGGATTCACGGTCTGGATACAGGTTGGTTAATGTCAATGGGGTTCAGACAGGAGTTCTTGCAAGATTTTAGTCAAGCAAGCCTCAGTTCCCAATAGACCAGGGTCCACAGATCCAAGGTCCAAAGAACAAGGAAAGACCCTTTGTCAGGGGCTGCCAGGGTATTTATACCCCCTTGGCCAACCGCTTTCTCCCCTGTCTTCATGGCCTCTGGGAACATCCTGAGGTCCAATGGTCTTCACCTGTCAATCAATAGTGGGACTCTCAGCTCCCAGAGTTTCAATATGACATTGGCAATCTCTGACCAGTTATATACAATGTCTATGCCTGCTCCCATGTTCTGTCAGCTGTTTATGATACACATGCTCATGAGGACTAGGCTCACTGGTCAGTCCCAGCCCTCCATTACATATATTTAATGCCAAAAGAGGTAGAGATTTGAGAAGAGGTTTATCTTTATATCTTTAAGGTATCTTTAATATTTTTAAAGTGTATCTTTAATGAGATGAGTGACATTATCTCTGATCCAGAGATAATGAATTTGAAGACATAAGGAGAAGGGTTGACACTGATCTCCTTTGGATTTCCCACATTCAGGAGAAACTTTACAATCACATCCCCAAGCAAGTTTCCCATAAATGTGAGAGTATATAGACATATTATAATTTATATACCTTTAGATTGTAATGGGAATTAAAAACTTTTTATTTCCTTTTTTTCCTTCTCCAACTGAAAGCCCATCTTCTCTTAATATTAACCTCACCTGACCAAAATCAGTCCTGTGGACTGTTACTTAAAGCATTAGACATTCCTTAAAAAGAAGTCAGAAGAAGAATCTTGAATATTTCTTATTCCTTGGATCTCGCCTTAACTCCTAAATATTCCTTCTCAATTAGTCTCTCTAAATGTTGTTTAATTTATTATCTGACTTAGTTTACCCATAGAGTTTGTTATGAGATTTGTTTCCCTAGGGGATATATGAGATTATGACACCATTTAACTATGTTTGTTCAATTTTTATAGCATTGAAGGAAGCATGAGGTTATGGATTTGTCTTTTCTTTCCCTTTTGTGGCCCAAGAAGAAACATTACCCCAAGTGTGTGTTAAGTCATTGAATTCTAGCTTGTCTTGTCCAGAGAATATTAAAATGCTAGACTGGCTGAGATTTAGCCATATTCTCTGGCTTGTTTTTATTAACATGATGTACTAAATTAGATCTCTTTGAGATAAAAACATAAGCGACATTAAATGAGTAATAAATTATTTCTCTGTCACTCTGACATAATTTTGCCCATGAGGGCATACTAATGATTGTTCAGATGTTTTTCCAGACCTGAAGATATACTAAAGCATAATAATAAAACCTAGGTTTTTACCTCTATAATTTCTACATTGTGGTAAACATATTTTGGCAGCAGTTACCTACTACATGAATTCAGAGAGGATATATTTCTCCCCACAGCAAGATTCAACATAGATAAATGTTGAAGCATATAAGACCCTAGTCAGGAAAAGCCTCACCAGGAGAGCATTCTGAGCCAACCTCCCCTTATGAAGAGGGATATCAGGGAATCAGGAAGCTGCCCCTCTCCTCATCTTTAATTTCTCCAGTCCCATTTATTACTATTATTCAAGCCCAGTAGATGGAATATCTATTATATATAGAATTCCCTAGGGTCAGGAAAGGTCAAATTTTTATGTAAGATCTGATCTAGATATCATTAGTAAGACTATAGTGAACAGGAAAAAGCAACAGTCAAGAGCAAACTCATGAGTCTTTTACTCTCCTTTCCTATAAATATAATTATATTTATAATGACAGAGTCAGGGAGGAGGGCTCCCTTTGGTTTCAAGAGGTCATTGTTGGATAGAGAAAGGGTGTCCAGATGCAGAGGTGGAGGAATTTCCAATGGCTTTGGAAATGAATTGTCAAATTTTTTTTTGCTAATCAGAAAGGTATAGAATAGACCCTTCCAATGAAGTTGGAAGGCATTACTTTGTTGACAGATTTTCACAAAGATTCGGTCTTCTGACTGAAGTTATGGCAGGGAAAATGAAATGGTCAGGGCAATACTTCCAGAATTGTTGGTGGATAGACCTAGCATATCTCCTTTATGTTTTATAATAATTAATCATGATTTCACCCAACAATAGAAGGGGTCTAAATGACATGGAGATCTGTTGGTCTTCTTGTAGGATGAGTGTGAGATAGTGGTGAAGGAGACAGTGGCAGAAGGCAGAGCTCTTGGTGAATGACCTTAATTTTTTAAGTAAACATTAGGCAAATTTCTTAGCTTAAAGGGTAAGGAGAAAGAAGATTTGAGAAGGGTACTTTGTAAAAGAATAAGAGGGCATTCATGTCTTAAAACATTAAAAACCTCATCAATGGAGATGGAGGGGATGCGGCAGGAGAGCTACAGCTTCTCCCTCCCTCTCACCCTTGAATAGGATAATATAATGAGAATAAATAAATGGGAGGGAGAAATGATAGGGAAAGGATGGTTATTAAAGTAATTTCCATATAATCTATGGTTGTGTGTTCTATATCTAGTGTTCACAGAGGACAAGTTCCTCTGGTGTGAGGGCTTACTGAGCCCTTTTCAAGGCTGTTCATTCATGTTTGATGTCTACCTTCCACCCAGCTCTTAGTTGTGACTTTAGAAGCTGTAGCATGTGCAGTGTGAGTGGTCACATCCTGATAACAATCTCAGCAGACAAGCTAAACCTTGGTGAGGGTAACTGACAGATATCAAACCTGTAAGAGAATTAAGGGGATGCCTATCCCATGCATGTGAAAATTTCCCCAAGTGGAATGGGCAGATGAGAGAACAATTTGTTCCAATGGTCATGAGAGTGGCTAAAAGTAGGCACTGGGGAGCACCTAGAGCTCTGTCAAACATTGAAAACACCAAGGTCATCCACTGCACCCTGGGTCATCACCACTCATCCTGACTTTTGTCTTGCCACCAGACTTCTGTATCTCTGGAAGAGAGAATGAGGCTAATGACTGAGAAACTTTGCCTCACTTAAATCCAATTCACATGCAAGTCAAGACATCACCTCATGGTATCATTGGTCCTCTTGGAAAAATGGGATAAATAAAAATATAACTTAAACCAGTTAATTCATTTGGACATGGTGTTAATGAAATTGAACTTTCAGGTTCTCAACAGATCACTTTATTTATACAGAGGAATTAAAAAAACTTTTTCATTTCCCACATATTGCAAAAATGTGTGTCCCTGTGCAAAAGGGATCATAGAATTTCGAGCTAACAAAGGAACCTAGAGATTATCCAGTTTGTGGAGTCAAGAAAAAGATCAAGTAACTTTCTATAGTTTTTCTTAACATGAGTGACTCCATCTTAGAAACACTCTCTATTTCATCCAAACTGAGGAAACATATATTTCTCACTTGTCTCATGCTTTTAAGATTTTGCCATTTTTTCCCTTACCAATATAACAAACATCAACTATATCACTGGTATCCAAACATTTTAGATCGCAAAACTTTATTAATTAGAAAAACTTTTTATGTACTTTTAGCATATGTACATTAATTTGTTTGTACATATATGTATCTATCCTATTGTATTAACATTATATATATTATTAAACATGCATAGATATTTAAAGGGATGAGATAAAGACAAAACAAACATTTTAAAATTTAAAAATGTTATAACCATTTTGTGCTTGCTAAAAATATTGCTGATAATGTTTTTTAGTAAGAGCATTATGCTTCATTATTTGTGAACAATCTTTGTATATGTCTTGAGGAAGTGGGTCAACTTATAAATTATAATTGTTAGTAAATACTCAGTTAATGTAGTTAGACAACCAAATGAATTTTTAAAGATCCCATTTAGTTACAATAATCTAATAGGTCATAACAGTCAGTGAACAACAACTTCTCAACAAGAATCATATTTTCTTTGTAAAATACAGTAGACAAACCAATAAGTAAGAATGGATTGTCTGATTTTGCTTCAGCAGAAAGATTTCAATGTAATTCCATTTTGTTTGATGTGGTTCTGCTTAATGGATATTATTATAAATTAATTTCCTATTCACATTTGAAGATTTTATGTGTGTTTTTGTATGCCCATGAAGAACAGCAAGAAAACTAGTTTGGCTGGACTGTTAAGTATAAGGAGGAGTAGATGAAAACTCCCTGCCTTAGGGAAATTACCAAGATCCTTTAATGTCTCCAAACTTCCCATGAAAGTGAAAGTCCATCTTTTTGATGGCAACTTTCTACCAATGTTTCTATATTTCAGTGAGACAAGGAAACAATTCAAAGCTGAGGCTTGTTAGGGCAAGATCAATGATAGGAGAGGGGGATAAAGATAGGGACTTAAGAGCAGAGAACAATAGAGAGCTGAACTGGTTCACCAGAGTCAAGATGGTGAAAAGGAGGGTGTAATAGCCTGAGAGAAGTGAGGGATGGAGGGATTGGAGATCCCAATGTGAATGAAGAATCTTTGAGTTGTAAGGCTGAAGGAGAGGTAGAATGACATCAGATTGTGATCAGATAAGGGAATTTCAGAGTTCATAAACATGAAAGTGATTAATTTGTGGGTGATGGCAAGATTAAGGGTACGACCTCATCTTTGTGGGTAGATGAGATAAGGTAGAGGAATAGGCCATGTGAAATGAGTAAGTTTAAAAACTGTGAGGTTAACTATTTGAGGTAGTATTAATTAAGTTATATACTTGGTGCCTTATATATCTTTAATTAAGTGAACTGTGAAATATGTGCCACTGTCATAAATCCCAGCAAAACCAATCCTAGTAGGTGGCCCCCTGCTCCCTGATACAGTTCTCTATGAGCAAAAGCTATACCCCTAACCTGTTCTGGGGGTAAGACGTAGTGATAGACACAGGATGAGAAGGCATGAATGAATTGTGATTTTAATTGAAGATCTTATAACATTGTCTTTCTCTCTCCAAACCCACTTCTCTTCTACCTGACTGCCCTACAACACAAATTCATTAAGTACTTATTATATGCTAAGCTCTATGTTGAGAATACAAGTACTGGGAAAGTAGGAAGAAAAATTATCTATGCCTTCAAGGAGCTTAAATTCTAATGGGAGAAGACTACACACAAAAAATAGATGAAAAGGGTGGAGAGAGGAGTAGCTATAGGGGTGTGGTGAAGTTCAGAGAATTAGGAGGGAATAGTAAATGAGCATGGCTGTCTTGGGAGTTTCCTTAAATCAGAAGTCCTGGGAGTAAGTCACCATTTGGAGTAGGGGAGCCACAGAGGATATATGTGAGGGAGGGTGGAAGAACATTTCAAGTTTAGAAAACCAGTTGGAAATGGTGGTAGAGGTCTTCCTAATTCCAATTCTAGTACCCTATGCATTGTACTTCTATTTCGTTGTTGGGCGTATCTGTGTTGGAAGGATGCTTAGCTGGGCCTGCTCCTCACAGGGCATTCAGTATCTCATGGAGAGAGGTTGTTTGATTGGACTGGGAGTCTTGGTCCTTTTCAATGGGCAGTAGTCATCCCCACCACTTCCATCCAGCTGCAATCCTTGACTCAGATACTATTTTGCTTTTTCAGAAAAAAGAAGACTGAGTCTAGGATTGGTAGAAGTTTTCCTGTTCTTTACCCTTTGGGCTTTGGCGCTGAGGCTTGTCAACTTCTTAAACAAGAGATGGGAGAGCAGGATCATGTGGTAGTTATCCTTTAATTTCAATAGCTCTTTTTGAAATATGGCTGGGTATACTTGGTGAGAGGTCTTATCCTAACTTAATATGACTATCCAGTACATTTCCCAAATCTCCATTTCTGCAGGCTAGGTCATAACCTGACAATGAATATTTGCCCAACAATTGGCAACCATCTCTGGTTAAAAACCATCTCAGTTAAAAAAAACCAACAAAAACTCCTTAGTTTTTCTTGCTGATCTATGCAAGTCTGTGGCTGGAGAAAAGTTACAGAGCCATTCTGTGAAGATCCTAACCTTTTCATATGCAAAGAAGCATCCTTGACTCGGTGTAAAAAAACCTACTCAAAGTTTTAAATTTTTTACAGGGTGTAGAACAATTTGCTCACATGTGAAAAGTGGTTCATTCTCCACCAGGTGCAAATAAAGTCTGAATGGGAGGCACCCTTTCTTCTCTTGTCTCAGTAACTTGACCTTTATGACCTATCAAATTTGCTGAAGTCTTTACAGTTGTAGTTACAGCCCTTAAGTCAGTCAATAAGCACTGTAGTGATAATTGTAAATTTTTTACTTCCTTTTATTATACCTCCGGGAACAGTTTGGCTAACTGAAATCTATTTTTTTGTTAATGAACCTCACCTAGCTGAAACTTGACACCTGGAATGATCAGATTAAGGGAAGATATTTTGATATTTCTTAGATAAGAAGCCAAAGGGGAGTTTTGAGCCAAAGGGAGATTTAGCCAACTATTTGTGAAAGGATTCTTCTGACCCTGACTCTAGTTATCTTTGAGGCATAAAAATTTCCCTTCTCAATCAGCTCATTGTAAACCCTCTAAATGTAATTTAATCTGTAACCTGATTTAGTTTGCCTAAAGAGTCTGTTTAACTAGGTTTATTTCCTTAGGAGATATATGAAATTATGATTCTGTTCAAATAAATTTGTTCAATTTTTATGACCTAAGAGGAAATACTAGATTGTTGTATGGCTAAAATTATTTCTCTGTCTCTCTGACATACTCTTGCCTATAACAAACCTTCTTAGGATTCTGATCTTTGTTCAAGGTTATTTTTCTACCTCCTATGTTTAAGCATAATAAAATCTAGGTTTTCCTGTATAATTTTGGCATTATATTTAATATTTATTATTTATCAATTATATAATTAATATGTTATTATACATGATATATAGTAGGTTTACATATAATATAGCTATCTAATGGGTTTATTCTGCAGTAGAATACCACATGAACTCAGAGATGTTTTTTTCGTAATGGTATTTATTAAGCACCATTAAGTGCCAGGCTCTGTGCCAGTGCAGACACAAAGACAAAAACAAACTCTAACAAGAATCACCAACCAGTTCCTGTTATCAAGATTCTTATGATCTAATTGGAGAGAGAACATGTGACCAAACAGCTGCGTACAAACAAGATATATGCAGGGTAAATTGGAGATGAAATTAAGGAGGACCTAGAAAAGCTTCTTGTTTAGGGAGTTTACTGAGACTTGAAGAAATCCAAAGAAGCTAAAGAGGAAAAGATGAGGAGAGAGGGAGAGTTCTAGGTATTGGGGATAGCCAGTAAAAGCTAACTACAAAAGATGATTCTGAGTGGAAAGGGTTAAGGGTATATAAGAAAATTATTATAATGTTTAAAAAACTGTTGGAGATATTAAAAATGGAAAATAAACTAAATATTCACTCTTTGAAGGGACTGTACTTTATAGAGGAGTTTGGGTATTTGTTGATAAATCTATTATAGCAAAACAAAAACTTATCAGCAAAATGAAAATTAAACAGATGATAACAGATATATGACAAAACAATTTGTGTATTTTCTCAAGGCTTTCTCTGTACCTATTGAGAAAATCATATGATTTCTGTTAGTTTGATTATTGATATGGTCAATTATGCTAATGGTTTTCCTAATATTAAACCAGGCCCGAATTCCTGGTATAAATCTCACTTGGTCATAGTCAATGATCCTTGTGATATATTGCTGTAGTCTCTTTGCTAGTATTTTATTTAAAATTTTTGCATCTAAATTTATTAATGAAATTGGCCTATAACTTTCTTTTTTTTTTGTTATGGTACCATATTTGTTTCATAAAAAGAACTTGATAGGATTCCTTCTCTATTTTCCTAAATAGTTTACATAATATTGGGATTAATTGCTCTTTAAACATTTGACAGAATTCACTTGTTTTTTTATTTTATTTAAAAAAATATTACATGATTGATTTTCTTTCCCTCCCCTCTCCCAGAGCTGACAAGCAATTCCCTTGGGTTGTACAAATGTTATCATTTGATATTTATTTCCACATTATTCATTTTTACCATAGAACAATCTTTTAAAGCTGAAACCCTAAGTCATATATCCATATAAACAAGTGATAAGCGATAAATTTTTCTTTTGCATTTCTACTCCCATAATTCTTTCTCTCAACATGGTTAGCATTCTTTCTCATAAGTCACTCAGGAATGTCCTGGATTATTGTATTACTACTAGTAGTAAAGTCCATTACATTGAATAGTTCCACAATGTTTCACTTTCTGTGTACAATGTTCTCCTGGTTCTGCTTCTTTCACTCTGTATTAGTTCTTGGAGGTCTTTCTAGTTCACATAGAAATCCTCTAGTTCATCACTCTTTATAGCACAATAGTATTCCATCACCATCATATACAACAATTTGTTCAGCCGAGGAATATCCCCTCATTTTTCAATTTTTGGCCACCACAAAGAGTGCATCTATGAATATTTTTGTACAAACATTTTTCATTATTATCTCTTTGGGATACAAACCTAGTAGTGGTATTTCTGGATCAAAGGATATGCAGACAGAATTCACTTGTGAATCAATCTGGCCCTGAGGATTTTTTTCTTAGGGAGTTCATTATTGGCTTACTGAATTTCTTTTTCTGAGATGGGATAATTTAAGTATTCTATTTCATTTTTTGTTAATTTGGGCAAATGACAAAACAATTTGTGAATTGCAAATTTCATTGATATTTAATAGGAATCTTGCCTTATTCCCTGATAAAAAGCATTTTTTGACAGACCTGTTGTCTTGTATCCAACTGGTGGTAGGTGCTAGTTTTTAATTATAAACCAAAAATAAGGAGTACTAAATCAGAAGGAACCCAAACTAAAGAGTTTCATGATAACTAAAGATATTTTCATATGTTAAAGAAAGAAACATATTGAAGGTTCAGGTCAGGGGATCAAATGGAATATACTATCTGGGTCTGTGATGTAAAGACTGGCTGGAGCCTGATTCATGTTCTGATTGATGGAAACATATTAGTTAGGAGAGACGTAGCCCCCAAAGGGGAGGGGGAACATAAAGGTTAATGGCAAAACCCAGAGAGAGGCAAAGGGTATGCCATGGTGGCAAATCTATGGCATGTGTGCTGGAGGGTGTGGAGGGGGCTACTCCCTTACCCCTCTCCATGCCTGCCTGAGAATATTTCTCACATGACCTGTCCTTCTTCCCAGAAGCCCAATGGGAGTGCTTCCTCCTTCCCCTGTCTGGGGTAAGGTGGGGGGCTCACATGTGGTGAGAGGGTTGCAGTTTGGGCACTGGGTCTCTAAGGTTTCTAAAAGGTTCATCATTACTAGTATGGGATATAGGAAGCTTGCCAATAAATTCAGAGTGCCCTCTAGTTTTGGGTGGAGTTCATTATAGGTGGACCTGAGAGTTGAGTGATAGCCACAGCCTAAGGTCCTGATTATTGAGTTTCTCCTATGGTGGAGTATTCCCAAACAAGGCTTTGCTGTATTCTATGATCTAGCTAATCTCCCCTCCCGGACACTAATACCCACTGTGAAAAAATGCGGATCATATCCCCTATCCATGTGGTAGACTAGGTTTTATATCTTCTTAAATGTATAGAGCTCATTCCCTTTGGAATTATCTCCCTACCAATTACATGTAATAACAAATTTTCACACAAGTTTTGTTATATGATCAAAATTATCTCCCTCCCTTGCTCCCTCTCTTCTCTTCCCCTTCCCAGTACAAAGATTTCTACTTGAGAGCTTTATAATACACACATGTTTTAAAATTTTTATTTTTATTATCATGCAAAACATACTTCCATATTGGTCATTGTTGTAAGAGCACACTCATACAAAACCAAAACCCCCAAATAAAACCATAACTACATTGATGTGAAAGAGTATGCTTTGATTCACATCCATCCAACTCCAACACTTCTTTCTCTGGAAGTGGATAGGATTTCGTGTCATAAATTTTTCAGGATTGTCCTAGGTCATTGCATTGCGAAGAGTAGCCAAGTTTTCACAGCTGATCATTATATGATATTGCTGTTACTTTGTACAATGTTCCCCTAGTTCTGCTTATTTAATTCTGCAGCAATTCATGCAGATCTTACCAGCTTTTTCTGAAATCATCTTGCTTCTCATTTCTTATAGTACAATAATATTCCATCACCAACATGTATCGTTATTTGTTCAGCCATTCCCCATTTGATGGACATCCCTTCAATTTCCAATTCTTTGCCATTACAAAAAGAGCTGCTATAAATATTTTTGTATTAAGTAGGTCCTTTCCACTTTTTATGATCTCTTTGGGATATAGAACCAGTAGTGGTATTTCAAGATCAAAAGATATACAGTTTTATAGCTCTTTGGGCATATTTCCAAATTGCCCTCCACAATGATTGTTCACAACTCCACCAACAATGCATCAGTGTTCCAATTTTGCCATATCTCCTACAATATTTAATAGTTTCCTTTATCGTCATATTGGCCAATCTGATAGGTGTGAGGTGATACCTCAGTGTTGCTTTAATTTACATTTCTCTAATCAAGAGGGGTTTCATTTTTTCATATGATTATTGATGGCTTTGATTTCTTTATCTGACAATTGCTTGTTTATAACCTTTGACTGTCAGTTGGGGAGTGGCTTGTGTTCTGATAAATTTGACTTAGTTCTCTATAGATTTGAGAAATTATACCTTTAATCAGAGAAATTTATTATAAAATCTCTCCCCCCCCCAGTTTGTTGTTTCCCTTCTAATCTTGGTTACATTAGTAACCTAATTTAATTATAGTATCACTCTTTATATTTAAATCATTTATCCATTTTGACCTTACCTTGGAAGAGGGTGTGAGATATTGGTCTATACCTCTTTTTTTTTGTCATATTATTTTCTAATTTTCCTAGCCATTTTTGTTAAACAGTGAGTTCTTATTCCAGAAGTTCCAGAAAAATCCATAAGGGTCTTTAGGTTTATCAAACACTAAGTTGCTAAGGTCATTTACCCTTGTGTATATTGTGTATCTAATCTTTTCCTTTAATCTACCATTATATTTCTTAGCCAGTACCAGAATGTTTTAGTGATTACTGCATTATAGTATGGTTTGAGATCTGGTAAAGCTAGGCCACCTTCTTTCACTTTTTTTCATTTGTTCCCTTAATATTTTTGAATTTTTTTCCTTCTAGATGGATTTTGTTATTATTTTTTCTAGTTCTATAAAATAATTATTTGGTAATTTGATTGATATGACACTGAATGTAAATTGATTTAGGTAGAACTGTCATTTTTATTATATTTGTTTCTGCCTCCCCATTAGTAACTGATATTTTTCCAATTGTCTAGATCTGACTTTATTTGTGTGAAAAGTGTTTTTTAATTGTGTTCATATAATTCCTGAGTTTGTTTTGTCAAGTAGATTCCCAGGTATTTTATATTGTCTAGTGTTATTTTAAATTGAATTTATCTTCCTATTTCTTGCTGCTGAACTTTGTTGGTAATATATAGAATATGTAGAAATGCTAATGATTTATTTTGTATCCTGAAACTTTAATAAAGTTTTAAATTATTTTAACTAGTTTTTTAGTTGATTCTCTAGGATTCTTTAAGAATACCATCATATCATCTGCAAAGAGTAACAGTTTAATTTCTTCATTGCAGATGATACTTGCTGATGGTTTTAGATAAATATTACTTATAATTTTAAGGAATGACTCACTAATTCCTATGCTTTCTAGTGTTTTTTAATAGGAATGGATGTTGTATTTTGTCGAAGACTTTTCCTGTGTCTATTGAGATAACCATTATTAGTTTGGTTATTGATATGATCAATTATGCCAATAGTTTTCCTAATATTAAACTAGTCTTGCATTCTTCATATAAATCACACCTGGTTATTGTGAATGATCCTTGTGATATATTGCAGTAGTGTCCTTGCTTGTATTTTATTTAATATTTTTGCATCTATATTCATTAGTGTAATTGGTTTATAATTTTCTTTCTCTGTTTTTGCTTTTAGGCAACAGTACCATAATTGTGTCATAAAACAGAATTTGGTAACATTCCTTCTCTGCTTATTTTCCCAAATAGTTTATACAGTATTGGAATTAATTATTCTTTAGATATTTGATAGAATTCACTTGTGATCTGGGGATTTTTTTCTTAGTGAGTTCATTTATGATTTGTTGAATTTCTTTTTCCAATATGGGATTATTTAAGTATTCTGGGCAGTTTTTATTTTGTAAATATGCATTGATTTCACTTAGATCGTCAGATCTATTGGCATATAATTGGGCAAAATAACTCATAATGATTACTTTAATTTCCTCTTCATTTTTGATACTGATTATTTGATTTTCTTCTTTCTTCTTTAAAATAAAATTAACCAAAACACGGTCTATTTTACTTATTTCCCCCTGCCCCATAAAACCAACTCCTAGTCTTATTTACTAGTTCAATGGTTCTTTTACTTTCAATTTTATTAATTTCTACATAAATTTTTAGGATTTCCAATTTGGTCTTTAAATGAGGATTTTAAATTTGTTATTTTTCTAGGTTTTTAAGTTGTATGCTCAATTCATTAATCTGCATTTTTTTTTCTGTTTTATTGATGTAAGAATTTAGAGAAATGAATTTTCCCCTAAGTATTGCTTTGGCCTTATCCCATAAATTTTGATATGTTGTCTCCTCATTGTCATTTTCATCAGTAAAATGACTGATTGTTTCTATAATTTCTTCTTTGAACCACCCTTTTTAAGCATTCAATTATTTAATTTCCAATTAATTTTTTATTTGTCCTTCCATGGAGCTTTATTGCTTATAATTTTTATTGTGTTATGATATGAAAATGATGCATTTATTATTTCTGTTTTCTGCATTTAGTTGTGAAGTTTTTATGCCCTAAAACATGGTAAATTTTTCTGTAGGAGTCCTGTACTAATGAAAAGAAAATAAATTCCTTTCTATCCCCATTCAATTCTCTGCAAAGAACTATTAGCTCTAACTTTTCTAAAATTTCATTCACTTCCTTTACTTCTTTCTTGTTTATTTTTTGATTTGATTTATCTAAAAGTGGAAGCTGAGGTTCCCCTCTAGCATTAGAGTCTATTTCCTCCTGAAGTTAATTTAATTTCTTCTTTAAAAATTTAGAGATTATACCATTTGCCGTATATAAGATTAGTATTGATATTACCTCATTGTTTATAATACCTTTAGCAAGATCTGATTTCTTTCCTTATCTCTTTTAATCACATCTGTTTTTGCTTTAGTTTTGTCTGAGATTATGATTGCTACTCCTGCTTTTTTTTACTTTAGATGATGCATAATAAATTCTCCTCTAGCCTTTTACCTTTACTCTGTGTATATTACCCTGCCTCAAATGTATTTCTTGTAAACAACATATAGTAGGATTCTGTTTTTTAATTCACTCTGCTATCCACTTCAATTTTATGGGTGAGTTTATGCCATTCACATTCACAGTTATGATTACTAACTGTGTATTGCCTTCCATATTATTTCCCCCTTTTGATTCTGTTCTTTTTTCTTTAACTCTGTCCCTCATTACCTGTGTTTTGCTTTTTATCACCCCCACAACTTCTCTCTCCCTCCTATTACCCCCAACCTCCTTGTCTTATTCCCCTCCTACTTCTCTAAAGGGTAAGATAGGATTCTTTACCCCAGTGAGTACGATTGTTATTCCCTCTCTGAGCCATTATGATGAGAGTAAAGTTTAAGTATTGTTCATCACCACCCTTATCCTCCCTTCCTCTATAATAGTTTCATGTGCCTTTTTGGGTGAGATAATTTACCCCATTCCATCTTTCCTTTCCTTTTTTCACCTCTTAATTTTTTTTTTTGCATACCATGTCATCCTAGTTAGCCACTTCCACATCCTCTATCTATATATACTCCTTCTAACTACTCTACTGTTGATAACATTTTTAAAGAATTATAAACATCCCCTTTCCATGTAGGAATACATACAGTTTGACCTTATCGAGTCCCCTAAATCTCATATTTCTTATTTATATTTTTAGGCTTCTCTTGGGTCTTGTGTTTGGACATCAAATTTTCTGTTTAGGTCTAGTCTTTTCCTCAGGAATGCTTAGAAATCTTCTATTTTATTTAATGACTTTTTTTCCCACCTGAAGGAATATACTCAGCTTTTCTGGATAGGTGATTTTTGATATAAATCTTGATCTTTTGCTTTCTGGAATATCATATTTCACAACTTCTGATCTAATTTATTTCTGGAGATGATCTGTGGATTCTTTCAATGTCTATTTTACTCTCTTGTTTAAAAATATTGGGGCAGTTTTCTTTGATAATTTTTTTTATATTATGATGTCCAGGTTTTGTTTGTTTGTTTTTTACTATGGCCATCAGGTATTCTAATAATTCTTAAATTGCCTCTTATGCATCTATTTTCCAGGTCAGTTGTTTTTTTCAGTGAGATACATTTTCTCCCCCCCACCCCCTTATTTTGATTTTGTTTTATTGTTTCTTGATGTCTCATGCAGTAATTAGCTTCTAGTTGCCCAATTCTTATTTTTAAGGAATGATTTTCTTCCATGAGCTTTTTGAGTCTCTTTTTTCATTTATTCCATTTTTCTTGCATTGCTTTCATTTCTTTTCCCCATTTTTCCTCTGCCTCTCTCAATTGATTTTTTAAAAAAAACCTTACCTTCTGCATTAGAATTAATACTATATATTGGTTCCAAGGAAGAAGAGTGGTAAGAGCTAGGCAATGGGGGTAAAGTGATTTGCCCAGGGTCACACAGTTCAATTGATATTTGAAATGCTTTTTTGAGCTCTTCCAGAGTCTGAGTATTATTCATATTTTTCTTTGGAGCTTTCTGTATGTTTGCTTTTGTTTTCACTGTCCTGTGTCTTTGTCTTGCTTTTTGTTGCCATAAAAATTTTCTATGGTTATTTTTTTATTTTTTATTTTTTGATGTTTGCTCATTTTCCCAGCCTTTTACTTGGCTTTAAATTTTATTTTAAAGGTAGGCTTTGTTCTCAAGGAGGATAGGGCAATCTCTTAAATGTCAGTTCTTCCTTTATGGTACCCTTATGTTTATTTATGGGTTTCAGCAAGTTTCAGTTCTTCCAAGGTGGTATGATGGCCTATGGGTGGGAAGTTCTAAGAGCTGCCTTCCACTGCTGATTTAATCACCACCTGAGACTGCTGAGGGCTCAAATCCTAGCCTCAGGCTTAGGAAGGGCTTTTGGTCTCCCTCTGAGCTTGATCAGGTCAGGAACTATGATCAATGAGGAGCACCTACCTTTTGAGTTGTTCTTTGCATGAAAGTTGCTTCACTCTGTCTCCTTGATGGTTCTTTCACTCTAGCACTCATTTTGTGGTGTTATTTTAAGATTGACTGGAAAGGATTCTCATAGTGATTTTGAGCTTTCCTTGCTTCCTCTCTGCCATCTTAGCTCTGCCTCTCCCACAGTTCAATACTTTCTTATATTCTGATGTCTAGGGTTTTTTTTTTTGATCATGGCCTTCAGGTAGTCCAATAGTTTTTAAATTGTCTCTCCTACATCTATTTTCCAGGTTAGTTGTTTTTTCAATGAAATATTTCACATCAAGCATCAAGGAGGGCTCAGTTGAAAGTATATGAAAAATTTGTAGTGAGTTCATTCAGCATAGTTTTGTGATGTCTTCTAATCCATGTAAGAGGAGCAAAGGTGAATATTGGAAATAATCCATGGTTAGGATATGGGAAGAGATAAGCAGCAATAATATAGGTGGAGCAAGGAATTCAAGGGTAAAGGATACTGTAAAATTGAACTTTTGATCTGTAGGATCAAAATTTAGAAGGGAGGAAAGTGAGGCTTTCAAAGGGAAACAATGAAGCATGGGAAAACAGAGAGAGTTGAAATAATTGGAACTTGTGGTAAAGATAGAAGATAGATGTAGGAAGGGTGAGACACATAGAAACATGAAAGGAAAGGAGTCAAAATAGGTGAATTGCAGAGTTCTAGATTGTGAGGGTGGAACATGGGTGATGTTGAGATTTAGATTATGACCATAATTTGTATATATCTGAGGTTAAGAGAAGATGTAGGTAAATGGGGGTTGAGAATAAGAGTCAGAGAAGCAAGAGTGTCTGAGGGTACATGAACACGTTTATTAAAGTCCTCAAGAATAAGGATAAGGGTTAGTGTGAGGAGGAAGACTGTGAACTTAGTACTTAACTTGAGGGGAAAGAGTGAGAAAAACCTGGGGAGGGGACTTTAGATAACAGATAACTACCACTAGGATCTTGATAGGGTAAGATAGCTTAATGGAGAGACCCTTAAAGGAGGAGATATTGATGAGTAATGGGACAGGGAGGAGATCTGGAAGAAACCCCTCTTCCTACTTCTGGCTGAGTGTCACAGTGCACAGGAAAGAAGGTATGCCATGTATTGGAGAGAACTGCCATATCTTGTGTGGAGCTAGTTAGCTTGCTAGTGAGAGGCAGAAGCTGGTGGTCAGATGGTAGGTAGTCTGATACATTGATCTTGGTCTTGGCCTTATATATAGCCAGGTGGCCTGGTTCAGGGAGCTAAATAATTTCAAGTAAGAAAAGGTAGAAATGAAAAGCTCTTAATATTGTCAGATTTTGAGTTACATTTTAAATCAGTAAATATTAAAAAAAACCCTCATTTTAAAATTGCATTTTCCTAGTTATTAGTAATCTGGAACTTTTTTATATTAATAGCTTGGATTTCTTCTTCTGAAAACTGCCTATTTATATACTTTGGCTTTTAATAATTGGGGAAGTATCTTACTCTTAAAATTTTAAATCACTTCCTTTTATGTCTTTGACCTGAGACCTTCATCAGAGAAAGTTAAGATTTTTTCAAGTTACTCTCTTCTGATTTTAGATGGATAGGTTTTGTTTGTGCAAAGGCTTTTTAATTTTATGTAATCAAAATTAAGAATTTTACCTTTTGATCCTTTCTATCTTTTATTTGGTATTGAATTAATTTCCTATTCATAGATCTGAAAGTTATTTACTTCCTTTCTACTCTAACTTACTTATATTATTTCCTTTTATGTCTAGGCCACTTGGATCTTATTTTGATATTTAGCACAAGTTGTTGGTCTATACCTAGTTTCTGAAAAACCACTTTTTATTTTTCCCACTGATTTTATTTCAACAATTGGAATCTTGGAGTTTATCAAAGACTAGGTTAATTAACTTCAGTTCATTGTGATGTATAACCCATCTGTTCCACTGATAGACGTTATTTCTTAATCAATACTGAATATTTTTGATGATTACTATTTTGTAGTGTAGTTTGATACTGCTAGATTTCTTTTATTCCCTCCCACTTCCCATCATTTCCCTCAAGATTCTTTATGTTTTATTTTCTAGATATATTTGTTATTATTTTTTCTAGCTCTATAAAAAAATTCAATTGGTATGATAATGAATAAGGAAATTGATTTAGGTAGAATTGTCACTTTTATTATATTGATTTAATCTGTCCATGAGCAATTAATATTCTTCAGTTATTTAGATCTGCCTTTATTTGTTTAAAGAGTGTTTGATAGTTTTATTCATATAGTTCCCATGTGTTTGTTTTTTTTAAACCTTGCCTTCTGTCTTAGAATCAATATTGTATATTGGTTCCAACACAGAAGTGCAGTAAGGGCTAGGCAATGGGGGTTAAGTGACTTGCCCAGCATCACATAGCCAGGAAGTGTCTGAGGTCAGATTTGAACCTAGGACCTCCTGTTTCTAGGTCTGGCTCTCAATCCACTGAACCACCCTGCTGCCCACCCTCACCCCCCCCCCCCATGTTTGTTTTAGCTAGTAGACTCTCAAGTATTTTGTACATTCTGTAGTTATTTTATATGGAATTTCTTTTTACATTTCTTCCTTCAAAGTTTTGCTTGTAATATACAGAAATATGGATGATTTACATGGGTTTACTTTATATCCTGTGATGCTGAGTTATTGTTTCAATGAGTTTTTCAGTTGGTTTTCTAGAGTGCTCTAAAAACATAGTCATATTATTTGAAAAAAGTGGTAGTTTTGTTTCTGATTTGCCTATGCTTATTACATCAATTTTCCCTTGTCTTATTAAAGCTAGCATTTCTAGCACTATATCAAATAATAACAGTGACAATCTTCTTTACTCTTGATCTCAGAAAAAAACTTGGCTCTTGGCTTTAGATAGATATTACTTATGATAGTAAGAAAAATCTATTTATTTCTATGTGTTCACAGTGTTCACAGTTTTGAACAAGAATGGCTATCATATCAAAAGTTTTTTGTAAGTGCATCTTGATTTAATATTATGAATTTTGTTGTTCTTGTTATTAATATGGTCAGTTATGTTCCTAATTTTTAACTAAACTTGTATTCCTGTTATAACTCCAACCTGGCCATAGTATATAGTGTTTGTCACTTGTTGCTCTAGTTTCTTCGCTAATATTTTATTTACTTATATTTTTTGCATTGAGATTCATTATAGATGTTGGTCTATATTTTTTTCTCTGTTTTGATTCGATCTGATTTAGATATGAAAACCATATTAATATTATAGAAGGAACTTGGTCAAACTCCTCTATTTTATTCTAACATGCTCTTATCCCTCTTTTTCCCCAATTTGGCTACTCGTTTATGGCTTATTCAATTTCTTTTTCTATTTCTGGTATTGTTAATAGAGACATTTTATATTTTTGTTAACATTAATTTAATTTATAGTATCAGTTTTATTAGTATATACCTGGGTAAAATATTTCTAATAATTTCCTTTATTTTAGCTTTATTTGTTGTGAATTCAACTTTTTGATTTTTGATATTGGTAATTTGGTTTCCCTCTTTAAAAAATCAAATTAGTCTATGGTTTACTAGTATATTGTTTTTTTAAAAACAACTAATTTTATTTATTGATTATTATCATTTTTTCCCTTTCAGGTTTGTTAATCTCTCCTTTGATTTTAAGGAATTTCTATTTTGGTGGTTAGTAGGAACTTAAAAATTTTTTGGTTTTCTAGATTTTTAGAAATTACACACCCAATTCATCAATTAGTTCTTTCTTTCTTTTCTTTTTTTTTTTTTTGATGAAAGGGTTTAGAGAGATGCATTTTCCCCTAAAGGAAGCTTGGCTGTATTCCTCAGATTTCAGTGTGTTGTCTCATTGTTGTCATTACTTTCAATGAATTTATCTATTGTTTCTATGAATTGTTTACTCATTTACTCATTAGGATTAAATTAGTCTTCTGATTAATTTTAATGGATCCTTTATTGAATATAATTTTATTACATATCCATAAAAGATATATTTAGCATTTGTACTTTATTTATTTATCAGGAATTTATTCTCTAATAAAATTTTTCATAAAGGTCCATGCTCTTTCTGTCCAGAGACTCCTTGGTGCTCTCTCTGCAGAGCTCCCTGTCTGTTTAAGAAAACTATAACCCTTTGAGCTATCCTTAATGATGCTCAGAAGAGTAAGGCTACCAATACCCAGTTGCACCACCAAGATAAAGCTAACCTTTGGTAGCAGAACAGGGATTCCCCTGGTGATTTGCACCACTTGACTCAGGGAAGAGTTTCATTTTGGGGCAATGGCAGGACATATTCTTTCTTACATCACACTAAAGTCATGTTTGACCAGACGTTTAATAGTAGCACCCTACCTCTGGAGGATGCACAACACCATATTGTATGCAAACTTTACCTGAATTAAAACTTTTGACAAGGGAACAAAATTTTTAGTAACTGTAGAGCTAGCCTCTTAATAGTAAAAGCTGCTCAATGCCATGTGAGGTTAACAGAATGTTTATTTTTCCTTGTCATTTCTCATATGAGAAATAAATGTAGTATTTTGTATCCTTATTCAATAATCATTAATGTTCTATCATATCTTGCTTTTCTAAAACTCAATTCAGGTCCTTAATTTTCTTCTTATTTATTTTTCAGTTAGATTTTATCTGTGTCTAAAAGGGACATATTGAGCTTCTCCTCTATTATAATTTCTTTCTAATTCTCCATGTAACTAATTTAACTGGTCCTTTATTTAGATGCTATGTCATTTGGTGTATATGTATTTAGTACTGATATGAATTTCATTATCATTTTGACCTTTGTCAGTCATGCCTTTCAGCAAAATATATTGTTCTGGTTTACCTCTTTTAATTAAGTCTATTTTGTTCATGCATTCTTTTTCTGAGACAAGGATTGCTCCTCCTACCTTTTAAACTTCAGTTGGAAGAGCATAGATTTTGCTCTAGCCCTTTATTTGAACTCTTTGAGAATCTTTGTTTTAAGTGTGTTACTTGTAAACATTATACCATTGGATTCTGTTTTCTAGCTGCTCTCCTCTTCCATTTAATAGGTGAATTCATCCCATTCATATTCACAGTTAAGAAAATTAATTGTACTCTTCTCCATCATATTCTCATAGCTTAGCTTTTCTTAGTTTCCTGTCTCATCTTTATGAAGAATAGGGTGATGAAGGAGAAAGAATGTTCTTAGCATCATTGCTCTAGGTTTGATGAAATCTGCTTCTGCTTACTTGCTCTTCTTTTTTCCTTGGAAAGAGCCCTGTTATAGAATCATCTTTTTTAAAAAACCCCTTTGAAATCAACCTCCCATAGTTATAGCTTGTTTTGCTTATAACAAAGGAGGTGTTCATTATATAATAGGGAAGATAAATTCAAACAACTATGTATAAAGTATCTATAGTACAAATTGGAAATAATCATTAGAGGGAAAGCACAACAGTAAGAATTGGGAAATACTTCTGGTAGAAGGTGATATTTTAATTGAGACTTGAAGGAAGCCAAGGAAGCCATGAGGTGGAGGGGAGAATGGTGAGCATTTTATCCATGATGGATAGCCAGTGAGACTATTTGAAGGCAGAATATCTTGTCAGAAGAAGAACAAAGAGGCTACTGTTATTAGATCACAGCTTGTGGTGGGATATACAGTGTAAGAAGACTAGTAAAGTGTGTATGTGTGTGCTAGTTTATGAAAGACTTTGAATGCCAAACAAAAGATTTTTTATTTGAAAGGGTGGTGACAGTGGAGGAGAAAAGGGGGTGCATTCAAGAGATTTCACAATTGAGAAGCCTTGGCAAAAGTTAGATGTGACAAAGAGTAAGAATAGCATTATGATTAAGAACCTGAGGGACTAAGGGGATGGTTTGATGAAAAGTTAACTCATACAAAGTTTTTGAGAGACTGGCCAACTTATCTGTTTAGAAAACACCTCAACTGAATATAGGAGGCTCTACTAAGATGTTCAACCCAATGTTCTATTATGGAAGCTAGGGGATAGAGTGCTAAGTCTTGGGTCAAGATCTGAATTGAAATCCAGTCTCAGATTTTTACTAGTGGTGTGATCCTGGGTAAGTCGCTAAACTCTATCTGTCTCTATTTTCTCATCTGTAAAAGGGTGAAATTAATAGCAGTTACTTCTCAGGTTTATTTTGAGAATCAAATGAGACAAATTTATAAAACATTTAGTACAGTGTCTGGCACATAGTAGGTACTTAATAAGTGTTTTTCCTTTCCCCTTCTCCATGGGAAAGCTACTTATTCTTTCTAATGAGCAGGCAAAGAAAAATTGGGCTCTTGAGTCAATGGATACTCATCAAGAGATACAAAGACTTTTCCACCCAGGTATAGGTGCTGAAAATGATATTTTCAATGAAGAATCATACATGTATTACGATAGGGCCAAAAGTTTGAACTCAGAGCTTGTTATATTCCTAGGGTAAAGATACAACCCACAGAGGACAAGACACAGCATCAAAGAGTTTAGCCATTGGCAAGGGGAAAAAGGGGAATATCAAACCAGTCACTAAAGTAATTAATGATATTATAAGTGAACTTGAAGAAATAGTTGTATATGAAGCCAGGAAACAATTCTAAAGATTGCCCATGTGAAGCGTGCTTTACATGTGATTGTGCTCTTGCTACACAAATAACTGTTAATTACTGTGTATTGAGTATGCTTGTCTCTTATTTTGTTATCTAATTTTGTATTATTTTTTGTATTGTATTACTATTTTGTATTAAGTTCATGCTACAAGCAATGTTTGTTTCTTAAATGTTTTGTTTATTATTTGTATATAATCCTTAATGAAATACCATCAGGTGATGCTTTGCAAATTGTCATGTATGTTATATGTATTCTCAGTGAGCATTTATTAACTTTTTTTCAATAATATTGAAGGATAAAAGGAAAAAATTTGTCTTAAAGTACAGATGTTTGTTTTTAATCCTATATAGTTTTGAAGCTTATATCCTATATAGTTTTAAATTTTATCTTATGTAGTTTTTGAAGCTTAGCCTGCCTGATTTTTGCAAGGGACTGCAAAAATTTCAGTTCTGGGGAGGATTTTAATTCTATTTTCATCTGTCTGGAGCAGTTTTGTGGGGTCACAGTCCTTTGTCATGTGCTGTTTTTTTGTAGGGAAGCAAGACTTTTGATTGACTAAGAGAATACCAAGCATAGCATTTAATACCTGTGTGAGCAACTTGTTACAATTTATTACAGAAATTTATTACTTTGGTGAAATACATGGGGAAAAAGAATCTCCAGTAAGGTGACAAAAAGAAACAGAGTCAGAGAGAGAGAGATGGAAAGAGAGAGACAGAGAGAAAGTCAGGGAGAGAGAGTCTTTTGAATTGTGGATTAAAGTTCTTGATGCTGCAGATGTATGTAGAAGTTGGTCCTGTCACTGTTCCTTGATCAATTCTAGAGACACCTGAGAGCAGATTGCTGATTGCTCTTGGACAAGATCATTTTCTCTCTCTTGCCTAGTTAGAGCAGATCTCATATGAAGACCTCATCTATTCTTATGTATTCTTTGGTATATTCTATTAGAATTTAGTGACTGTAGAAATGCTCTGATTTTTATTTGCCATCAAGCTTGGATAAATGTGTAGATTGTGTTTAATGTAACCAGTATTTGGTAGGAAGATGCTAAGCTGTTAACTGCAAGTTTAGGTCTACCTTTCACTCTTTTTTTTTGGTAAAGATATTTTATTTTACCAATTACATGTAATAATTTCACATAAATTTTCTGAAGTTATATGATCCAAATTGTCCCCCTCCCTTCCGTCTCTCCCTCTTCCTGGATATGGCAAGCAATTTGTTCAATATTATACATGTATTATTCTACAAAACATATTTCTATATTATTCATTTTTGTAATAGAATAATCATATAAAACCAAAACCCCAAAATAAAGAGCCCAAATAAACTAAAGTGAAAAACAATATGCTTTGATATGCATTCTGACTCCAACCAGTCTTTCTATGGATGTGGATAGTATTCTTTGTCATAAGTCCTTCAGAATTGTGTAAAGATTAAAATTAATATACAATAACTAAGTATTATATTTTATAAAGTTTATTAATAATAACTTAAGTAAAAAAAAGCTAGCTAACCCAGCCCTGGTGGCAAGAAAAAGAGTGAAAAAGGTGGAGTTATAGAACTTATAAACAAAACGTGACCATGCAATGTGGTGGAGAGATTAAAAGGAATTTTGGGAAATACTGAAGGAATTCTGGGGAACATAGTCCAAAGGTACAAAATTCCTAATTAATACAATTGCCCTGGATCATTGTATTGCTGAGTTATTGCTGAGTCTTTCACAGTTGATCACTTCACAATATTACTGATACTCTGTACAGCGATCTTCTAGTTCTGCTTATTTCACTCTACATCATTTCATGTAGGTCATTCCATGATTCTTCACTTTTAAAAGATCAGACTTAAGATTGAACCCAAACTGGTACTCCTAGTTTAGATATATTGAGAGAGTGGCAGATAGATGTAATTCTAGTCTGACACTCATCTTGGAAAGAGAAGTTGTCAGCATAGTGATCCTGGATCCTAACTACCTCTTTCCTCAGCTATCATGCTGATAAGTGCTGTCATAGTCCTTGGCTCTTCTTTGCAGAGGTGGACCAGACCATGGGTCATGTTTAGTCATGCCACCCTCAAGCTGCCTGGATATATATTTAGATAGCCCATATACATTAACATGACTAGTGTTGCTGTTTAGAATAAAAATATTTAGCTTGACTTCCTCTGATGCCTTAAAAATAAGTAATCATCCAGAGAACAATGGTGAAAAGTTCATGGTGGATGTGAGCAATTTGCAATGTATAACTAGTGAGGAACTTCAAAGAAGAATACAAAATGTCATCCATGAATTGTGTGAGAGAAAGAATAGATGGTACAGTCACATAATAAGAATGAAGATGAGCAGTCAGAGTTCTTCACTGGGACACTAACAACATCAGGAGAAATCAAAGCAGGCCTGCAGTATGTTGGGTGGACCTCCCTCTGGCAAATTTACAGCAGAACATGGATAAGAGTCACATAGGAAGCACAGGCATGGATATGTTATCTTTTGCATCACTGGGGGGAATTCTAGATCCATTTGAGTATTGTGTGTACTTCCTAATGCTACAGGTAATGCAAAGAACAATTTATTTGAGTCTTTCCTACTTTATTCCTGCTAAACATGTATAAAAGGCTTATCTTTTACCACTATTATTACTGAATTACCAAACTACTCATAGCTTCTGTAATCTCTTATCCATTTAGACCATCTGTCTTCCTGATTACTCTTCTGTGAATTCCCTCTGGTTTATCATAATGTATCAGAGACTAAAAATGGCTCTCATCAGAATGGACTGAAGCCCAGTATGAATTCAATAAGATTTCATTTTTAAGCAATAACTAGAGAATAACCCTTTCGAAGTTAGGAAAGAGGCTACACTACAAAGACTTGTAAGATTGCTGCTCACTTAATCTCATGAAGGTGAATTCTTGCTTCCTAGATTTCTTGTTCATGCTAAATATATGTTCAAAATTAAATTTTCTTTAGGTTTGTTAGTTCTTTTTATGTTATTTCTCAGTGTTTGGGCATAATTGAACTGATTTGAGATACAGCTGGCAGATATATTAAGGAAAATCTGGAATGTCTTAAATTGATTGCTTTAACTATGTTTCTTTTCTTTTCGCTAGGTCCATAGATAAATGTGGCCATATTGCTTTCTTGGCAAAGACTCTGACTAAAATTCCAAGTCATGATCAATAGTAGTTCTTTTTTTTTTTTTAGTCTCCACATCAATTCCCTCTGTCCAGAATGGCTTCTATTTGAATTGATTTATCGTCATCGGATAATTTAATCTATGAGTCAGTTTAAAAAAAAACCACTTACCTTCAGTCTTAGAACCAATACTGTGTATTAGTCCCAAGGCAGAAAAGTATTAAGGGATAGGCAATGAGGATTAAGTGACTTCCTAGGATCACATAGCTAGGAAGTGCCTGAGGCCAGATTGATTTGAACATAGAATCTCCTTTCTCTAGGCCTGGCTTTCAACCTACTGAGCCACCTAGCTGCCCCTCTCAGCCTGCTCCAGATTTTTTTGAACTACATCTTTGTTTTCATCAAGGGAACTTTCAGAGAGACAGTTTCCTCATTGATTCAGGATAATACTTTGTCTTCCACTTTATAGACTTAGAAAATTGTTTGGAAGCACTGAGAAGTAAAAGTGATTTGTCCAGTTTCATACAGTGGAGAAAGGCAGGATTTGAACCTAGGTCTTTCTGGTTCTAAGATGAGCTTATCACTGCATAATACTGTCTCTCTTGGTCTTGGAAGGGACCTCAGAGGTCATCTTGTCCCTGCCAAACCTGAATAGAAATCACGATTGCCTAGCATAGCTAGGTGGTGTGGTGGAAAGAATTCTGGTCATAGAATCAAGAAGACTCATGTTCCTAAGTTTAAATTTGACCTCAGACACTTATTATTGATGTAACCCTAGGCAAATTGTTTATCCCTGTTTGCCTCATTTTTTTATCTGTAAAATGAACTGGAAAAAAAAAGGCAAAACACTCTAGTATCCCAAATGGAGTCATGAAGAGTTAAATACAACTGAAAATGACTGAATAACAACAATGATCTCCTATCTTTTATTTAAAGACCTTGGAAATGAGGAGTTCATTAACTCCTTCGTAGTTCTTTTTTCTCTCCTGTGCTTATCTGGTTATACAATTCTTGCCCATTTTGTTTTCTCTCAGTTAGAGCTTATAACATGGATTTCCTTTTTCCAACGTGCTGACTCCCAGAATGATACCAATTATTGCAGAGGTCATAAAGGCCATTGACCCATGGTAAGGAACTCATCACAGCCTTGATTTTTCAGTCTGCTACTGATCTATACCCTCCCTGGTAACTTTTCCCCCATTTGCCTCAAAAATCTATTTGGTTCCATGTTCTCCCACTTCCACAGGTTCTAATTGCACTGAGGAATTCTAACTTTCTCCCTCCTGAGACAACACCAGTGGGCTTTTCAAGCTCCAAATTCTCCAGACCATACCCAGCACAAGGTCTTCTTACTTTATAGACCATCTTAACCATAGGAACATTCAATTATAGAATACTACCTCCTTCCATCAAAACAAGGCCTCTTTCCTTTCTCTAACTTTCATTATATTCACCCATTCACCCCAAAGATTCTTTTCTCTCTGAGTCAATAGGGGTTTCCTTCCCTTCATTTCTAGTCTTTGATTTGACCCAATCACACATTTCTTTCTATCCCCCTGCTTCTTTCCCTACCCATGTTGTAATCTAGTCCCATGAAAATGTCAATTCACCTGAAGACAAGATATTGCCAATTTATGTACATAATGCCCTGGATACATCACTGTTACTTTCACCAGATATCACCCTTCACCTCTGTCTCTTTGTGTACATTTAGAAAGAAGTTTCTTACTGGTCTTTCTTGTGTCACTGTTGTTATCTTTGTCTGCTGCATTTATTCCCTTTCACATTCTTGTTTGGGTGTTTGAGAAAAATAATCTCTTCAGTTCTAGTTTTCTTTCTAAAAATGTTTCAAAAACCACTTTATTATTTAACTCCATCTTTATTTCACTCATTTAAGTGCAAATAAGCATAATAGGTCACCATGGGCTGCCTCCTGAGCTCCATAGCTCTTTGGAACACATTATTCTATTCCCTCCTACATTTTCTGGTGGGTTCAGAATAGGTTTTTGTTATCCAAATTTCTTTCCTTTGTATTTGAAGGTCTTTCTCCACATCTCTAGTAGAGCTTGTTTCTGAATTGAATTGTTAAATGTAACCACTATAGGTCTCGAGTTTATAGCCCTAATTTTTTTTTCTGAAGGTTGCTTATAAATTTTCAATTGATATTTCATTTTCTATATTCAGAAGCTCTGAGAGGTTCTCTTCTATTATTTTCTGCATGTATGGTAAGCTTTTTATGCTATGTTCTGGGAAACTCTGCACATACTGTCACTGAGATCATTTGTTTTGCTTGCATAACAAGCATGTTTTCCTCTAATCTTTTTTTTTTTTTTTGCTTCTCTTTTCTAGATTGTCCTTCATTTTTGTATATTTACATTCCTAATCTATTGTTTTCTCTTTTGTTTCTTTGATGAGATGTTTCATCGGAGTCCAGTTTTCCTATTCTATGCATTATTTTGACATGTAGGCCATATAGTCTGTTCCCATAATTCTCATTTTTCCTTTGAAGCAGCTCGTTGTGTTATGGTTCCATGTTTTCATATTCAATAGGGTCTTCTGTATCATCAAGTGTTGAATCATTTTTTTTGCAGCATTTATTTATAATTGTCTGTACTTGTTTACTAGATCTAGAAGTCATATTTCCCTCTGTTATTAATTTTTATTTGTTGATTTACTTGCTTATGTTTAAGATATTTGAATGTTTTTCTTCTTGAGATATTTGGTAATTTCAGTCTTTTGCCTGGTCCTATTTCTCTTTATTGTTCATTTTCTGACTCTGTCCTCTGGTGGAAGTTTCATTGGTGGCTGCATCTCAAAGCATCTTAGTATTCTTCCATTCTGGACAATTTCTACTTTACCAGTTTAGGTCCATGCCCCAGGTAACTTTTGTATTAGTAGAACCGGTCCAAGTTGTATGCCATGCTCTTTCCCTTAGGTTTTGTGGAATGCTACAAAGCCCTCTTACCCCACTACCCCTACATAGTGTTCTGTCCTGGTATCTTGTCATTTATTCTGTTCCTTAGTTCTCTGGAATGGCATTGGTAGTTCTAGTCATACAAACATCTCAAACCTACAAACCTGTTATACGTAAAGTGAGTCATCATATAACTCTATAAATTCCTCCTATTAGAATTTGATTCTTAGTTGTAAACATGTACCTCTACCTCAAGTTACCACCATGTAGTAGAATAGAAAAGGGACTAGACTTGGTATAAGGACAACATGTTTCAAGTACTGGTTTTATATTAGCCATGTGATCTCGGTCAAGGCATAAATCAACAACCATGGTTTCCAGCTAGAGGACCTACATTTGAATTCCAAATCTGCTACTTATTGCTTGTGTAAACTTGTGGAAATTACTTTCATTTTCTAGACTAGTTTTGTCATCTTTAAAATGGTGGCATTAGACTAATTATGCAACTCTGTAAACCCTATGAAACTTTATTGCTTGATATCTCTTTTGTACTTGTACTTTAAAAAACAGACTGAAGTACATTTTCCTTTTATGTTAAGTTGGAAACAAAAATGAACTTAATTTAGATCTAACTAAGTCCAAGAAATGGCAATCTGAAAGGGAGATATATGAGAAAGAGGTAATTTAGATGAATTTGTTCCTTGCAGCTGTGTTTATGCTCTTAGCATACTGTTAATGTTTCCATCAAAGAAATCAGGATAGCTGTAGTTCAGGCTTTTCTTAAACCACTCTAAATCCAAATTTTAGAAATAGCTATATGTCTGCCGTCTTAGGTTTCATTTGTCGGGCTGTGAGAACTGACTAGCATTCTGGGATTTGTAGTTTATACCTGAGATGATTTGGGAATATCACAATATACACGGGACTTTTTAAAGGGACATGTAGTCTTCAAGGCAGGGAATTTGAGGAAGGAGTAAGGGTTTTGAAGTAATGAAAAGCAGCAGAGACAAGGAGAAACTTTCTCCAGCTATACCAAACTGAAAGGAAAAATCAAAAGGAAGAACTGAAGACAATAAAAGAGATCAAGGACAACAGTTACTAGACTCATGTAGACATTTTTGGGCAATAGATTTAGGCTGAAGCTACTGCATGTATCTGCTTCTTCAAGGACCAAGGAAAGTTCTTTCTGCCACCCCAATTCCTCCCAAAGCTCTATTCTATCCCAGAACAGTGCTTGTCTAATAACAGATACCATAATATACTCTGTTTGCCTTATATATATCATCAACTCCTTACTTCTTTTACTTAAATATTACTTGTGTCTTGATTTTTGCCTAAAATATAGTGGCCAGGGCCAGTGGCTAGAAATGAACAAAAATTTAAATTAGCTCTGTCTGAATATTACTCCTTAATTTCATTCCAGGTTCTGTTCTTGACTCTTTAGGCTTCTTTCTTCATCTTGTCCATTTCAGCCTTCTCCCTCTGTATCTTCATTCCTTACCAGGAGCTTCTCACTAAGATCATTGTGCTCCTGTGACTACTTCTGATTGGTTAGTTCCCCCTGGACCTTCCATTTAAGGAAAGTACTGAGGCCAACCATATTTCTTTCTTTATTCTCTCCTTTGTCGACTCTTTGTATTCTTTCTTCGCTCCTTAAAGGCGTGGATTCTTTCTTTTTTTGCTTAAATCTGTATTCCCAGTGCTTAGCACAGTGCCTGGCACATAGTAGTAGCTTATTGACTTGAATGTTAGCAATTTTCCCGACTCAGGGTTCTTAATTGTTGCAATAGAATTAAAACCTTTTCTTATAAAATAAGCTTAAAAAAAGAAAGGGATAGCATGCATCTGAGGGCAACTATTTTGACTTTAGACTAAAAACCCAGCTAATTTTTGAAACTCTCATAAACAATTAAATCTTGAAACATAAAAGTGCGAGGGAGGATAGTCAAGTTAAAAAAAGTTGAGACTCAAGCTTTGGATATAAAACATGGGATTCTCTTTTCATCAATACAGCAATTGAGGTTAGCTTGAATATAAAAATTACATTTCCTAGAATTATGATATTTAAGGGACCATATAGATCTTATTCTAAGCCCTATACTTTCTCTCTCTTAGAAGAGGAGAGTGGCCAACATAGCTCCAACTTCTTGCTTCTCATGGCAGGAATTAAAGTCTCCCTTGGAGAAGGGTTGGGGAAGGAAATCATAGAAGTCTATCCAAACTTACCTCCCTTCAAGGTACATTATTAATAAGAGAAACACAATAAAAACCTCACAACTTGCAAATCATCAAAGATGATGAAAGATGGGAATGGTATTTGAAAGGCTGTGAAAAGATGTACACCAGTGCATTGTTAGAGGAGTTGTGAACTAGCACAATCATTATGGGGAAAAATGCATATAAATATAACTAAAATGTATGTATACTTTGACCCAGAGATTCCACTACTAGGTTGATACCTGATGGATATCCTTGTTAAGAAGAAAGTCCTCATAGACACAAAACTATTTATAATATTTCATTTTGTGGTAACAAATTCTATCCTTATCAATTGGGAAATGGTTAAACTAATTGTGGTACCTGAATGTAATGGGTTAATACTGTGCTGTAAGAAAAAATGAAAATGATGAATATAGAGAAGCACAGAAAGACTTACAGGAACTGATACAGACCTTGAAGTAAAGAAGAGCCAAGAAAACAATATATTATGACTATAATGTAAATTGAAAAGACACCAACCACAAAACAATCAAAAGTGAATGTTGCAGATTTAACAAGAACAAATATGGCCCCAAAGAAGAGATATGAGTAGACACATATCCCATCACTTTTTTGTGCATGTAGAAGTTCCACAAATGTGGAATGTTGCAAAAATTATCCAATTTTTGTTCTTGTCAAATCTCTTCTGTGGGTTTTCTCTTTATAAATGTTGTTATATGGAATAACTTTTGGGAGGGGGAGAAAGGAAAAATATTGGAAGAAATTTAAATGATCTAAAACAAAAGGTACACATAAAAATTTTATTTTAAAAATTAAAAAAACAATAAAAATAAAATTGTTCACTATTCAGCAGGGAGGGAGGAACAGAAAAGATTGAATAATAGGCAGTCAATTCTTCTTCTCATAATTACACCCACTGGTGGAACATATATAAGCATGTATTACTCATTAAACAATTTATAAAAACACTCTCCTAAAATCAAAAAGCATTCAGTTAATTCCTATCATATTCTAGTAGTGTTAAAAATATGGAGGCACCAGGGATGTTAAAATATAATCTAAATGGTTGTGGGTACACACACTGGGTTGAAGGAGAGACAGGACTAGGTTAGAGAGACCAGAGTACACAGCTAAGCTGCTGCTAACTGACAAAAATGGCTGTTGACCAACTGTCACCACTAGCCCAGAGTCTTTGAAACCAGCAGGCAAGGTAAAAGGTTTTAACAGTTTTAATTATGTTTGACTAAATAAAGGTGGGATAGGGAATTCTACCCTAGAACCTAATGGGCAAAACCAAAGGGCAAGGAGAGGACTTCTCTACTCTAATCTTAGTGATATAAGCAGGCAGAGCCCAAAGGAGCAGTAATGGAGTCTCTGGGTGGCTGCTTTAAACCTGGTTCCAGCCAGGTTTGACCAGCACAGCTAAAGGACTTGTGGGTGGCTTTGAGGATTTCTCAGGGTAGTCCACAGATGATCTCAGGATGCCAAAAGCCAAGGTGGTCCAAGGTATCCAAGTAGAGAGGGTGTGTTTGAGATGCTGTCCACCAGATCCCAAACTCCTCTTCCACCTGGTGCAGCTCTGCAGGTCTTGTCCACCTGCTAGATACCACCACCACTCAGGATCCCAGGGAATCAGGATGCAGGGTGTCCTTAACTCTGAGATCTCCCAGGGCTAACAACAGTTTGTGCCAACCACTAATGGAGTCTCTCTCAGAGCACAAGCAACTTCCTGCTCCTTCATTCCATCTTAGAATTCTCCAGCTCCAGTCCTTCCTGCTAGGTCCCACCTTAATACTTAATTAATTACTAACTAATCTTCCTCACAACAGTAGCCAGGTATGGAATCAAGTATGTATAAAAATATCCATATATTAATTTTGACTTGTGTGTTCTTAGGTGGGGGGTAGAATTAAGTGACTTCTTCGTTTGAATCTAAAGGGAAAAAAAGCTTAGTAATAAGAATGTATTCTGAAAGCTAAAGCACAGTACAGGGCTCCAAAGGTTATGAAAAAGCATTTTCAAATGTTTACCCTGAACCCTATGAATGATAAAATTTGACAACTCAAATGTTTCAAAAAAGTAATTGAAAGTTGATTATCTGTTTGTCTTAAAAAGCTTGATGTCAGAGAATGATTGTGCCTCAGTCAGGTAGATTTAAAGACACAGGATGTTCTGGCTACAAGGCCAATTGAAAGAGGCAGTCCTCAACCATGAGGTAAACCAATACCAAATATCTTCCCTGAGAAGCTGGTCCTTGGTACCTTCCAACTGGTACCTTCATCTTAGATGACCTGGGCATATGCCAAAGACCCATTACATTTTTATCTCCAGCACTCAATACAGTGTCTGGCCCATAAGAGGTGCTCAAGAAATACTTGTTGACTTGGTTTGACTTTTTGGAACAAGCTATGTTAAAAAGAAATGATAGATCTAAAAAAATAAAATATTTAAATTAAAAAAAGAAAAAAAGAAATTATAGGGGTGAGGTATATATGTATATCTGATCTGATCTCGTTTCTTTCTTCCTTTGTATATCTCCTCCTCCTCCTCCTCCTCTCTCCCTATAGATCTTCTTTCTAGATATTAGAGGATAGCTGGTATGGAGATGTTAGGGATAGTATGGATGAAGGAGGGATCAGGACCCAAGGCCTAAGCCAGCTATAGTTGGTGAAGGAGGAACACCCACTCCTCTCACAATAGCTGTTGCTGTAATCTATCCCTCTTTCTCCCTGACAGGCTTGATTGGTTAAACCTGTCAGTGACTTCTTTCTAACAGTTGCCCAGGTTGGGACCTCTTGAGAGGTTAGGTAGATGGTTAACCTCTCTAGGCCCGACATGAGGTTGGATTAATTGTTAATAGGCTATTGATTGACTTTGGAAATGATTGGTATCTGACTGTCTATTAGTTCTCCCTTCCCAAGGGCTGTGATAGAATAACCACTCAGGAAGGTACTTGTTAAATCACTGTATTATCTATTGGTGGGGAAAGGATAACAAGGTAATAGGTTTGGGGATTGGAAACCCTATTGCTATTGTTTGGCTACTAAAGTAATTGTTGATCAGGATTGGAGATTGCTAGGCCAGTAGAGGCTTGAGGTCTTCACCCTCTCACTATCTCTGACCTGACCTGGCCACAGCCAAGTCAGAGAATAGGGAAGGCTATTGATGTGGATGTGGATTGATGATCTGTGTATTCTCTCAGCTTTACTACCAATAATACTGATGGATCACTAGCTCTCTCTCAGTCAAGCACAGTATACAGGTTTAAGTTCAGGCCTACCCTCTTCTTCTACCACCCTTCACCCTTCACCTCCCCTGTCCCAGTTCTTGCTCCAAGAGAAGTTTGCTCCAGTCTTAGCTCTGAGTTTTGAGACCTCAACTGTAGTTCTTAGGGGGTATTTATAGGGTGGGGTCAACCAACTTTTGCCCCTGGCTCATGGCACCTGGGAACATTCTGAACCTCCCTGTCAGTCGAGGTGGCATCAATCTTATCCCAGATAATGATTTCAACAGCTATCACAATATTGCAAATTTTCACTTTAATTGAAGAGTAGCATGGTGGATTTAGAGCCAGGAGGACCTATATTCAAGTCCTACTTCAAATATTTATCTAACCATGGCAAGCCACTTTATCACTATATGCTTGAAATAACTCATCTGAAAATAATGTAAATAATAATGAACTCAGATAGTTTAAAAATATGTATATTTATTCTCTTCTCAATTTGCTCTTTTTTTTTGGGTAAAGGAGAAATAGTTTGCCCTCTTTTTATTGGCTATCCCTTAGACTATCCCTTAGACTATCAGACTCATTTCTCAGAACTTTAAGCACGAATTCCAATATTTTGTGCAATATCAATTGAACCTTGGTGAGGTGACAGGATAGAAGTGGGTTTTCTAGGGTATTATCATTCCTGTTCATGTTTTGTTTTTTTTTAAACCCTTGTACTTCGGTGTATTGTCTCATAGGTGGAAGATTGGTAAGGGTGGGCAATGGGGGGTCAAGTGACTTGCCCAGGGTCACACAGCTGGGAAGTGGCTGAGGCCGGGTTTGAACCTAGGACCTCCTGTCTCTAGGCCTGACTCTCACTCCACTGAGCTACCCAGCTGCCCCCCCTCTTCATGTTTTACTGAAGTCATATGAACTGAGGAGTTTTAGAAACTGGGAAGTTATGGGTGGCTAGGTGGCTCAGTGGACAGAGCATCAGGTCTAGAGTCAGGAAAACTTGGGTTAAAAATCTAGTCTCAGGCACTTCCTAATTGTGTGACCCTTAACGAGTCACTTAATGTTTTTTTGCCTAGTCCTCACCCTTCTCAGAGATGTTATTGAGATGGAAAGTCAGAGTTAAAAAAAAAAAAAGGAAAAACTGGCATGGAGTGAGGGTCCCTACATATTAGGGAGGAGGGAGAGGGACCAAAAATGATAACAAGGACCAGAAGAAGTTGAATTTTACCATCACTTAGAAACATTTTTCCCTCAAATGTATACTTCCCAACTTTCTTCAGTCCTGCATATACTTCTCTCACTATTGTACTTCCCTTTAGTAACATACAAATAGATCTTCTACCAGTCATATATAATAAAGAAAATGTAGATTGGCCATATTTACCTGGAGGTCAACTCTCAGGCTATCTCTTGATTTATTTCTGTATTTTATCCTATTATCCCAAGCTTTAGAGCAGGGGTTGGCAAACATTGGCCCTCAGACTAAATCCAAACTGACGTCTATGGCCTGTGAGCTAAAAATAGTTTTTATACCTCAGGTCATAATTTGCTGACTCTGCTCTAGAACAATTCAGGGGTATGTTTGGATATTATAAATATAATTATGATATCTTTTTCATTAATTTATCAGTTGGCTAGAACCTCTTATCCTATATTGTTAAATATAATTTATTAAAAACTAGAGAAATTTCCCATTTCTCCCTGTCTTTTCTCTTAAATTCCTTCATTTTCTATGATTAAATAAATGTTAAAATTACCAAATATATGATTTCTTAACAATTAAATAAATAATAACAAAGAAATATATAATTATTTATATTTCATTTGTGAGAAATGTTACTAAATCACCTTAAATCCTCTCACTAAAAGCAGATGACTATTTCTCTTCATTTGTGGGAAGTACATTGTACATTTACATTACTACACTCTTTACTTGCTTTTTTTTTTAAATTTTTAACTTTTTTTGAACTTAGAATCAATTCTTTGTATTGGTTCTAAGGCAGAAGAGTGTTAGGACCAGGCAATGGGCATTAAGTAACTTGCCCAGGGTCACATAGTGAGGAAGTGTCTGAGGACAGATTTGCTCTAGGCTTGATTCTTAATCCACTGAAACACCTAGCTGCACCTTCCCTAGCTCTCCACTAATTATTTTCTTCCAAAATAGATAATGCATTTCTTCTCAAAAATTCAAGAATAGCTCTTTTAGAAAAGATCTCTCCAACTATCTTCTCCAGCTTCTCTCTAGCCACAGTCAAAAAGAGAGAGAGAGAGAGAGAGAGAGAGAGAGAGAGAGAGAGAGAGAGAGAGAGAGGAGAGAGAGACCTTATTAGACTGATTCCTCATAGACTTTTTTTTAATTAAACATTTATTAATATTCATTTTTAACCTGTTTACATACTTTGTGCCCCTACTTTCCCCTTCACCCCCCGCTCTCCCCACACCCATGGCCAACGCACATTTCCACTGGTTGTAACATGTGTCCTTGTTCAGGGCCTATTTCCATATTGTTGTTAGTTGCATTGGTGTGGTAGTTTCGAGTCTACATCTCCAATCATGTCCGCTTCAACCCATGCATTCAAGCAATTGTTTATCTTCTATGTTTCCTCTCCTGCAGATCTTCCTCTGAATGTCGGTAGCGTTCTTTACCATAAATCCCTCAGAGCTGTCTTGTGTCATTGCATTGTTGCTGGTACAGAAGTCCATTGCATTCGATTTTACCACAGTATATCAGTCTCTGTGTACAGTGTTCTTCTGGCTCTGCTCCTTTCACTCTGCATCAGTTCCTGGAGGTCTTTCCAATTCACCTGGAACTCCTCCAGTTTATTATTCCTTTTAGCACAATAGTATTCCATCACCAGCATATACCACAATTTGTTCAGCCATTCCCCAATTGAAGGACATACCCTCCTTTTCCAGTTTTTTGCCACCACAAAAAGCACAGCTATAAATATTTTCGTACAAGTCTGTTTATCTATGATCTCTTTGGGGTACAAACCCAACAGTGGTATGGCTGGATCAAAGGGCAGGCAGTCTTTTATAGCCCTTTGAGCATAGTTCCAAATTGCCAGCCAGAATGGTTAGATCAGTTCACAACTCCACCAGCAATGCATTAATGTCCCAATTTTGCCACATCTCCCCTTCTTTCATTTTAGCCAATCTGCAAGGTGTGAGGTGATACCTCAGAGTTGTTTTGATTTGCATTTCTCTAATTATTAGAGATTTGGAACACTTTCTCATGTGCTTATTGATACTTTTACCTGAGAATTGCCTATTCATGTCTCTTGCCCATTTTTCAATTGGGGAATGGCTTGATTTTTTATACAATTGATTTAACTCCTTGTATATTTGAGTAATTAGACCCCTGTCAGAGTTTTTCGTTATAAAGATTTTTTCCCAATTTGTTGTTTCCCTTCTGATTTTGACTACATTATTTTTGTTTGTACAAAAGCTTTTTAGCTTAATATAATCAAAACCATTTAATTTACATTTTGTAATTTTCTCTAACTCTTGCTTGGTTTTAAAGTCTTTCCTTTCCCAGAGATCTGACAAGTAAACTATTCTGTGTTCACTTAACTTGTTTATAGTTTCCCTCTTTATATTCAAGTCATTCACCCATTCTGAATTGATCTTGGTGTAGGGTGTGAGATGTTGATCTAGACCTAATCTCTCCCATATTGTTTTCCAAATTTCCCAGCGGTTTTTGTCAAATAGTGGATTCATGTCCCAAAAGTTGGGCTCTTTGGTTTTATTGTACACTGTCTTGCTGACGTCATTAACCCCAAGTTTATTCCACTGATCTTCCCTTCTATCTCCTAGCCAGTACCATATTGTTTTGATGACTGCTGCTTTATAGGATAGTTTAATATCTGGTCCTGCTAGGCCCCCTTCCTTCACATTTTTTTCCATTATTTCCCTTGATATTCTTGATCTTTTTTTATTCCTAATGAACTTTGTTATAGTTTTTCCTAATTCAGTAAAGAAGTTTTTTGGTAATTTGATAGGTATGGCAATAAATAGTGTAAAAGTGAAATTTGGGAGATACCATCTAAAAGTATATATATTTTCTATGGACATGTGGAAATTATCAAACTACATTTCCCGTGGTCCAACGGGTTTCCGTTTCTGGTTCTTTGGGCGTGGGAACGCCTACGTCTCCACACAGAACAGTTTAAATCTCCTGGGTTAGGAGGGAGTGGCCTCTTGGCCAGCAGACTCAGGAAGAGACGGGAGATAATGATGGCTGGAGTGGCAGTTTTGAATTCTTACAAGCGCGTGGTCTAATGACTTTATCTATCAGCATGGCTTTAATTAAAATACTAATTTTTATTATATCAACCTTTATTATTTTTAACCTTTATAATTTTGGCAAACTTACGAAGTTTGGAAATCAAATTCTAAATTTTCCAGATAGCCTTTCAGAAACGATAGCCATGCCTGCTTTTTGGCCGTCTGGCTCAGCTCTTTTGAGCACTTTTTTTAAAAAGGAAAGTGGCTTTCCTTGCCATGCTTTTGCTAAAATCAACAGCACATTTTTGCCTCAGGTGGGACTCAGCCAGCCAGTCCAGCCCAAACCACCTTGGGAGGTCAGACCAGCCAATTCTGGCTTTTGGCTTTAAAACTAAAATGCCGGAGCCCAGCCAGTGTGTCTATGTCGCTGATCTCCTGACTCCAGACCGGATCTCCATTCCTGCTGTGCCACAAGCCTGCAAGCGTCCCAGTCCCTGTGATCTCCTGACTCCTGACCTCATCTCCATTCCTACTGCTTCCTGACTACAAGCCTGCCAGCATCCCAGACCGCTTCTTCCATCCTGCTGCTGGTGCTGCTAATCCTGCTAGTTCCAGAACCCCGAGCCCCAACATCGATGACCTCTGGCTGCTGCCTTTGCCGAGATCCAGAGACTGCTTAAGCTCTGCCGCTAAAGATTTTGGTAGTATATTCCCCTTTCTCCCTATTTCTAGCCCTCCATGTGTTTCTCTAAAGACCTAATTTAGGCAACCCCCACCCCCACAAGCTCTCCACGTGGGTATTTTCTACAAAACTGACTTTAAGTTTTTCTCTAGCCCTGAGCCCATGACCCGACACCACGTGGTCCAACAGGTTTCCGTTTCCAGTTCTTTGGGCGTGGGAACGCCTACGTCTCCACACAGAACAGTTTAAATCTCCTGGGTTAGGAGGGAGTGCTCTCTTGGCCAGCAGACTTGGGAGGAGACAGGAGACAATAATGGCGAGGGCGGCGGTTTTGAGTTCTTACAAGCACATGGTCTAATAACTTTATCTATCAGCATGGCTTTAATTAAAATACTAATTTATATATTTATACCAGCCTTTATTATTTTTTATCCTTATAATAGGTAAATTAATTTGGGTAGAATGTTCATTTTTATTATGTTAGCTCGTCCTACCCATGAACAATTAATGGTTTTCCAATTGTTGAGATCCAGTTTTATTTTTTTGGAAAGTGTTTTGTAGTTGTTTTCATATAATTGCTGTGTTTGTGTTGGTAGATAGATTCCCAAGTATTTTATATTGTCTAGGGTGATTTTAAATGGTGTTTCTCTTTCTACCTCTTGCTGTTCTAATGTGTTGGAAATATATAGAAATGCTGATGATTTATGTGCATTTATTTTGTATCCTGCAACTTTGCTAAAGTTGTTGATTATTTCCAAAGCTTCTTAGTTGATTCTCTAGGATTTTTTAAGTAGATCATCATATCATCTGCAAAGAGTGATAGCTTAGTCTCCTCATTGCCTATTTTGATACCTTCAATTTCTTTTTCTTCTCTAATTGCTATTGCTAGTGTTTCTAGTACTATGTTGAATAATAGAGGTGATAATGGGCATTCTTGTTTCACTCCTGATCTTATTGGGAAGGCTTCTAATTTACCCCCATTGCATAAAATGCTCGTTGATGGTTTTAGGTATATACTGTTTATTATTTTTAGGAAAGGTCCTTCTATTCCTATACTTTTCAATGTTTTCAATAGGAATGGATGCTGTATTTTGTCAAAGGCTTTTTCAGCATCTATTGAGATAATCATGTGATTTTTGTTTGTTAGACTGTTGATATGGTCAATTATGTGGATGGTTTTCCTAATGTTGAACCATCCTTGCATTCCTGGTATAAATCCCACCTGATCATGGTGGATGATCTTCTTAATTACTTGCTGGAGTCTCTTTGTGAAGCCGTCCAGCAGCTTCACGAAGATTCCTAGTGGGTTGGACACTCAGAAAGGGGAACCAAGGACTGTGTGAAAATGGGTTACGGGTTAAGGATTAATGGAAAGAGAATATAAGGCGAGAATAAAGACACGCAGACACAGAAAGTTTTTGCATAAGGTAGACAGACAGACAGCTAGTAAGCTCTGATGATCAAGAGCTTATTATTAGCTGATTTCTTGTCACATTTTATTGGGGTTACAACAGTATGGGGGGAAGGGGAGAGACCAGTGGCCTGATACATTAACATTATGAGATAATCATCATAAAATGCAAACTACCAAAACCAGAAACAATAGGTAGAGTTAAGATCAGTATCCAGGGTGGATCTGGCCTAAGGTATCTACTGATGTTTGATACCTATGTTAATTGATTCTTGAAGGAGAAGTAAGGAGACTGAGATAACTGACTCTCTTCTGGGGTGCGGCCTTAGGGAAGGGCTAGGGATTTGGCAAGGTCAACATTCAATTTGACTCAGGATTGCAGAGATCAATCATTAGCAGTATAAGAGTTAAGTTTTTGAATACTTCTTAAAATAATATCACAATTGATATATACCTGGATTGCTACACTTTGCTAATATTCCATTTAAGATTTTTGCATCTATGTTCATTAGGGAGATTGGTCTGTAGTTTTCTTTCTCTCTTTTTGGTCTACCTGGCTTTGGAATCAGTACCATATTTGTGTCATAAAAGGAATTTGGTAGGACTCCTTCTTTGCTTATCATATCAAATAATTTGTATAGTATTGGGATTAGTTGCTCTTTGAATGTCTGACAGAATTAACTTGTGAATCCATCAGGTCCTGATGATTTTTTCTTAGGGAGTTCTTTGATGGCTTGTTCAATTTCTTTTTCTGATATGGGATTATTTAGGTATTCTATTTCTTCTGCTGTTAATCTAGGCAATTTATATTTTTGTAGATATTCATCCATATCTCCTAAATTGTTATATTTGTTGCCATATAATTGGGCAAAATAGTTTTTAATGATTGCCTTAATTTCCTCTTCATTAGAGGTGAGGTCTCCCTTTTCATCTTTAATACTGTCAATTTGGTTTTCTTCTTTCCTTTTTCTTATTAGATTTACCAGTACTTTGTCTATTTTATCTGTTTTTTCAAAATACCAGCTACTAGTCTTATTTATTAATTCAATAGTTCTTTTACTTTTGATTTTATTAATTTCTCTCTTAATTTTTAGTATTTCTAATTTAATTTTCATCTAGGGGTTTTAAATTTGCTCACTTTCTAATTTATTTTTTATTTTAAACCCTTAACTTCTGTGTATTGACTCATAGGTAGAAGAGTGGTAAGGGTAGGCAATGGGGGTCAAGTGACTTGCCCAGGGTCACACAGCTGGGAAATGTCTGAGGCCAGATTTGAACCTAGGACCTCCCATCTCTAGGCTGGCTCTCAATCCACTTAGCTACCCAGCTGCCCCCTCGCTTTCTAATTTTTTGAGTTGCATACAAAATTCATTAATCTCTGCCCTCCTTAATTTGTTAATATATGCACTCAAGGATACGAATTTCCCCCTGAGTACTGCCTTGGCTGCATCCCACAGAGTTTGGTAGGGTATCTCAACATTGTCATTCTCCTCAATGAAATTGTTGATTGTTTCTATGATTTCTTCTTTGACTAATTGGTTTTGGAGAATCATATTGTTTAATTTCCAATTGGTTTTTGATTTGCCTGTCCAGGTGCCCTTACTAATTATTATTTTTATTGCATTATGATCTGAGAAGGTTACATTTATTATATCTGCTCTTTTGCATTTGTTTGCAATGATTCTATGTCCTATTACATGGTCAATCTTAGTGAATGTACCATGTGCAGCTGAAAAGAAGGTGTATTTATTTTTCTCCACATATCAATTAAATCTAATTTTTCTAGGACTTCATTCACCTCTCTTACCTCTTTCTTATTTATTTTTTGGTTTGATTTATCTAGATCTGAAAGAGGAACATTTAGATCTCCCACTAGTATGGTTTTATTATCTATTTCCTTCTTGAGCTCTGCCAGTTTCTCCTTTATGAATTTGGATGCTATACCACTTGGTGCATATATATTGAGCAGTGTTATTTCCTCATTGTTTATACTGCCTTTAATCAGGATGTAATGACCTTCCGTGTCTTTTTTAATCATATCTATTTTTACTTTGGCTTTGTCAGAGATCATAATAGCCACTCTTGCCTTCTTTTTTTCATTTTATGCCCAAAAGATTTTGCTCAAGCCCTTAACCTTAAACTTGTGTGTGTCTACCCACCTCATATGTGTTTCTTGTAGACAACATATGGTAGGATTTTGGTTTCTGATCCACTCTGCTATTTGCTTCCATTTTATAAGCGAGTCCATCCCATTCACATTCAGAGTTACAATTATCAGTTGTGCATTCCCTGACATTTCTGTATCCTCCCCTAGTCCCACTCCTTCTTCTTAAACTCTTTTCTTTTAAACCAGTGGTTTGCTTTGAGCCGGTATCCCTTATCCCCAACCTTGATTAACTTCCCTTTCTACCCCCTCCCTTGTTATTCCCCTCTTTTTATTTTTAAAGGCCTAATGAATTTCCTCCCCCTTCTTCTCCCCTCCCTTTTTTTACCTCCCCACTCACCTGTTCCCTTTGGTTTATCCCTTCTGACTTTCTCAGTAGGGTTAGATAGAGTTTTTTATCCCAATGGATAATAAAGCTACTCTTCCCTCTCTGGGTTGATTATACTGAGAGTAAGGTTTGATTATTCCCTCTTAATGCTCTCTTCCTCTCCTTCTTATAATAGTATTTATCTCCTCCCCTTCCCATGTCCTCTTTGTGTGTAATAGAATATCCCATTTTTCTTATTTACTCAGATTTTTCTTGGTGTTCCCTATTATTCCCCCCCCTTTTTCCCACCCCCCATGTCATCTTAGACCATTTAGTATCCTATCCTCTCCCTATGAATTATTCTTTTGGTTTCTATAATAGTGAATATTATAATATTGAATAGAGTTCACTACAGAGAATTATACATAGCATTTCTCCACATAGTAATACAGATAATTAGATCTTATTTAAGCCCTTAAAGAGTCAAATTTAAAAAATTATAAGTTTTCTTTCTTTTCCCTCTGTTTCTCATTTACCTTTTCATGTTTCTCTTGATTTTTGTGGTTGGGTATCAAACTTTCCATTTAGTCCTGGTCTCTTTTGTGCAAAAACTTGGAAATCTTCAATTTTGTTGAATGCCCATACTTTTCCCTGGAAGTATATAGTCAGTTTTGATGGGTAGTTGATCCGTGGCTGAAGACCCATCTCTCTTGCCTTTCTGAATATTTTGTTCCAAGCCTTGCGGTCTTTTATCGTGGAGGCTGCCAGATCTTGTGTGATCCTGATTGGTGCTCCTTGATATTTGAATTGTCTCTTTCTGGCTTCTTGTAAGATTTTTTCTTTTACTTGGAAGCTCTTAAATTTTGCTATTATATTCCTTGGTGTTGATTTTTCTGGGTCCAGTGTAGAGGGTGATCTATGGATCCTTTCAATGTCTATATTGCCCTCTTGTTTTAGAACTTCAGGGCAATTTTGCTGAATAATTTCTTTAAGTATGGAGTCCAAGTTTCTTTTAATTTCTGCCTTTTCTGGAAGACCAATGATTCTCAAATTGTCTCTTCTCGACCGGTTTTCTTGGTCTGTCACTTTCTCATTAAGATATTTCATGTTTCCTTCTATTTTATCAGTCTTTTGGCTTTGTTTTATTTGTTCTTGTTGTCTTGAGAGATCATTATGTTCTAATTTTTCAATTCTAGCCTTTAAGGACTGGTTTTCGGTTATAATCTTTTGGTTTTCAGCTATAATCTTTTGGTTTTCCTTTTCAATCTGGTCATTTCTGGTTTTCAATTTGCTTATCAGTTCATTTGATTTCTGAGCCTCACTTTCCAATTGCAAAATTCTGCCTTTTAAGCTGTTATTTTCTTGCCAGATCTCTTCCATCTTCTTCAACATCTCAGTTTTGAACTTTTCAATAGCTTGTGACCAGCTTTCATTTTTTTGGTAAGGTTTGGATATGATTACTTGTTTGTCCTCCTCTGTTGTCTGGATTTTCTCTGTGTAAAAGTTGTCAAGTGTTCCAGAGTTTTTCTTGATGTTCTTTTTCTTCCTCTGGAGTTCTTAGCTTGCCATCGTTAGCCCCGCCCCTTTTCCGCTTTGTCTTCACCCTTAAGGTCTGCCTGCGTTTTCTAAGCTCCTGGGGGCTCCGGTCTCCTTGTCCTCGGGGTCAGGCCTCCTGGTAGACCCCGGTCTTCCCCTCTGCTTGAGGCTCCTTCAGCAGTCTTTGGGGCCGCTTCCACAGCACTCCGGTCTGCACTGGGTCCTCACTGGAGGTCCAAGCCTGGGCTGGAGATCTTTATTCAAGCCTAGGGCACTGCCTTTCCTGGTGCAGAAGCTAGGGAAAGTCTGTGGGCTGGAGATCTTTATTCATACCTGAGGCAATGCCTTCATGGGCTAGGGGAAAGTCCGTGTGTTAGAGATCTTTGTCCTGGCCTGAGGAGGTGCCTTCACCCATGTGGACGGTTGGGGAAAGTCTGTGGGCGCCCCCCAGCCAGTTGGGGTCCCTTGTCTTGCAGCACACAGGTACAAGCCCTGGGGCTGCCAGTGATTAACTGTTTGCCCCAATCCTGCTTTCACTCTTGTGCATTGGCCTTGGTGTTGTGCGAGGTGTGTGGTGTGTGGGTTGGGGGAGGGGCTTCTTCCTCTAGCATTTTAGTGAGAGCTGTTTCACCCCTTTATAGCGTGGAGATGCCCCAATTCTGCATACCTTCAACGCTGCGCCCTGTTTTGGGGTTCCTTTGTTCGTCTGGGTTCACTTTTATTTCCCCTTGAGGAGTCCTGTATGCTTTGGTCAGGAGAGATCGAGCAGCTGCTCCTTACTCTGCCGCCATCTTAACCGGAAGTCTCCTGAAATGAGTCTCCTCATAGACTTTTAAAAAATAATATTTCTAAATGGGGGTAGCTAGGTGGTTCATTGGTTTGAGAGCCAGGCCTAGAGATGAGTGGTCCTAGATTCAAATCTGAACTTAGACACTTCCTAGTTGTGTGACCCTGGGCAAGTCACTTAACCCCCATTGCCTAGCCCTTTCTTCTCTTCTACCTTGGAACCAATACCCAGTACTGATTCTAAGAAAACAATTAGGGCAGTTCTAACAAGAAGGAAGTTTCTCTTAAGTTTTTCTATGTTTTCTCCATAGGATCCTCACAGATCAAAAGTTAAACTCATGCACTCTCTCTGATTCCTGACAATTAAGACAGTTAAAATCATCACTACCAACTGCCATCCCAAACGAACTTTTCTAAAACATTCTATTTGTTGTCTCTTAGAGATACTATATCTTTAGTTTCTGTGGGAAAGCCCAGTGAAACAGATGTCAGAAATAATACTGCATCCTTCCTTGAATTGTAATTGATCAAGTACCTAGAGCTTAGGTATTTGGGGATGCTTTGGGAATTGTTTATATTAATTGCTTTTGTTTCCTTGCTATTCACTCACTTGTCAGTCCTTTGCCATATGGATGGATTCTCAAGTTATCAATTTAACTGCTAAATCGAATGATTTTATTAGACCTCATCCATCTTAACTTCTCTTCATCTCTTAACACTGCTGACTACCACTTTCTTCTGTCAACTCTTTTCTCCTTTGGCTTTTGTGAAACTATTCTTTCTTGGTTCTCCTTCTACCTTCCTAAATACTCCTTCTCAGTTTCCTTTGCTGGTCATCATTTCCTTTCAACTCACTAAGTGTGAGTCTCCACAAGATTTTACCAGATGCTTTCTCTTTTTTCTCTACAACCGTTTCCCTGGACATCTCATAAATTTTATGGATTTGATTATAATCTGTATTCCAATGACTCCCAAATCTATATATCTAAATTTATTCTCTCTCCTGAACTTCAGTTCCCTATAAATAATTGCCTGTGCTAAGAGCTAGGGATACAAAAGGAGGGAAAATCCCCATAAAACAACAAGAAACCAGTCTGTTCTTTAGGAGGTCAAAATCTAATGGGGAGAGACCATATGCTGGCAACTGTGTACAAAAAAATTGTAAAATAGATTAAGAATAATCTCAGAGAGGGGGCAGCTGGGTAGCTCAGTGGAATGAGAGTCAGGCCTAGAGACAGGAGGTCCTAGGTTCAAACCCGGCCTCAGCCACTTCCCAGCTGTGTGACCCTGGGCAGGTCATTTGACCCCCATTACCCACCCTTACCAATCTTCCACCTATGAGACAATACACCGAAGTACAAGGGTTTAAAAAAAAATTAAAAAAAAAAAGAATAATCTCAGAGAGAAAGCATTAAAATTAAAGAGGATCTGGGCTTCTTGAGGAAAGTACAACTTTAGCTGAGATTTAAAGGAAGTCAGAGAAGCTGGGAAGCAGAGAGATGAGTAGGGAGAGAGTTCTAGGAAAGGAAGACAACTAGTGAAAAGGCAGTGGAGGGATGAAGGCTCTTGTGCAAGAAACAGCAAGAAAGTCAATGTCACTAGATCAAAGAGTATGTAGCAGGCAGTGTCATATGAGAAGACTGGAAAGGTAGAAAGAGATCATGTTATTAAGGGCTTTAAGAATCAAAAAGAACATTTTCTATTTGATCCGAAGAAATAGGGAGCCACTGGAATTTATTGAATGGAGAAGAGGGGCATCTAGCAACATTATCAGATCTGATTTTTAGGAAGGTCAGTTTGAAAGCTGAATAAAAGATAAGATTGCAATGGGAAGAGATTTGAATCAAGGTCCAACCAGCAGATCGATATAGTTTAGATGATGAGGGCTTACATTGGGGTGGTGGCAGTGTCAGAGGACAGAAGAGGGCAATTGTCTTATGTATGTACAGTTTGTGGTTCTTATTCCAGTGCAAAAATTCCTAGTTAGGGCTTTGATTCCTAAACAGATTTTATATATAACATGGTAGGTTCTGAGCATCCTATAGTCTCCAGAAGAAATAGAAACTTCAATGTGGATCTGTAATAATGTGGGGGGGGGTGCATTTGTTGTCTGATTCTGAGATTATCCAAGTCCCGAACAGGTAGGGAGGAGAGAGAGGATTCTAGATCAGAAAATAGCATAAATAAAGGTATAGTGGTGGGCATGAATTTAGTGAGCTCATGGGCTAGTGAGGAGGCTAACATAGAAGTATAAATATTAAATATTTATATCCTACCACTTGAAAGCTCTATTTCCTCAGTTTTGCAGTCTGGGGCTTCTTCATCAGAGCTAAGCTGACTGCCATAGAGATTCCATTCTTTAGCAAAGCTCCTTCCTTATCACTTCTGACTGGTCATAGCATTTGAGAATTCTTTTCAGGCTCTGAAGGCCTTATGGTCTTCTCAGAGGCTGCTACATTAGGTTAATACAATCATCACCCCAAATAATATGTTTTTGAGAAATATTTTTGTTTCTTTTTCCCTTTTACTGATTCCCCACCTTTCCTTCCCATACTCCAGGCCTCTTAACTTGGTAAAGCAGGTATAAAAGTGAGCAGACAGAACTAGCTTTCTTTATACAATTTTTAATCTCAAATGACCCATGGAAATCAAATCATCCAATTCTCTGTTTTTTAACACAGGACTCTGTTCTACCATGGCATTTCCTAATTCTTCAGCCAACCTAATTTTAAATGACATGAATAATTTGTTTCTTACTCTCTAACCATTAAAGGACTTTCTCTGTAGCATCCTGTTTTTTTTAAGAGAAGCCTGAGGTTTAAATCAATGACCTGAGATTTATTTAATAGACCTTGATCTACACGTTGCTTCTGAGCTCATGGTTTAAAAGGCACATTTCAATAAGTAGCTACTATATTTGATATTCTCTGTCTTACTGAATAAATAAATAGCATTGATAAAGTCCATCCCATAAGTAAGAAGGTGTTTTCAATCCTGATTGGATCAAGTTATCATTCAAAATGAAACAAAAGAAAACAAAACCCAACAAGGTCCACAGGACTCTGAAACATCTAAAAAAACAATGTACATGCAAGAAGTAATTCATCCAATTTCAGGACAAGGAACTTTGTTCACAGATCTGAATTATAAAATCATTAAGAGCAGCAAGGACAACAAGCAGAAAGCCATTCAGGATATCCTGGAGCTATTTTGTATTTAAGAGAACCACTAGAACAGATGGTTAAATCTGCTTTCGTGTGAATATTTACACCTCAGAAATAAGCAAATACTCTAAAGTAAAGCTTGTTTTTTTGTTTTATTGATTATTTCAATGGGGAAAATGTTGATAATTCGTGTTAGACTTTAAAGTGTGTCATGGGCACATTTTTTCCCTAGAAATTCAGTTGTTAAAACATTACTCCAAAGGAAAAAAGTCAAATGTCATTTATAAGCTGCCTGTTCCCTTCAAAAGCTATTAGTCATAAACCTCACAGAGGTAGAGGAATAAATGATCTATGCATCAAAAAAGGGTCCTAATAATACAGACAAACTCTTTCTTCTAAGTTCAACAACTCATGTGAGAATCATTGCAAAGAACTTAAAAAATTTTACTAAAAAAGAGGTAAAAATAAACAATACTCATTATTCTCACAGATGCTGAAGGAGAGCCTTACTCAAAATAAGTAGTGATTAACATTTCCGTTGGTAGGTGATTGGCTTTTAGCAAGATCATCTGAGTGTAAATCTGTAATATAATATCAACAATGGAAGGTTTTAGGCCCCCAGGTACATTTTGAGTGCCTCTGCAACATTATATTTTGCAAACATATAGGTAAACTTCTTTTCCAGTATTTTGATAACTAAAGACTTAAAAAAAGAAGAAAAAGGGCAAATTAATTCTTATGAGTAAAATGACACTCTCTTCAGATACAATTATAGCCAAGAATATAAATTTTTTTTGATCTGAGTCATTGTTTCTTTACTGTTAGATTACAATAAAACTGAGTGAGAACATGAAATCAAACACATTTTAAGAGTCATTACTTCACACTACACTAATTTAAAATGTGTCATAAATTGAACAGTGCTTCACTGAAATTTACTCTAGAGTAAAAAAGGAAGGGTTTAATAACCAAACTGAGATGGCAAACAATATTGTAGTAGAAATGTTTAAACTGTAAACATTTTAAAGGAGATTCATTCTTTCTGTGAAAATGGTTCTGCCATTTACAAATGAATATTATTTATAAAAGCAATTTGTAGAGGAGTCTACTTTGTTAGTGATTAGTTCAAGTTATTATAGGCTCTTAGCTGTGTCAGATAATCCTAAAGGAAAGAGTATGTTCTCAAAAGGAAGTATCAGATATTGAGCTTTCTTTGTATCTGAGACAGGCAGCATCCTATTGTACTTGAAATATGATTGGACTCTGGAATAATTTATCAATGATGCTATTGATAGGCAATCTCCCTAGGGTCACATAGGACACATCTTCCTACTGATCTTTCTAGGATGAGCAACACTAACAATAACATTAACACACATTTAAGTCAAAGTACTTGTGGACTTCAAACTCATACATCTATTTTGCCTGAATGAAAGGAAAGTTCTTTTTATCTCCTTCCTTTTCTCTTTTCCCAGTCAGATGCTCTCCATCTAAGAGTATGAGGTCCAATCTACAAACATTGATGAGTATTCTATTACATTGCCTTTTCCTAGTGTAGAAACATGATCTGCACCTACAGTTCAGCAAAATTACAGGTTTCAAAAAACCAACCAACCAACAAAACCCCCCAAATTATTAGTATTAGAAAAAAAGTATTAGAAGGCAGAGGCAAGATGACAGAGTAGAACCTGCAACCCAGCTAAATTCTCCCAATATTTCCCTCCAAACAACTTTAAAATAATAACAAATAAAATTTTGGAGCAGCAGAGACAACAAGGGGGTAAGGGTCAGGTAATTTCTTCCTTTTTAAGATAAGTTAGAAAGTTAACAGGAGAGGTCTGTGACCTGGGTCCATGGGCAGCAGCAGCAGTTTTGGGAAATTTCAAGCCAGAGATTGTAAGGGGGTTTTCTGACATTTGGTCAGAAATGGGACCCTTTGGTGGCACTGAATGCAATTGGTGCTGATTGGCAACTCTATTACCCATATGTAGTTCCAGGTTGGAGAAGAGTATGTATGGTCAGTCACCAGGGAGCAGGGGCCCTGGTCACAATTTCTTTTTATTTTTTTTAAAAATCCTACCTTCTGATCACAGTTTCTTTTCTTTTTCTTAAACCTTTATCATTTGTCTTCAAATGGATACTAAGTATCAATTTCAAGGCAGAAGTATGATAAGAGTAGACAGTGGGGGTTAAGTGACTTGCCCAGGATCACAAAGCTAGGAAGTGTCTGAGGCCAGATTTCAACCCTGGATCTTCCATTTTTAGGCCTAATTCAATCCACTGAGCCAACTAGCTGCTCCTCTAATCACAATTTCTATTTTTTAATTTTTAAAAATTTACTAATATTTTATTTTTAATTCCACTATTTGAAAAAAAATAGAGCCAAACTTTACCATGAAGTTCAAAGTCAAGAAATAGAATGGTATATCAAGATAAAGTCAACATGGATACATGATTTAGATATAAAGGACAATACCACAAGCAAATTAGAGGAGCATGGAAAAATTTACCTCTCAGATCTATGGATAAGAGAAGAATTTAGAACCAAACAATAGAGAATATTATAGGATGTAAAATGAATAATTTTGGTTATATTAAATTAAAAATTTTTTTACAAAGTCAATAGAAAAAAGCAGAAAGGAACATTTTTTATTGCAAATATCTCTGAAAAAATATTTCTCAAAAATATAGAGAACTAAGTCAACTTTAGAAAAATTTAAGTCTTTTTCCCAATTGATAAATGGTTAAAGGGTATAAACAGACAGTTTTTAGATGAAGAAATAAAAACTATCTATAGTCATATGAAAAAATGCTCTAAGTCACTCGTTATTAGAGAAATGCAAATTAAAACAGCTCTGAGGTAGAAGTGCACACCTATCAGATTGGCTAATATGAGCAGAAAGGAAAATGATAAATGTTGGAAGAGATTTGGGAAAACTGGGACACTAATGCACTGTTGGTGGAGTTGTGATCTGATCCAACCATTATGGAAAGCAATTTGGAACTATTCCCAAAAGAGCTCTAAAGCTGTACATACCCTTTGATCCAGAAATACCACTACTAGGTTTGTAATCCCAAAGAGATTAAAAAAAAAAAGGAAAAGAACCTATTTGTAAAAAACAAATTATATCAGCTCTTTCTGTAGTGACAGAATTGGAAATTGAAAATTCAGGGGTTATCTGTCAATAGGAAAATTGTTGAACAACTTGTGATATGCAATTGTAATGGAATACTAAGTGGCCATAAGAAACAACAAGTAGCTTGTTTTTGGAAAAACCTGGAAAGATTTACATGAACTGAAGCAAAGTAAATCGAGCAGAACAGAAGAACATTGTACACAGCAACAGCCACATTTTTTTGATGAACAACTGTGAATGATTTAGTTATTCTCAGCAACACATTGCTCTAAGGAAATACCAGAGACTCATGATAAAAAATGCAATCCACACCCAAAGAAAGAACTTATGGTGTCTGAATGCAGACCAAAACCTCAAACGTTTCTTTGTTTCTTCTTTTGTTTTTTCCTCCCTTTTTTCTTTCTTTCCTTCCTTCCTTCCTTCCTTCCTTCCTTCCTTCCTTCCTTCCTTCCTTCCTTCCTTCCTTTGTTTGTCCATTTGTTTGTTTATTCATTGATTCATTCCTTTCCTCCTTCCTTCCTTCCTTCCTTCCTTCCTTCCTTCCTTCCTTCCTTCATTTGTCCATTTGTTTGTTTACTCATTCATTCGTTTCTTTCCTCCTTCCTTCCTTCCCTCCTTCCTTAACAAGTTAACCATATGGTAGCAGAGAAGACCAAGACATAAATCCAGAGGAAGACAACAATGTGAAAACAGCTACAACCAAAGCCTCATAGAAAAAGTGCTAGTTGGACAGAAGCCCAATAGGAATTCCTAGAAGAGTTAAAAAAAGAGATGAGTGATAGAGGAAAATTTGAAAATAGAAATTAGAGTGATTTAAGAAAATTATGAAAAGAGAATTAACAACAAATTTGTAAAAGAGCCACAATAATACTGATGAAAAGCAGTCCTTAAAAAGCTAACTAGACCAGATGGAAAAGGAAATTTAAAAATTTGCTGAAGGAAAGAACTTCTTTAAAAGCAGAATTGGACATGTGGAAGCCAGTGACTCAGTGAGACATCAAGAGACAATAAAACAAAGTAAAAAGTAAAAAATAGAAGAAAATGTGAAACTCTTTTTTTGAAAAACAATGGAAATGGAAAAATATGGAAAATAGATTGAGAACAGATAATTTGAGAATTATTGGACTAGGGACCAGTTTGGTAGCTCAGTGGATAGAGAGCCAAGCCTGGAGACAGAGGTTCTGGGTTCAAATTGGACCTTAGATACTTCCTAGCTGTATGACCCCTAGGCAATTCACTTAGCCTTCATTCTTCTGCCTGGGAACCAATACATAATGTATCTATTCTTTCTTCTTCTTTTTTTTAAACCTTTACCTTCCATCTTGGAATTAATGCTATTTATTGGTTCTAAGGCAGAAGAGTGACAAGGGGTAGGCAAATATGAGGTTTAAGTGGCTTGCTCAGGGTCATGTAGCCAGGAAGGATCTGAGGTCAGATTTCAATCTAGGACCTCCTATCTCTAGCCCTGGCTCTCAATCCACTGAGCTACTTAGCCTTGATAGTATTGATTCTAAGACATAAGGTAAGGGTAAAAAAAATATTGGACTACCTGAAAACCATTATAAAAATCCTAGAAATTATATTTCAAGAAATTACAAAGAAAAACTGCCCAAATATCTTAGATTCTGAGGGGAAAATAGAAATGAAAGAATCCACTGATCATCTCCTTAAAGAGATAACAGAATGAAAAGTTCCAAGTGTATTATATCCAAATTGTAGAACTCCCAGGTCAAGGAGAACATATTGCAAACAACCAGAAAGAAATAATTGGAATATCATGAAATCACTTTCAGGCTCACATAAGAATTAATAGCTTCCATGTTAACAGAAGTGTTGAATTGGAATATGATACTATAGACAACAAAGGGGCTAGTATTACAGCCAAAAATAATCTATCTAGCAAAACAGAGTGTAATACTTTTAGGGGGAAATGGATATTTAATGAAATTTCAAGTATTCCTGATGGAAAAATAAGAGCTGACTAGAAAATTAGGTGTTCAAACATATGACTCTAGAGAAGTTTGAAAAGATAAACATGAAAGAGTAATCATAAGGGAATAAAAGTTAATCTGTTTACATTCTTCTATGGGGAAATGATTCATATAACTCCTCAGAACTTTATCTTATTTGGGCAGTTAGAAGGAGTCTGTATAGATAGAGGCCATGAGTGTGTTTTGATTATATTGGGATGATCTCCAAACCAAAAAAAAATGAAGGGATGGATATGAACAGGCTTTTTTTAGAAGAAGAAATTAGAAAGTTATCTATAGTCATATAAAAAACCTCCAAATCAGTAATGATTAGAGAAATGTAAATTAAAACAATTCTGAGGTACCACTTCTTATCTTTCAGAAAGGGCAAATACTAGAAGGGATGGAGGAAAATAGGTAAACTTAATGCACTCTTGGTGAAGTTGTGAACTGATCTAGAGAACAATTTGGAACTCTGACCAAAGGGCTATAAAACTGTGCATACATACTATTTGATCCAGCAATACCACTATTACTTAGTCTGTATCCCAAAGAGATAAAAGAAATGGAATCAGCTTATATTTATGAGAATATTTATATCAGACCTCTTTGTGGTGGCAAAGAATTGGAAATTGAGGAGATGCTTATCAATTAGGGAATGCCTCAAAAAGTTGTGGCATGTGATTGTTATGGAATACTATTGTGCTACAAGAAATGGCAAGGGGGATAGTTTCAGAGAAACATGATAAGCCCTTTATGAAATGATGCAAAGTGAAGTGAATAGAACCAGGAGATCACTGTATATAGTAACAGCAATATTGTAATGATGATCAACTGTGAAAGACATAGATACATTGATACACAATGATCCAAGACAATTCGATAAAGCTATACTGATGAACTCCAATTGAAGTATAATTATTTCATTTTCTTTATTTTTCTTACTTTTTTATGATAAGGGTCACAAAGCTAGGAAGTATCTGAGGCCAGATTTGAACCCGAAACCTCCTATTTCTGGGTCTGGTTCTCAATCCACAGAGCCACCTCACTGTTTCTGTATATATAGCTTGTCTGTATATAAGTATTTCATACTATCTCCCTGATTAAACTGTAAGTTTCTTGAGGGCAAGGTCTGTCTTTCAGCCTTTTTATTTTGTTTTATTTCTAGTCCTTAGCACAGGGTCTGACACATGGTAGGGGCTTATAAAAGTTTAATGACCAATTAACAGAATTGACCAAAAGAGTCAGTTCAATCCAATGCACTTATTAAATGCAGAGGACTTAATGTTTTTTTAAAAATAGTAGATCACAATGATTTCAGATACACACCCTCTTTGCCCCTGTAATTTAATCCTCTCTTGCTAGAAATAAATATCAGAAAAAATGTAATAAAAGTAACAAAAGCTATAGTTATACCTCAACCAGTTAGAGTTGGCACTTAATAGATGTTGCCTTGACTATGCTCTGTTAAAGTCTAGCTCTATATCTTTTTCTAGGCTATCTGTGATGTGAATACTGCAATTTGAAGAATGTTGTATAGTTGTTTCAATGACTCCAACTCTTCATGACCCCATTTTGGAATTTTCATGGGAAAATACTGGAGTAGCTTGCTATTTCCTTCTCTAGATAATTTTACAGATGAGGAATTAAGGAAAACAGGGTTAAGTGACTTATCTAAGGTCATACAGGAGTAAGTGAGAGCCTTTATTTGAACTCCTAAAGATGAATTTTTCTGTCTCTGGGCCCAGTAATCCTTCCATTGCACCACAATGAAAGAATAGGAAATTTATTTTTTGGAATCACAAGATCCACCTTAGGAAATGTAGAACTATTTTAGCAGAGCTCAGTGAAAGTGAATTTAACATTTTGTATATCTGAAAACTCTGTAATATTAATTTTAAAAGGCCCAAATAGCTAAGATTTTTCCTCTTCAATCTATTTTTTCAGTAGTTCTAAATGCAAACGCTATTAAGTTTCTTTTTTGTAGTGTTATTGAAAATTCTCAAAATAATTGATTTGTCCCTGGGTGAAGTTTTTGCTTCTCAAAAGCTATTGAATGTGTTTACATAAGTGGCAGAGTTTGGGGACTAATTTTGTACTCTTTATTTAGGAATGCCAAAGGCACTTTCACCCTGAAGACCATTTCAACCTGCTCAGTTGGTTGTATCCTATTAAAGATGTCTCGTTTACTTCCTTCCAAGAAATTGTCTGATACAGTGATGCTGGTTTCCTTGCTCTTATTCTCTCAAGACCCAACATTTCCTTTGGCTATTCCTCATGATTAGAATTTCTCTTCCTGGTTTCCTTGGCTTCCTTCAAATGTCCACAAAAAATCTTAACCTTCTACAAGAAACTTTTCCTAATCCTAATCCCTTTTAATGTTATTGCCTTCCTTCAGTTGATTACCACAATATATCCTGTACATATAATTTGTACATATTTTTATCTATATTGTTTCCCACATTGGATTGTGAACTCCTTGGGATCAGGGACTGCTTTTTCCCTCCTTTTTTGTATTCCTATTGCTTAGAACAGTACTTTGTATAATAAATGCTTATTTACTTACCATTCCTACAAAGCCCAGATTCAGACATTCACTGGGGAAATGAAGAGAACCATTTTATTATATCCTAAGGCTCAGCCAAGCTTTAACACTAGTCTAAAAAACTCAAAGCCAGTTGTGCCCATTTTTACTACTTTCTCAGTTCAGATCTCAGAAAGTTCATGTGTAATCTTTCTTTTGTATTACTAAATAATCTAATAACAAATATTAATTTAGTGTCTACTGCATGTCAAGTACTGGATAGAGAAAGATAAATACAGGCATCCTTTCCACACAGTGGGGATTAAAGGAATGAGGCCCCTGCAATTTGGAAAACTCACATAAAATATCTTGGTTCTTCCTTTGTACCAGAGAAGTCTGATTTTTTTCTTTCTTTTTATGGGGTTTTTACAGTACATTATTATAAATATTGAGTTAAGTATGCATTTCTGAGATGGTAAACTTTTTCTGCATCATCTGCTGGCCTTTCCCTGTGGTTTGCAGCTTCTGAAAATTCTGCAAAGTTGTCCTCAAAATTCCAATTTCATTTCTTATCTGACCTTACAATATATCGAAACTGAGATGGGGAAAGTTGAGATATGGAAGGGGTAGCTGCATAAAAATCTTTCCTGTTAAGGAGTTTTCAATCTATAGGAGGAAAACATATACACATATAAGTACATACAATATACATACTAAGCAAATACAATAGAACTTTATAAGAGAGATTAGCACCTGAGAGATCAGGAAACATATTTGAGATAGTCCTAACCTCTCTCCGAACCTTTAAAAGCACGTCTGACCAATTACACATCTCAAACTGGACATTCCATAGACTCAACATCTTTAAAACTAAATTTATTATCTTTCCTCCCAAATCCTCCCCTCTACTAAACCTACCTATTCCTGTCGAGACTACCACCACCTTCCCAGTCACCCAGATTGGAAATCTAGTTGTCATTCTTGACTCCTCTTTCTCTTTTACCATATCTAAACTGTTGTGAATACCTGTCAATTTTAACATCTCTCATTTATGCTCCCTTTTCTTTTCTGACACTACCATCATCCTGGAATAGGTCTTGATTCCCTTATATCTAGATTATTGCAATAGCCTGCTGGCTGGTCTCCCTGACTCAAGTCTCTCCACTCCAGTGAATCTTCCATTCAGCTGATAAATAAATGTTCATGTCACTCTACTCTTCAGTAAACTCAGTGGGCTCCCTATTACTTCCAAGAGCAAATATATAATGTGTTATTTTGCATTCAAAGTCCTTCACAACATTACTCCCTCCTACCTTTCTACATACACACTCCTACATACTCTTGACTAGTGACACTGATCTTGTTATTGTTTTTCTCACAAGAAATAGTGTCTCTAGTCTCTAAACATTCTCATCGGCTATTCTCCATGCCAGAAATATTCTTCCTCCTCATCTTTGCCTCTTAAATGCTTTTTGACTGTTGGATATAATAACAGTCATTAATAATAATTTGAAATAGTGTTTTAAAGTTTATAACATACTTTACAAAGAGCATCTTATTTGAGTTCTAATAATAATCTTGTAAGATAAGCATTATATGTACTTTAATGTCCCCATTGTACAGATAAACTGCTTCAGAGATCAGATGACTGGCAATGGTTACATGTCAATGGCAGGATTTAATCTAAGCCCTATATACTCCAAGGAAATGCCTTTTGCACTAGATTCCAACATAATTTGCCTGAAATGTTGATTGTGTAGAACATTTTGCCTGCCCTAGAGAATTATAACTAATTTACTGAAACCATCATAAATATCATAATTAGGGAAAAAGTTATAAAATTCCTAAAGGGAAGAGATCTTTTGTGTTATCTTAAAAATGAACAATAAAGTAAATCTATCACAATGATTAATAGTTTGGAAAGGAATAGCACCATTTCATGAAAAATGAAACTACAAGTGGCAACAGCTTTTCTAAAAAAATAATGTGGATTTTGCACAGCTTGAAACATCTGCTTAGGCAAGAACAGAACACTTTCAAACATCCTAAGAAATTAAAAATTTAAATTAAAGGTGATCAATAAGGCAAAAAAAGTAGTTTCCCAAGCAAATGTTTTATTTATCACAACTTTTCACAAATGATTTTTAAAAGTTGCTATTGTCTTTTCAACCTACGACACTGAAAGTAGGATTTTTAGTATTAACATTTATTTGGATACTCATAAGGGGCAAATTATAAAAGTTTTGGTTTCTGGTGGCTGAGAAATCCTTTTAAAACCTTAAAATGTTCAGCCTATATGAATTTCCACTGACCAAAAATCTCAAGGAAATAGCCTCTCTATCATCTCCTTAAAAACCTTTCATTTAATCCGACCATCCCTGCTAGCTATTATCTTATATCTCTCCTCCTTTTCAAGGCTAAATTTCTTGAGAGATCTGTCTACAATAGGTGTCTCCACTTCCTCTCTCCTTCTCTTCTTCTTTTATAAAACTCTTACCTTCCATTTTAGAATTAATACTTCTATTGATACCAAGGCAGAAAAATACTAAGGGCCAGCAACAGGAGTTAAGTGACTTGCCGAGGGTCACACAACTAGGAAGTATTTGAGGCCAGAGTTGAATCCAGGATTTCCTAATTTCCTATCTCTAGGCCTGGCTGTCAATCTATTGAGCAACCCTTTCCTTCTCTCTAAAACCTCTCCATTCTGATTTCTGATCTCATCATTCAACTGAAATTGCTTTCTCTAAAATTACCAATGATTTCTTAGTTTCCAAATCTAGACTTTTTTCTCAATTCTTATTTGTCTTGACCTCTCTATAGCATTTGATACTATTGATTATCTCCTGGATACTCTCTCTTTTCTGTGTTTTCATGAGACTACTTTCTCTTACTTGGCTTTCCTACTTCTCTGCCTCCTTTGCTGGATCCTCATTCTAACCTGTTCCTTTTTTTTCTCTTTCTCTATATTACCTCACTAAGTGATCTCATCAGCTTCAAGGAGTTCAATTAATATCACTATGCAAATGATCCTTAGATATATTTATCCAGTTCTAACCTTTCTCCTGAGTTCCATTTTCATATTTCTGACTTCCTAATGGATATTTTGAACTGAATGTGTCATAGACATCTTAAACTCTACCAGTTTTCATTTAAAACTAAGCTAATTATCATTTTGTTTATACACTATCCCTTCATGAATTTTCTTATTACTTCAAGGATACCGCCATGTTTTTTTTGTGGGAAGCCGATAAAAGAGACTTCTCTTTTGACCCCTTTGGTGATCCTTGTGATTTCTTATAGAAAAGTATTGTGGCCTTATTAAAAAGCTTTAAGTTCCTAGCAAACCTGAATTTAAGAGGTTAACACTCTTCCCCTTTGGCCAGGAATGCAGCTGCTTGGTACAGCCAAGGTCAAAACCTTAGCAGAGGCAATTCAACACTGAGAAAATATTCCCTGACTTGGCTTTCTGATAAGAACCCAGGCAAAATTCTGCCTTGGCCTTGTTCTATTCTGAAGCCAATGAGACCTTTTGTGTTTTGATATGACATAATTTGTAACTTCTGCGCATTTGCAAAATTTCGGGGGTGGTGGTTCTTTTGTGTGAAATGAGTCTTGAAATATATATAATAAACTCCATGCTCCTGGAGACAGAGCTGAAAGCATGAGCTAAAAGATCTCAGTGTCCATTACTTCCTTATCAACTGAAGTGTCCTTATAAGATTATCAGAGATGATAAATAGATCTCAAGATTTCGTGAGGGACCTTGGATCACTGGATTCAGGTAAAGATTTGCCTTCCCCCTCAGACAGCTCCCAAATTATGATAGTTTAGATTCTGCCAAAAGAAGGGCAAGAGATCCAGAATTTTCAGAACTCTCCCCTTAAGGGAAGACACTAGAGAGAGAGAATAGATTAACAGGATGGGACACAGTGAATCAAAGGAAAGAAATCTTTTTATTACTAAGCACACCCTCAGGAAATGGGAAGTAAAAATTAGTAATGATGCAAGTTGTAAAGGCAGGAGCAGTTTAGTCACCCTCCATTTTGTTTTTACTTTAATTTGGAACATTGCTACCATGTTATCGAACAGCTTAATCTCAGGAAGCTCTTGAAGGATCTAGGGGATACCTGTATTGGGAGGTACTTTTCTTTATGGTGATGGGGTGGGAGGAATCATCTGCTTAACTCTTGTGGAAGAGGGAGACATTCCCTTGGAAGACTAGAATGAAGAAAAGATATGACATTTTCCTTTCTGCATGAGGTCTCTGGGATGTGTGTAGTGTGTAATTAGGATTTGAACGCCAGAACTCTCTTTCTCAGCTTCCCTTCCTTCTCACATTACGTGCTAATGTAGGGAGGATATAAGTTTTGTGTAGCTCTGCCCTCGTGCTCTCTTTTCCCCTAATCTTATAATGGTAAAGTCCATGCCACTGGTCCAAGAAACATTAAGTGGATGGTAGGACAGGGCAGTTGTTGATATATATCAATCCAGGACTACCACAGGGTGCATGTAAGATGGCATTATAGCTGATTGACTTGTGATGAAGTTTGGTGATCATACAAGAGGTAATCATCCTCATTGTACCACTGTTTTCACTTTCTCATTGTCACTTCTTTACAGTGAGGTGACTCATTATGAACTGCATATATATTTTGCATCACCCTCAATATGGACCACATCATTTATATTTGAGATTTAGTTGTTTTTTTTTTAATCTCATTTTCTGTCAATAGTGGGTATCAGTTCCAAGACTGAAGAGTGGTAATGGCTAGGCAACTGGGGTGAAGTGACTTGCCCAGGGTGACACAGCTAAGAAGTGTCTGAAACCAGATTTGAACCCAGGACCTCCTGTCTCCAGACCTGGCTCTCTATCCCCTTAGAAACCTAGCTACCCTGACTTAGTCCTTTTGAAGTTGAAATGCAAAGCCTTGGATTTTGGGTCTTTATTTCTCCTATTTCATCATTCTTTGGAGGATAGAAAAGAGTTGCAGGGATTTCATCACTATCTTTTGTTTGAAATTATTTTTGTTATTGTTATGCTTTAGTTTGTCCCCCTTCCGAGCTACTTATTTCAGACTCTTCATTTTCCTACTGTTAGGCTTATTGAATAACAACCATTAATCTATCTAAGAGGTGGAATTTTCTCGAGAAGACTTTTGTGTCCTAGCCAACATGGGGAGAGTGTAGTAATGTCCCAAGATCCATTCCAGCCAAGCCAGACTGTTTTTTTCTTAAGAGATATTGAAAGATTTCCTGTCCAAACAGTACAAAAAGTCAATTAAAGGACTCCTCTATCAAAACCAGTGCCTTTGCAGGTAAGCCTATTAGGGTGACCAGGTTTGAGATATTTATAGGCTATAAGGCTATACGTTTCTTTCTTTTAATTCTTGTCATCTGATAATATACTGAGTGTGAGGAAAAACTTCCTAATTGTTTTAATTTGCACTTCTCTTATTCTTTTTTTTAAACATTTATTAATAATCATTTTTAACATGGTTACCTGATTCATGCTCCTACTTTCCCCTTCACCCCCTGCACTCCCCCCACCCATGGCCGACGCACATTTCCACTGGTTTTGTCATGTGTCCTTGATCAAGACCAATTTCCAAATTGTTGGTAGTTGCATTGGTGTGGTAATTTCGAGTCCACATCCCCAACCATGTCCACCCCGACCCATACGTTCAGGCAGTTGCTTTTCTTATGTGTTTCCTCTCCTGCAGTCCTTCCTCTGGATGTGGGTAGTTTTCTTTACCATAAATCCCTCAGAGCTGTCCTGGGTCATTGCATTGTTACTGGTACAGAAGTCCATTACATTCTATTTTACCACAGTATATCAGTCTCTGTGTACAATGTTCTTCTGGCTCTGCTCCTTTCACTCTGCATCACTTCCTGGAGGTCTCTCCAGTTCGCCTGGAACTTCTCCAGTTTGTTATTCCTTTTAGCACAATAGTATTCCATCACCCACATATACCACAGTTTGTTCAGCCATTCCCCAATTGAAGGATATACCCTCTTTTTCCAGTTTGTTGCCACCACAAAAAGTGCAGCTATAAATATTTTCGTACAAGTCTGTTTATCTATGATCTCTTTGGGGTACAAACCCAGCAATGGTATGGCTGGATCAAAGGGCAGGCATTCTTTTATAGCCCCTTGAGCATGATTCCAAATTGCCAGCCAGAATGGCTGGATCAGTTCACAACTCCACCAGCAATGCATTAATCTCCCAATTTTGCCACATCCCCTCCAACATTCATTACTCTCCCCTTCTTTCATTTTAGCCAATCTGCTGGGTGTGAGGTGATACCTCAGAGTTGTTTTGATTTGCATTTCTCTAATTATTAGAGATTTGGAACACTTTCTCATGTACTTATTGATACTTTTGATTTCTTTACCTGAAAATTGCCTATTCATGTCTCTTGCCCATTTATCAATTGGAGAATGGCTTGATTTTTTATACAATTGCTTTAACTCCTTGTATATTTGAGTAATTAGACCCCTGTCCGAGTTTTTCATTATAAAGATTTTTTCCCAATTTGTTGTTTCCCTCCTGATTTTGACTACATTGTTTTTGTTTGTACAAAAGCTTTTTAGTTTAATATAATCAAAACCATTTAATTTACATTTTGTAATTTTCTCTAACTCTTGCTTGGTTTTAAAGTCTTTCCTTTCCCAGAGATCTGACAAGTATACTATTCTGTGTTCACTTAACTTATTTATAGTTTCCCTCTTTACATTCAAGTCATTCACCCATTCTGAATTTATTTTGGTGTATGGTGTGAGATGTTGATCTAAACCTAATCTCTCCCATATTGTTTTCCAAATTTCCCAGCAGTTTTTGTCAAATAGTGGATTCATGTCCCAAAAATTGGGCTCTTTGGGTTTATCATACACTGTCTTGCTGATGTCATTTACCCCAAGTCTATTCCATTGATCCTCCTCTCTGTCTCTTAGCCAGTACCATATTGTTTTGATGACTGCTGCTTTATAGTATAGTTTAATATCTGGTACTGCTAGGCCCCCTTCCTTCACATTATTTTTCATTATTTCCCTTGATATTCTTGATCTTTTGTTATTCCAAATGAAATTTGTTATATTTTTTTCTAATTCAGTAAAGAAGTTTTTTGGTAGCTTGATAGGTATGGCACTAAATAGGTAAATTAATTTGGGTAGAATTGTCATTTTTATTATGTTAGCTCGACCTACCCATGAGCAATCAATGGCATTCCAATTGTTTAGATCCAGTTTTATTTGTTTGGAAAGTGTTTTGTAGTTGTTTTCATATAATTGCTGTGTTTGTTTTGGTAGGTAGATTCCTAAGTATTTTATATGGTGTTTCTCTTTCTACTTCTTGCTGCTCTAGTGTGTTGGAAATGTATAGAAATGCTGATGATTTATGTGCATTTATTTTGTATCCTGCAACTTTGCTAAAGTTGTTGATTATTTCTACAAGCTTCTTAGTTGATTCTCTAGGATTTTTTAAGTAGACCATCATATCATCTGCAAAGAGTGATAACTTAGTCTCCTCCTTGCCTATTTTGATACCTTCATTTTCTTTTTCTTCTCTAATTGCAACTGCTAGTGTTTCTAGTACTATGTTGAATAATAGAGGTGATAATGGGCATCCTTGTTTTACTCCTGATCTTATTGGGAAGGCTTCTAATTTATCCCCATTGCATATGATGTTTGTTGATGGTTTTAGGTATATACTGTTTATTATTTTTAGGAAAGGTCCTTCTATTCCTATACTTTTCAGTGTTTTCAATAGGAATGGATGCTGTATTTTTTCAAAGGCTTTTTCAGCATCTATTGAGATGATCATGTGATTTTTGTTTGTTAGACTATTGATATGGTCAATTATGTGGATGGTTTCCCTAATGTTGAACCAACCTTGCATTCCTGGTATAAATCCCACCTGATCATGGTGGATGATCTTCTTAATTACTTGCTGGAGTCTCTTTGCTAGTATTCTGTTTAAGATTTTTGCATCTATGTTCATTAGGGAGATTGGTCTATAGTTTTCTTTCTCTGTTTTTGGTCTAGCTGGCTTTGGAATCAGTACCATATTTGTGTCATAAAAGGAATTTGGTAGG
>NC_058131.1:450904604-450940840 GCF_016433145.1 Gracilinanus agilis | reverse complement strand
TCTTCTCCCCTCCCTTTTTTTGACCTCCCCACTCCCCTGCTCCCCTTGGTTTATCCCTTCTAACTTTCTCAGAAGGGTTAGATAAGAGTTTTATTTCCCAATGGATAGTATAGCTACTCTTCCCTCTCTGGGTTGATTACACTGAGAGTAAGGTTTGATTATTACCTCTTTATGCTCTCTTCCTCTCCTTCTTATAGTAGTATTTGTCCCCTCTCCCTTCCATGCCTTCTTTGTGTATAATAGAATATTCTATTTTCTTATTTACTCAAGTTTCTCTTGGTGTCCCCTGCTATTTACCCCATCTTTCCCCTCCCCCACGCCATCTTAGATTATTTTGTGTTCCACCCTCACCCTGTGAATTATTCTTCTGATTACTATAATAGTGAATAGAGTTCACTACAGAGAATTATACATAACATTTCTCTACATAGGAATACATATAATTAGATCTCACTGAGGCCCTTAAAAAGGCAAATTTGTGAGGAGTTTTCCTTATTTGAGGAGGGTCCGGATGCTTGTTTGTTTTCCTCCTCTGTTTGCTCTGGATTTTCTCTGTGTAAAAGTTGTCGAGTGTTAAAGGCTTCTTTTTCTTGTTGTTATTCTTTCTCTTCTGAGCATCCTGAGACTGGGTAGCCATCATTAGCCCAGCAGCTTCTCAGGTTTATCCACGCGCTCAGTGTCTGTCCGCGGTCTATTGGCTCCTGAGGACTGAGTTCTGGTTTTTTCCAAGGTCAAGCCCCCTGGTGGACCCCCTTGCTTGCTTGATCCTCTGCAGGAAGTTCCTTTACAAGTCTCAGGGCGCTGCTTCCACAGTCGTATACCCGTCTGCACTGGTTCCCCACTCAGGTTTTCAGAGCTTTAGTTCCTGGCTGTGTCTGCCTCCACCCACGCCTCTGCCAGTGCCTGTGCGCTCTGCCCTGGGCGTCCACTCTGCCCTCACGCTCAGATTTCGCTTGCGTTCTCTGGCTTATTGGGGTCCTAAATCTTGCTGCTCTCAGGAACAGGCCCAGGAGCTGCCAATGACTCGATGGGTGCCCCAAACTTGCTCTATTTCTTTTTAGTTGGCTTCGGCACTATATATGTTGTGTGTGGAGGGGGGTGGGTGGGGGTGGGGTGGTTGCTCAGCCCGCGATTTAGTGAGGGCTGTTTCACCCCTTTATAGTCTGGAAATGTCTCGATTCCACGTACCTTCCACGCTGTGCCCTGTTGTGGGGTTCCTCCGTTCGTCTGGACTTGTTTTTATGTCCCTTTGAGGAGTTCTGTGTGTTTCAGTCAGGAGAGGTTAAGAGCTGCTTCTTACTCTGCCGCCATCTTAACCCGGAACCCACTTCTCTTATTCTTAAGGATATGGAGCAATACTTCACATAGTTGTCAATGTTTTGTTGTCAATGTTTTGCAAATCTTCTTTTGAGAATTATTTTCTTTTGACCATTAATCTATCAAGGAGTGACTTTCTGTCATATTTTTTATATTTATCTTTATCCTCTTTATATCCTGTATATTAAACCTTTATCAGAGAATTTGACACTAAAATGTTTTTCCCCCTCAATTGAACATTTTCCTTAATGGTGAAAGTTGCTAGTCTAACCCTGAGTAAAAACAAACAAACAAAAACAAATACTAAGTATTGATTCCAAGGCAAAAGAGTGTTAAGGGCTAGGCAATTGGAATTAAGTGACTTGTGTAATGCAAGGTGGCTAACAGAAACTTTTTGCTTCTGTAATTTCTAACGGTCACAAAAAGTCAGTTAGAAGTCTTTGAATCTTCAGAAAGTCAGTTGGAACTTGAAACTATAAATAGAGGTGAAGTTCCAACTGACGGGGCTTTTGCCTTCTAGCTTTCACTGTGGCTGGAGGCTTTGCTTTGACTTAGCCTATTAGCTCTACATTCTCTTCCCTTCCCCTGAATTTCCTTTGGGGCCTGGGTGGAAGGGAGGGCTTGGTGATTGAACATTGTGGGTTTTAGTTTCTATAGAAAAGTAGAGTATCCTCAAATAAGTTACCCCTAGTTTTAGTGATTTAATAAGGACTTCTCCCTACTGGGAGAACAGGCTCTCTCAGTCTAAACCTCTCCATGACCCATCCCCCACCACCACCCCTCTCCCTAGCAGCAGTTAGAAAATCCTGAACCTCTTTCCCTCTGAATAATTGTAATTAATAAATCCCCTTGTTACCTATTCAAGCCTCTGGTAAATCATTGTATTGAATTTTGAGGCAAGGGCTAAAGAGGGAAGGAATCATTTTCCTTGTATTTCTTGAGAGAACTGGGGGCATCCATCTTGGCAAGAAGTACCTACCCGAGACTTCCTCCAGCCATCAGTTTGACTGGCAGGGAGAGGCCCTCTCAACTCCTCCCTCAAGAGACTTTAGAAACTGACAAGAGAAACCCTCCAGCCAAAACCTTAAACATTTCTTACTGACCCTAATTTCCTCCTTGAATCCTCTGTCTCAAGCCTCTGGGAATAAATACCCCATTTCCTTTATCTCCTATATATCTTCCCTTACCTTCATTCCTCCTCCAATCACCTTATAATCACCTAATATCCCCTTTATCCTTCCTCACACCCAAATTGCCTCATTGACCCACTCAGATTACCTTATTAACTTCTTTATAACACTTGCTCAGGGTCACATGGATAGGAAGTGTCTGAGACCAGATTTGAACCTGAGACCACCCATTTCCAGGACTGGCTCTCTATCTATTAAGCTACCTATCTGCTCCTAAACCTAATTTTTGTCAAATAGATGTCTAGTTTTCCCAGAAATTTTGGTCAAAGTTCTTCCTTAAAAAAATTTGTATCTACTGTTATGTTTTTTTAAACCAGTGCCAAGCGTTTTAGATGATTATTACTTTATAACATAAATTGAGACCTAGAAGGGCTGTTTCCCCTTCATTCATATTTTTCCCCATTGTTTCCCTTGAGAGTTCAGATATTTTATTCCTTAAAGTGAATTTTATGATTATTTTGTTTAATTTTCTAAAGTGCCCCTTTGTTAGTTTGATTAGTGTGGTATTAAGTCTATAAGTAAATTTTGTTAGAATGATATTTTTTATCATATTGGCATAGCCCAGCCAGGAATACTAAATTTATTGCTTAGTAATTTTTCAGTTGTGTCTGACTCTTTGTGACTCCCATTTGGAGTTTTCTTTGCAAAGATACTGTAGTGATTTGACATGTCCTTCAACTCATTTTATAGCTGAGGAAAATGAGGGTTAAATGACTTTTCCAGGATCACACAGATAAGATGTGTCTGAGGTCTGATTTGAACCCGTCTTCCTGACTCCAGGCCTGGCACTCTAGGCATTGCACCACCTAGCTGTCTAGGAATGTTAAATATCTCTCCATTTATGTAAGTTATTTTTTATTTCTTTAGTGAGAATTTTGTAACTGAATCTATATAGGCCTTAAATTTGACTTGGTAGATTGACTTCCAGAGATTTTAGGCATTCTCTTTATTTGGAATGGGATTTCTCTTTAAAATTTTTTTCTTCTGACTTTTATTATTGCTATATAGAAATGCTATTGATTTTTTTGGGTCAATGTATATCCTGTTACTTTACTGTAGTTATTGTGTCAATTAGTTGGCTTTTTTCTGCTTCTCTAGGATTTCTAAGTAAAATATAAGATCTACTATATGCCTTTATTTTCCTTTTCTTATTTTCTTGTAAATGCTAACAATTCTCTAACTATATCAAATATTGGCAAAAGAGAACATCCTTGTTTTGTTACTTTACTAGGAAATATTGCAGTGTTTCCTTATTGTTTATAAAGTTAGTTTTCAGTTTTTAGCTACATTTATTTTATCATATTGTGAAAATTACTCTTATGCCTATGTTTTATTATCATCATCATGTGCAAATGAGTGTCACATGTCATCAAAGCCTTTTTTCTAGACCTACCACATCTCAACATGTGGTTTTGCGTCTTTAATTTTTAAAAATATATTCAATTATATTTCCCCCCTTATATAGAATTATCCTTTATCCTCTAACTAGATAATACTGAATCTTAGTTTGAGTTAATAGCCTTATGTTGGTCTATATTTCTTTTTCTTTGTTTTATCCATCACTGGTTTAAGTACTAGGACTCTTATAAGAGTATTTTTGGAGAATTTTTTTCTAAATTTTTTAGAAAAATTATTTTTGGCATTGTTTAAATAAACAATTAATAATAAATAATAAATAATAAGTTAAAAAGTAATGTTTGATAAAATTCTCTCTTCAAAATAGAAATTTTTAATTTTGGTGGTTCTTTTATAATTATTTCTAGTTCATTTTCTGAAATTGGAATGAATATTTTAAGATCTCTTTAAAATCTGTTAATTTGGGTATTTTAAATTTTTGCACATAATTGTTTATTTTAAATTCTCAGTTTTTCTGGCATAGAATTGTGCATACTAAGCTATGCTGAGTCTCATTTCTTTTGTTTGCTGTGATTTCACTTTATTTTTTAAAAAATTCCTTCAGATATGATCATTTACATATAAAGAACTGAAAAGAGGATTATATATGATAGCCATCTATTATATAATATATGACTATTCATTTTTAAAAAGAACATAATAAATTTAGTTCCAAAATTTTCCTGCTTCTCTGTGTCTCTCTCTGAACTTCCTTGTGTGTTCTTCTGGGTATTTAAAAAAGAATGTCCCAAGGATGTTCTTTTCTTTGTTTCTTCTTTTGGAAATATCAACACTAACCCTCCTATTACCTCCATAAACTCCCCTCCTCTCTGCAAAGAATTAAAGCCCTTCTAACAAATGAACATGAGGAGTAAAACTAATCCACATATTGGCTTTTTCTGAAAAAAAAAAAAGTATCATTCTGTACCTCTAGTCTCTATTAGGAATTGCACAATGTGATTCATCATCTGTCCTCTGGAGTTGGCTATTGTATTAGAGTTCTTAAATCTTTCAAATTTGTTTTCTTTTTACAGTGTTGACTAATTAAAAAAATTTCTCCTGGTTATGTTTACTTCATTATATCAAATAACGCATGTATTCTCAGGTTTTTATGAATTCATTCCTTTTGTTATTATAAACACAATAATATTTCATTACATTCTTATGAAATACTTATTTTAGTCAGCTTCAGTTGCTGAATCTAAGCATCTACTTTGTTTTCAACAGAAAATGCTAATATAAATATTTTTGTGCACATGGGTCCTTTCCCTCTTTTTTTTGCACATAGTAGTGGTTTTTCTGGGTCAGAGTCTGCATAATTTAGTGATTAAAAAATATAATTCTAAATTGTTTTCCAGAATGATTGGACCAATTCATAACTTCACCAAAAGTGTATTTGTGGTCTGTTCTCCCTTAAACCTTCCAATAGTAAGCCCCAGGGTGTTCAGAAGCCTCAAGGTCCTTAGAAACCTCAGGAAGTTGTAAGTATTTACTAGTATGGTACCAAAATGTACTAGCAGGCAGTCCCCTACTAGCTCCTTGTTTCAAAGAGAAGGGGAATAATCTGTAATCACACCCTGTTGATGATATTGATATGATTAATAAAATAACTTGAGGATAGGACCCAGATAGCCCAGACCCAGTGGCTCTGAGGACACTAACAGTGTCCTGAAATGCTAGGACAACCCCAAAGATCCAATGTTCTGAACTTCAGATACATAATTTTTTCTCAAAGGAGGAAGGAAATATATTATACCTCTTTGGCTCTGTTGGCTCTGCCTTTTAAGTGGACTTCACAACTTTTGAAAGTGAAGGTCTTCTATTCATCACTACCCACAAAGATAGGGAGCCAAGATTCTCCATGTAACCCTATCCTTCAGAAGAGAAGAGGAACATGACAGACAGCAGAGACCAAACATTTCTACTTTTGTATCTGCCAAATAGAAAAGGTACAAAAAATAAAACAACCCTTTAGTTGCTCCATCTGGCAGGAAGGACAGGAAGAAGGAGAGAAAATAGTCAAAATGCTTCATAATATTATGTCCTCTAGGAAAGAAGGGAAAGAAAGAAAGAGCTTTGATTTTCTACTTAGTCCAAGGTTGATAGGGTCTTCCCTGAGCACTGGTATGCCAAGCACATGGCTTCACAGATTGTCAGGAAGGAGAGAGAGCAGAGCCAAGAGAAAAATAATTTCCTAAAAGTCCATGTGACTTTTCTAGGATGGTTACATATTTTTAATTCATTCTCCTTCTCATTACGATCCAGACATTTTCAGCTCTGCCCTATTGAGGATTAGAGTCAACATCATATATTTTCTGCATTTTCAAGCACTGCTTGATTTCAAGGTGAGTGTCTCCTCCTTTTCCAAAACAAATCAATTTTGAAGCAGTTAAAAGTGATATTGCCAAGGATGGATGGTTAAGTAAGCAGTCACTGACTAACTTGCTATGAGAAGGATAAGGATAATAATCTGGAGTAGGTATCTTAATGTAATGAAATAGGAATAGGGACTAAACCTATGATTTTGCTGGCATGTTGAGGACACTCCCTTTACTAATAATGTAAGTTAGCACCTCTTCTGACACAAGCATGAAAAAAGTGAATGTGGATGAATGGATAAAGAATCAAGATGGAACAGAGAAAAAGACCGAAAAGGTATTTTGAAACATTGTGCACTGAAATTAATATAAATACAAATCATTTCTAGCTAAGTTTAGGTATTAATGTTAATATTTAAAAGTTTCTGATAAAATATAACTTTGATAAAAAAAGCATTATGAATATTTTTCCAACAAAAACTAAAATGTATCTTTAACTCTAAATTTTCTATTTGCCCTTTAATTTATCATTCAGAACTTATTGACCTCCTAGTTATTTTCAGGTTCTGGTATGACACAATTAAATATTTGACACTAATTGTGACTCCTGAAAATAGCTTTGTTTCCATTTATTCTGCAGTGTAGGCATGGGAATGTTCTAATGTTTTTTCATTTTAAGTTTGAAAAAAAAAGTATATTTTTCTGGTAAGTATAGCAGATATTAGGCATTTGTCATTTATATCAAAAAGCATAAAATGGTGCCTTATAGTAAATTGTTCCTTAGATTTTCTTTGCATAGGGAGATTGACTGACATTGGCTCCATTTGAAAAGGGAAGTAGTTTTTAGGGAATCTACCACCTGAGGAAAAATAGAGCAGGGTAGGTCAAGGAGCTCCATGGTCATTATGGCCTGGTTATAGATCTGACAGAAAGACATTCAAGTCATCAAAATTTAGTCTTTTTCTACTATCTATTTAGTTGATTTTAGAAGCAAAATATGGAGACAATTTCATACTCTGAGAGGACTTGACCTACTTTAAGATTATTTGACCTTTAATACAGGTTGATATGTTTTAAGTTTTGAGAGCAAAACAGTCATTTAGTTTCACACAGGTCATTTATAAATTTTTGAGTTGTTTGAAAATACTGGTTTGTAAATAAAATTTACCAAACATGCTCCATTTTTCCTTACTACAAAACGTACTCTAACCAGAATTTTGTTGATTTAAAAAAGCAATAAAGTGAAACATAGTTCCTAGATCTTTTGAAAGTATTTAAAAGAGGTAATAAAACATAAAAAGAGGAAAAATAGTATGAGATGGATGATTAATTCATATCATTGAAATAAGGATTTCTCTCTCCAAATACTGTTAATATCCAGAATGAGCTCGTGTAATTGTCAAGCAGGAGGATTTCAATGAAACATTTTCTGTTTAAACAGACTGGAATTCAGTGAAGCTAGGAAAAAACTTGAACAATTTCTACCTACATTCTCCATGATATGAAAACAAAGATAAAAATATAGATATTTGTGTATTAAAGAGAGTGAAACTTTCTATTAAATTAGGTTGTGGTCATGGGCACTAGCATTTAGTAGAGTTTGTTAAATGGCACAAAGGACAATTAGAGTTTTAATTATGTCTTCAATTCTTCAAGGATCAGTTATTTCAGTAAGGTAACTCTAATTGCAATCCGTTTTGTTCTTACTCTGAGCTTGGTTAGGTCAGAAACTACTCAAATTCTAGTCTCAGGCTTAGGTGTAAGTTTTTTTGGGGGTCTCACTGTGTCCTTGATCTAATCAGGCTCACAGTCAATTGCCCTGTCCTGGAGCTTTTGGCAGGAGGATCAGGAGGGCACGTCCTCTTTGGGTTTACCAACTACCCCAAACTAGGATTTATATCCTTACCCCAAGCACAGACTGGGACTCCTGGCTTTTCTCTGGGCCCAAGTAGATCAGGGCACTTTAGCACGGACTGCCCTGGGCTGGGATTCCAGACTTCCCCACAGGTTTAGAATTTCAAGGGATGTGGGTTGTTTGGACCTCTATTTGCTTAGGCAGGGTCTCAGGGTCTGGATGTTGGCTTGGGATTAGGTTCCAAACCTGGGACAGCAGATGTGGGGTGGGGGTGTGTGGCTTGCTCTTCACTGTTTGCTGTAGCCTTCAGCTGTCTACACTCCCCTCTCATGCCCTGTGTTCCAGATGTTCTCTGCCTACCTTTTGGGAAAGTTACTTCACTTGGCCTCCTTATTGGTTCTTTCTCTCCTGTATTCATTTTGTGGCATGATTTTAATATTAGTTGGAGAGGATTCTCATGGTGACTTTGAGAGTTTCTGCTTTACTCTGTCATCTTGGCTTGTTACATTTCCAACAAAATCATTCTTATTATTTGTCAATTGACTCATCACAAAAGGTAAAAGTCCCCAAAGAGGTGAAGATTTATATTGAAAACTAGGGCATGAAGGGTGTGTGTGGTTGTGAGGAAGTGTTGGGAAGACTTTCATCATCATAATTTCACCATTTTCTTAACTGTTTTTTTTTTATTAAGTAGAGCCTGTGGGAAAAATTGCCCAGATAAAGAATTTGTGGAGATCTCTTTATCATCTCTGATAATCTGATGACAGTTTAGTTGATAAGGAAATAAGGACAGGACAAGGGAAATGTCTTTTACTTCATGCTTCCAGCTCTGGCTCCAGGAGCATGGAGTTTATTATATATATTTCAAGACTCATTTCACACAAAAGAACCCCCCCGAAACTTTGCAGATGCGCAGAAGTTACAAATTATGTCACATCAAAACACAAAACATTGGCTTCAGAATAGACCAAGGCCAAGGCTGAATTTTGACTAGGTTCTTATCAAAGCCAAGTTGGGGAGTATCTTGGCCTTAGCTATAACAAGCAGCAGCATTCCTTGCTGTGTTAAAAGTGTTAACCCTTTAAATTCAGGTTTGATAGGAACATAAAGTTTTTCAATAAGGTCACAATACATTTCAACAAGAAATCACAAGGACCACAAAAGGGGTCAAAAGAGGAGTCTCAGATTTTTATCTATTCTCTTATTGGCTTCCCACAAGAATTCAATTAGAAGTAAGTGGAATTTTATGATGATAACACTTGTTAAGTTATTTCAATTGTGTTTTAAGACCCTCATTTAAAGATACTGGAATAATTTGCCATTTCCTTCTCCAGCTCATTTTACAATGAGGAAACTGAGGCCAATAGGATTAAGTTATTTTCCCAGGGTCACATATCTGAGGCTAGAGTTTAAATCAGGAAGATAAATGTCTTCCTGACTTCAGGCCTGGCACTCTAACTACTGTGCTACTTAGGAGCCCCATATATGAATTACTTCTAAGAGAAAAGAAACCTTTAAACTAAGTAAGAGGAATAAACTAACCAATTTGGAAAATTCAGTGGACATTTTTCTTAAATGCATATAAACATTTTAATTTTTATTGTAGTCATGCAGTCATTAAAATAACCAACACATATCATAGTCTTAAGATAACAGAATTCCCACATACTCTTTAATATTGCTATTTTATGACAAGAGAAAATTGGGCATCAGTTTTTGGAAGTAAATATTAAATATCAAACAGGCAAATTTCACAGATAAGAGTTAAACAGAGAGTCAGAGAAGGCGGTAGAGGAGAAGAATCCATTTGAAATAGACAGCATGATTAAGGGCTTCCCCTTGTTAGATGCTTAGGTGTAGCTATCTAGAGCTTCTCTCAGAAAAAAATTAGTGTAAGCTAGGCATGTGGGTTTTCTGAGTATATAGATAGAAATGACTTGTGGGTGGCACTGGTGGTTATGATTAGGAATCTGGCTTGATTTTGAAAAGAGTAGGAGAAAGGCCAAGCCTGTACTGCCAGGGAGTAGCTGGGGGAGGGACAGGCAAAGACAGGAATAGCCGAGGTTGGGTAATTGCTTTTTCAGTCTCCAAGAGACATATTGGACTAGAATTACACATACCTGCCATATCTCATAAATCTCTGGTATAGTCATATGAGTCTGGGTTCAGAAGGAAAATTTCTTTTATGGCTTTTAAGGAAGAGTAGCTCTCACTTGTATTTGTCAATATACTTCTTCCTCACCAAATATTAGTTACATAAAAGACTATCACAAAAAGCAATAGGCAAGTACACCCATTGCTCTAAGTAAAATCTCAAGTAGAAGTTTGAATTCCATGATTAACCACACCAATGCAACTAACAATTTGGAAATAGGCCCAGAACAAGGACACATGTTATAACCAGTGGAAATGTGCGTCGGCCATGGGTGGGGGGAGAGAGGGGGGTGAAGGGGAAAGTAGGGGCATGAAGCATATAACCATGTTAAAAATGAATATTAATAAATGTTTAAAAAAATAAAAAAATGTATATGTGTAAGTATTAAATAAAATGCAAGTTGCAACGAATATTATTGGGTGATCATATTTTCAAATTCTGTGTAGTCTTTTGCAGTTTGAAATCTGAATGAGCTTGTATCTTGCACTGACCACTATGTACTGTGTTTTAATTTTTCCTCAACAAAAATCAAATCTGGAGAGAAATGAACTTTCTCATTGGAGAATAATTGCCACCAACTTAAGGAATAACCTAGGGACACATACATTTCCTTTATAGGTAGTGGCATCTTAATCATGCAACTTGATATGTGAAAATTATTTATAATTAAATTATTCATCATTCAATCTGTAAGGAAATCCACTGAAATGCCATGATCATTATGCAAATCAGAATAAAAGAATTTGTTTTGAAAGAGGCTGCATTATTGTAGTTTGTTTTCATTTTGTTCCAGTTCAATATTAACTTCATGATGTTGATATAAATTTCATCTTCCTATGGTTTCTACATTTATAAATGCAGATTGCATATGTAGTTCATTGCTTCATGGTTTCTTTGATGGTATTATTACTCTCCTTTAATCTTTGACATTTCCTTTTATCATTATGCAAATTAGAGTAATAAATGATCATTTGTTGTTCATTCGTATCCAACTCTCTTTGACCCCATTTGGGACTTTCCTGGCAAAGTTACTGGAGTGGTTTACCATTTCCTTCTCTAGCTCATTTTACAGATGAGGAATTGAGACAAATAGGATTAAACGACTTGCCCAGGGTCACACAGCTATTAAGTATCTGAGACCAGATTTGAACTTGTGAAGATAAGTCTTCCTGATTTCAAGCTCAGTGCTCTATCCACTGAGCTACCTAGCTGCCCCATGAATGATCATAATATATTCCAAATTGAAGATATCCTCTATAAAAGACAAGATCTTCCAGATGCTCTTGTTTGTTGATGATATTGTGTTGAATGCATCAAGACTTGGAATATTGCATTAACCTCCTAAATGAAACCCATGATCATTCAACAACTATTTCCTGAATACATGGAAGAGAGAAGACTGAAAGGCTTATGGAAAATTGTGTAGTAACTTTAACAACTCCAAAATTTCCATTACTACAAGCCCCATTTGGGGGGTATTATTTGTGTGATGTTGTATAGTTGAAAGACATAGGACACTATAGTTTGTAAAGAATTAAAGTTGTAGTTATGTCCAAAGGCCAATAAAACTGTTTATAACCTTGGACCCAGCAATAAAACTACTGGGTCTATATCCCAAAGGGATCAAGATAGGGGGAAAAGGACCTACTTGTAAAAAAATATTTATGACAGCTCATTTGTTTTTAGTGACAAAGAATTAGAAACTGAAGGGATAGCCATCAATTTGGGAATGGCTGAACAAGTTGTGGTATATGGTTGTAAGAGAATACTATATTATGCCATTAGAAATGACAAACAGGATGCATTCAGAAAAAACTTGGAAAGACTTATATGAATTGATACGAAGTGAAGTGAGCAGAACCAGGATATAGTTACGGAAATATTCTATGATCAATTGTGAAGGACTAAGTTATCATCAATGCAAGGTTTCAAGATAATTCCAAGGGATTCATGATGAAAAATACTAACCACAGCCAAAGAACTATTGAAGTCTGATTGCATATTAAAGCATTCCATTTTTCACTTTATTTACTTCGTGAGTTTTTTCTTGTATGTTGGATATATATCTTCTTCCACATCATATGTATTTGAAATATGTATTGCATGACAGCCCTGGAATAACCTAAATAAGACTATTTACTGCCTAGGGAGGGGAGAGGGAAGAAAGGGAGGGAGAAAATAGGAATCACAAAATGTCATATAACAATTATTAAAAGTTTAAAAGTGAAAAAAAAAGTCAAGTTGCAGGTCATCCAAAGAGAAATCAAGTATTCTGGTGGGCATAAGTAGACTACAATCTCATTCCTGTCTGTCTTCTACATAGTCACTGAAGTGATTTTCCTAAAGTCTGACCATGTCACTTCCTCAACACAAAAAACTCCAGAGGTCCCCAATTATCTCTGTTATCAAATATAAACTCCTTTATAGAGCATTTAACATTCTTCACTGTCTGTTCCCTTTCTAACTCTCCAACCTGCTTATACATTTTCCCCTTCCATTTTCTCTATTTTCTAATTATACGGATCTAGTTGCTGTTCTTCTTATATAACACTATAATCTGTCTGAAGTGAAACCTTTGAACTGATTATTGGTCATGCCAATAATAATAATAATAATAACTAACATTTACATAGTGCTTTGAGATTTTTAAAGCACTTTACAAATGTCTCATTTAATTCTCAAATCAACCCTGAATGGGGGAGTTACTATTATTATCTACATTTTACAGAAGAGGAAACTGAGGCAGAGGTAAATTGACCTGTCCAAGGTCACACAGCGAGTAAATATCTGAGTTTGGTTTTGACTTCAGATATTTTTGAGTCTAAGTTCAGTGCTGTATTCACTCTACCTCCTAATTTCTTAGAATATCCTACTATCATAGCTCTGCCTCCAAGAATTCCCAAGTTTCTTTAAGACACAGTGTAAGAACCACCTCTTTGAATTGATCTGCCTAGTAAAGATATTACAGCCTAGGAGGAAAAAGTCAAGCTGAGATGTCAATAATCAGAAATGCTGGGCACTGAAAAGATCCAGTCAGTCTTGAGAAGAGCCAGCTCTGCTGAAGAGCAGAATGACTAGTAGTGAATTTTGTGACAACCCTTGGGAGAGAGAAAAAAGCTTCAAGATTGCAGTACTTAAGTTGTGAATTACCTTGGTTACATATGTTGCCCACATGTATGCCTCATTGCCATTGTGTTTTTGTGAGAGCTTAACCCAGATTAATGGAAGGATAATTTGTAACTACTGTTCTTGCTATGCCTTTGTTAAAAAAAACCTAATTCAATCTATTGTCTGATTGTTAATGGGAAGTACATTTGTGGGGGAAGTATATTGTGGGTTTCCCGCCACAATAGTAAAAGCAGGAATTCACAGGATTAGCTTTAGAGCTCAAAGTTATATATCCCTAAGTCAACCTTAGAAATCAGGTATGAGTTGGGAAGAGTAGTCCAGAGGTGATACTACACTATAAATTCCAAACTCCTCTCTCCCCCCACCCCACTCCCATTCAAAGTATTTCTTAGATTTTAAAAATAATTTCTGGGAATTTAGATTTTAGTGAGCCCTAATCAATTAAATTAGTTGCTGTTTGCCATGCTGTTGTGCCATGTATCAGTTATCATTTGTCACATCCACTTTAATTCAAAACATTAGAATTCTGTTTCTTTTAAAGTGCTCCTATGTGGGTACTTTGCATCTTGCAAATTCTAATTATAATTTTTGGAGCACCACACACATTTCTAAATGACTGTCAAAAACTGATGCACATTTCTCCTTTCAAACTGTTGATAATATGAATGAAAATTCAATCAGATTGAAGCAGTACACAGTAAATGTATTGTTCTTGGAAGGAAACTTCCTAGCAGATGATTTAGGACATTGAAATCCCCTTGTTTTTTTACAGACAAGTGAGGCCAAGAGCTTAGGAATAGACTATTATATTGGCTTTAGAAATATGGTTTAGACTACTTCCAAACAAGAAAATTATAATCTACATAGACATCTCATACTTTTATAGCATATTTGTTTTTGTTTTTACCATGAAGAAATTAGTACACCCATAGGGAGGTGACTAATGTGCTTCAATACCCTTTGAAATCACCATAACAACATTATTTGAGCCATCTTCTTCAGACACCCAGAAAGTACTATAAATCTTCAAACAAGAGAAAAGCAAGTGGACTCTGAAACACATAATTTTTAAAAAAAACATGAATATACAATTATAGCACTGAACTTCCATTGGGTGATTCTGAACTTAGGGAATTTATTCCCAAACTTTTGGCTCTTTATAGTTTAGTATCTAAACAAAATTTGTCATTTTCATAATTGCATTTTAAAAGCTAGACTAAATTTGCCATTTTCACAGTCATATTTTTAAAAGATAGGCACAACATTGTTTTTCATCTTTATAATGACATCCCTATAGTATTCTTAGCCTGATAATATCTCAATTTTCACCCTACATGGCCTACAAAGCAAATAGTCACACAGCTGCCCTTGCCTCAGGGGGTGACCATTAATTCCAAACCTTCCTTAATTATAGTCATTTCTGGTTCCTCTCATTATACTGGCTAGCCCAATGTTTCAGCTGAAACTCTGCCATCTCTAGAATACACTTTCCATTATAACCCTTTGGTTTATAATAAAATAATCTCTTCCCCAACATCCTTGCCAAAGCCTAACAACGATGACAAATTCACGCTCAATTTGTTATAAACATTTGCAATTTGGCCATGGACTTTCCCCCCTTGTATGATTTTCTTACTTCACTTTACTGCTGTAATCTCAGGCAGAATCGATTTCCCATATAGATATCTTCTATATTAAATAAATTTCAGTATTACAAAGGCCTACGTTCAGAATCACCTTACAATTGCCATTATTGGGTGTATGTTGTAGTGCCTTCAAATATCACTGACAAGGTACTAAATGAATATATTTTATCAAAGAAGAAAAAAGATGATCTGAGACAAAATTTCATGTTTTGATTATTTAGAACATTACAAGTCATAAAACTGGAAAGATCTCAAGATGTCAAGTGGTTTGGCTACCAGCCAATCTCTTCAAGATTTTCAGGGTTATGGACTATACCAGTGTTTTATCAAAGAATGAGTTCTTACTTGTGTTGAACTGTAATCTTTCATGCTTCAAATTAAATCCATTTTCTCTAATTAAGTTTTCCACAGACTTAGAGAACAGATGGTTGGCAATTCCATCATAAAAACCCCATCATATACCAGAAGACTGTAATCAAATTATCCATTAATCTTCCTTTCTCTAGGTTCACCAGTCTCAATCATATAACTTTTCCTCCTAGGAAATATTTTCTACTCCTCTATTCATCTTTGACATGCTTTACTGTATCATCTCCACATTCTCCAGAGCCATTTTAGTGTAAGTGATAAAGCATAGAACAAAGCAGAATTCTCCTCTGGTTTTATAAGGTGAAAGGGAATAAGCATATACATAGCACCTACCATTTATTAGGCACAGTGTTAAGCACTTTACAAATATCATCTATCCTACAAGCTTTACCTCTCTCCTTCCCCAAGAGCAATATAGTGCTGATTCATATAACTTTAACATCCTTTTCATCTGTACTTGTGTCTAATCAATGATTATCCATTTTGGATTTGGATTATTGAGTCATGCCTAATTGTTCCACTTTATATATATCTATCTCTATGTCATTTTATCTTGACATAAGAAATTTCCCAAGTGGTCAATGTAATTTAAAATTTTATTTCTTTTTTTCTAAGATAGAGAATGTCCAATATGTGGACATTTATTTTTTGTGGACATATATTTTCAGTATGTGAAACAGAAGCTATTTTAAGAAATAGAAATTATTTTTATTTACAAAAAAGCACAAATATTTGCTTTCAGTGAGCTAATAACTTATTTGACAATTTATATGATTGCTCTTTCTTAGTAAATTCTCTTCCTCTCCCTTTTTCCTTCCCTTCTTCTCCACTCCTCCCTGACACCCTCTCTTTATCTTTCTCCAACAAAGTGTTGGGTTTATTTTTATTGTGACTGAAAGTGGCCAAAGGAGAAATATTAAAAAGAGGAATTCAGCTGGAACCCCAGTTCCTGACTAGAGCAACAGTCTTAAAACTGAACTTCTAAACATATCATGGGAATATGAAGCAGTACTAAACATTCCAGATCAGAGGAGCAGACCTCCTCTATCTAGTTCATATATATATCACAACAGTAATAAAACATTAATATTATGGTATATTAGAAGAGTAACAGAATTGGAACCAGAGGACTTGAGTTTGAATCTTAATTCTGCTACATTTACCACCTTTGTGACTTGGGGCAAGGTACTTCTTCTTTTAGGACCTTTATCTATAGGGTGGATGGGGTATTCAGGGAGGGATAGCATCTTTGATTTGAGGACTTGATCCATTTCAGGGCTGCTCATCCCCCTTTGGTTTCCACCTTTCACCTGATTCTCATCTGTGGCTCCAAGAAGCTGTAGCATGAGCAGAGGGCCACATCCTAGTTTAAAACCATTTAAGTAGATGGACCAAATCAGATTGAAAGTAACCAACAGGTTTCAAAGCCATTAGTGAATTAGAGGGATTTCTACTTCAAGCATATGAAGACTTCCTCCAGCAGAATGGCAGAGGAGACCAATTTGTTCCAGTAGCCATGAGAGTGGCTGAAGCAGGTGTTATGGAGTTTGTTCAGACATCAAATATCCCAAGGTCATCCACACTATCTTGGGCCATTGCCAGTCATCCTGACTTCTCTCGATACTGGACTTTAATGACTGGAAGAGTGTGAGGCTGATGACTTTGGACTAGTTTGCCTCACTTCAATCCATGAAGTTACTGGATATCTTTGAAAAAGAAGGATGTAGAATATTGTCTGAAAAATGAGAGGGTTGGTCTGGATGACTTTAATGTTCTCTTCCATCTTTAGAATCTAGCATCCTAGAATTATGCTGCCTTCTCTCTCCTGAATAATCTAAACTCTTCTGTACTCTACATAAATACTATTCTATCTGATCTCAAATATCATTGTATCTCAAATATCATGTTTGTGGTCCTAAACTTAAGATCCTTAATTCGTGCTACGTATCTCATTATCCTTACATTTGTTTATATGAATTTAAGGATGACATAATATTGTGGGAAGGGACTAATGCAGGTTTGTTCCATTTAGGACAAAAATTGGATTGAAATGTGGCATGCATACTGCATCTAACAGTTAACAAGAAGAGATTTGCCACAGCAGGAGAGGTAAGGGAATTTCATTAGAATTTAGCCTTGATTTAGCAGAGCACAGATCTCCTGTGTTATTAATAATCCTGCTAAGCTTCAATCAGAAGGAGGAGTTCCATTCTTCCATGCTCAATGTCTTAGGCTTTAGCTCCCTGAGCCAATTACATCTCAAAGACAGTTTTAATGTCTTTTAAGGAAAAGCTAACTTAACTTGAGAGATGGGTAGAATGGTTAATAAGACAGATGAGTGAAAAATTCTTGCTAAACCATGCTTCTTATCACTTCAACCTCCCAAACTATAAGAAACATGTAGAATAATTAAAAGAAAAGAAGTTTGCCAAAGATAATCCCTGCATTAAAATAACAATTGGAATGCTGTAGTATTGGCTCCATATTTTACTCACTTTGATACCTCACCTAAGTCTTTTTCAGGTACTGGAAGCTGGGACCATAACAGCTATTAAACCAAAGAAAGATTGACACTAGCTGTGGATGGGGTGAACAATCACAGAGTTCCTTCACCAACTACCCTGAAATGTCCCATCTAGGCAATGATCCAAGAAGAGTATTCCACCTCTCAATATGGAGAAGTTCGAGAGTGAAGCTCTTAAGGAAATGATCAAGTTATGGAAAACTAAAGGAATGCAGAAATATTTTGGTGTAAAACAGTCCAAAAGTATAACTTTAGAAAAAAAAGATAATTCTGAAATAATTACAATTAGAAAGAGAAGACAGTATGTGATAGCAGTGAGGTCTGGGAAAGAAGTTGGAATACCTAATGAAAAAACTTGAGGAAGAGGGTAATGAGTAGACTAATCAGCTTGGGACAGAATGTAGAAACCTTTACTGTATACTGGGTAAAAAAAGAAGATGCAAAAAGGCAATGATACAAAATATAATATAACAGAAGAATCAAAAGACAGAAAATTTAGAACATGTGAGATTTTATTATCAAAAATGACTGCCTTGGAAAACAGCAAGTGGATAAATAATTAACTCACATAGGTTTAGAGCTGGAAGGAACTTTTGAAGTCGTGTTTGGAATATCTACTTAAGTAGGCTGGGCTAGTTTTTTTTCCTTAAAAAGGCAATGAAGTTTGACTTCCTGTTAAGATGGTGGCAGAGTAAGGAGCAGCTGCTTGATCTCTCCTGACCAAAGCATACAGGACTCCTCAAGGGGACATAAAAACGAATCCAGATGAACGAAGGGACCCCACAACAGGGTGCAGCATTGAAGGTATGTGGAATCGGGGCATCTCCACGCAATAAAGGGGTGAAACAGCTCTCACTAAAATGCGAGAGGAAGAAGACCCTCCACCACCCCCCACACTATGTACAGCCAAGAGGCCAGTGCACAAGAGTGAAAGCAGGATTGGGGCACGCAGTAAGTCACTGGCAGCTCCAGCGCTTGTTCCTGAGAGCAGCAAGACTTAGGACCCCAAGAGGCTAAAGAACGCGCACGGACTTTTGCGAGCGCCTGCGTGGGTGAAGGCATTGCCCTAGGCGTGGACAAGGATCTCGAGCCCAGGCATGGACCTTGAATGGGGACCCTGTGCAGATGGGAGCGTGGCTTTGGAAGCAGCCCCTGAGACTGCTGAAGGAGCCTGGGGCAGAGGGGTAGACCAGGGACGACCAGGAGCCTCGACCCCAAGAACAAGGAGACCTAAGCCCTCGGGAGCCTAGAAAGTGCAGACAGACCCTGAGTGTGAAGACAAAGCTGAGAAGGGGCAGGGCTAACAATGGCAAGCCGAGAACCCCAGAAGAGAAAGATTATCAAGAAGAACTCTGGAACACTCGACAACTTTTACACAGAGAAAATCCAGACAACAGAGGAGGACAAACAAGTAATCATATCCAAACCTTCCCAAAACAATGAAAACTGGTCACAAGCTATTGAAGAGTTCAAAACTGAGATGTTAAGGAAGATGGAAGAGGTATGGCAAGAAAATAACAGTTTAAAAGGCAGAATTTTGCAATTGGAGAGTGAAGCTCAGAAATCCAATGAACTGATAAGCAAATTGAACACCAGAAATGACCTGATTGAAAAGGAAAACCAAAAGATTATAGCTGAAAACCAGTCCCTAAAGGCTAGAATTGAGAAATTAGAAGCTAATGATCTCTCAAGACAGCAAGAACAAATAAAACAAAGTCAAAAGACTGATAAAATAGAAGGAAACATGAAATACCTCAACGAGAAAGTGACAGACCAAGAAAACAGATCTAGAAGAGACAATTTGAGAATTATTGGTCTTCCAGAAAAAGCAGAAATGAATAGAAATTTGGACTCCATACTAAAAGAAATTATTCAGCAAAACTGCCCTGAAGTTCTACAACAAGAAGGCAACATAGACATTGAAAGGATCCATAGATCACCCTCTACACTGGACCCAGAAAAGTCAACACCCAGGAATATAATAGCCAAATTCAAGAGCTTTCAAGTAAAAGAAAAAATCTTACAAGAAGCCAGAAAGAGACAATTCAAATATCAAGGAGCACCAATCAGGATCACACAAGATCTGGCAGCCTCCACGATAAAAGACCGCAAGGCTTGGAACAAAATATTCAGAAAGGCCTTCAGCCACGGATCAACTACCCATCGAAACTGACTATATACTTCCAGGGGAAAGTATGGGCATTCAACAAAATTGAAGATTTCCAAGTATTTGCACAAAAGAGACCAGGACTAAATGGAAAGTTTGATATCCAACCACAAAAATCAAGAGAAACATGAAAAGGTAAATAAGATACAGAGGGGAAAGAAAGAAAACTCATAATTTTTTAAAATTTGACTCCTTAAGGGCTTAAATAAGATCTAATTATCTGTATTACTATGTGGAGAAATGCTATGTATAATTCTCTGTAGTGAACTCTTTTCACTATTATAGCAATCAGAAGAATAATTCAGAGGGAGAGGACAGAATACTAATAGTCTAAGATGACATGGGAGGTGGGAAAGAGAGGGGGGGGGAAGAGTAGGGGACACCAAGAGAAATTTGAGTGAATAAGAAAAATAGGATATTCTATTACACACAAAGAGGGCATGGGAAGGGGAGGGGATAAATACTACTATAAGAAGGAGAGGAAGAGAGCATTAAGAGGTAATATTTAAACCTTACTCTCAGTGTAATCAACCCAGAGAGGGAAAAGTAGCGATATTATCCACTGGGATAAAAAACTCTATCTAACCCTACTGAGAAAGTCAGAAGGGATAAACCAAAGGGAGCAGTGGAGTGGGGAGGTCAAAAAAGGGAGGGGAGAAGAAGGGGGAGGAAATTCATTAGGCCTTTAAAAATAAGAGGGGAATAACAAGGGAGGGGGTAGAAAGGGAAGTTAATCAAGGGAGGGGATAAGGGATACTGGCTCAAAGCAAACCACTGGTTTAAAAGAAAAGAGTTTAAGAAGAAGGAGTGGGACTAGGGGAGGATACAGAAATGTCAGGGAATGCACAACTGATAATTGTAACTCTGAATGTGAATGGGATGGACTCGCTCATAAAACAGAAGCAAATAGCAGAGTGGATTAGAAACCAAAATCCTACCATATGTTGACTACAAGAAACACATATGAGGCGGGTAGACACACACAAGTTTAAGGTTAAGGGCTTGAGTAAAATCTTTTGGGCATCAAATGAGAAAAAGAAGGCAGGTGTGGCTATTATGATTTCTGACGAAGTCAAAGTAAAAATAGATATGATTAAAAAAGACACGGAAGGTCATTACATCCTGATTAAAGGCAGTATAAACAATGAGGAAATAACTCTGCTCAATATATATGCACCAAGTGGTATAGCATCCAAATTCATAAAGGAGAAACTGGCAGAGCTCAAGAAGGAAATAGATAGTAAAACCATAATAGTGGGAGATCTAAATATTCCTCTTTCAGTTCTAGATAAATCAAACCAAAAAATAAATAAGAAAGAAGTAAGTCCTAGAAAAATTAGATTTAATTGATATGTGGAGAAAAATAAATAGGGACAAAAAGGAATACACTTTCTTTTCAGCTGCACATGGTACATTCACAAAGATTGACCATGTAATAGGGCATAGAAACATTGTAAAGAAATGCAAAAGAGCAGATATAATAAATGTAACCTTCTCAGACCATAATGCAATAAAAATAATAATTAGTAAGGGCACCTGGACAGGCAAATCAAAAACCAATTGGAAATTAAACAATATGATTCTCCAAAACCAATTAGTCAAAGAAGAAATCATAGAAACAATCAACAATTTCATTGAGGAGAATGACAATGTTGAGATACCCTACCAAACTCTGGGATGCAGCCAAGGCAGTACTCAGGGGGAAATTCATATCCTTGAGTGCATATATTAACAAATTAAGGAGGGCAGAGATTAATGAATTTTGTATGCAACTCAAAAAATTAGAAAGCGAGGGGGCAGCTGGGTAGCTAAGTGGATTGAGAGCCAGCCTAGAGATGGGAGGTCCTAGGTTCAAATCTGGCCTCAGACATTTCCCAGCTGTGTGACCCTGGGCAAGTCACTTGACCCCCATTGCCTACCCTTACCACTCTTCTACCTATGAGTCAATACACAGAAATTAAGGGTTTAAAATAAAAAATAAATTAGAAAGTGAGCAAATTTAAAACCCCCAGATGAAAATTAAATTAGAAATACTAAAAATTAAGGGAGAAATTAATAAAATCAAAAGTAAAAGAACTATTGAATTAATAAATAAGACTAGAAGCTGGTATTTTGAAAAAACAGATAAAATAGACAAAGTACTGGTAAATCTAATAAGAAAAAGGAAAGAAGAAAACCAAATTGACAGTATTAAAGATGAAAAGGGAGACCTCACCTCTAATGAAGGGGAAATTAAGGCAATCATTAAAAACTATTTTGCCCAATTATATGGCAACAAATATAACAATTTAGGAGATATGGATGAATATCTACAAAAATATAAATTGCCTAGATTAACAGCAGAAGAAATAGAATACCTAAATAATCCCATATCAGAAATAGAAATTGAACAAGCCATCAAAGAACTCCCTAAGAAAAAATCACCAGGACCTGATGGATTCACAAGTTAATTCTGTCAGACATTCAAAGAGCAACTAATCCCAATACTATACAAATTATTTGATATGATAAGCAAAGAAGGAGGCCTACCAAATTCCTTTTATGACACAAATATGGTACTGATTCCAAAGCCAGCTAGACCAAAAACAGAGAAAGAAAACTATAGACCAATCTCCCTAATGAACATAGATGCAAAAATCTTAAACAGAATACTAGCAAAGAGACTCCAGCAAGTAATTAAGAAGATCATCCACCATGATCAGGTGGGATTTATACCAGGAATGCAAGGTTGGTTCAACATTAGGAAAACCATCCACATAATTGACCATATCAACAGTCTAACAAATAAGAATCACATGATTATCTCAATAGATGCTGAAAAAGCCTTTGACAAAATACAGCATCCATTCCTATTGAAAACATTGAAAAGTATAGGAATAGAAGGACCTTTCCTAAAAATAATAAACAGTATATACCTAAAACCATCAACGAGCATTTTATACAATGGGGATAAATTAGTAGCCTTCCCAATAAGATCAGGAGTGAAACAAGAATGCCCATTATCACCTCTATTATTCAACATAGTACTAGAAACACTAGCAGTAGCAATTAGAAAAGAAAAAGAAAATGAAGGTATCAAAATAGGCAAGGAGGAGACTAAGCTATCACTCTTTGCAGATGATATGATGGTATACTTAAAAAACCCTAGAGAATCAACCAAGGAGCTGTTAGAAATAATCAACAACTTTAGCAAAGTTGCAGGATACAAAATAAATGCACATAAATCATCAGCATTTCTATATATTTCCAACACATTAGAACAGCAAGAGGTAGAAAGAGAAACACCATTTTAAATTACCCTAGACAATATAAAATACTTGGGAATCTATCTACCAAAACAAACACAGCAATTATATGAAAACAACTACAAAACACTTTCCAAAAAAATAAAACTGGATCTCAACAATTGGAAAGCCATTAATTGCTCATGGGTAGGATGAGCTAACATAATAAAAATGACCATCCTACCCAAATTAATATACCTATTTAGTGCCATAACTATCAAATTATCAAAAAACTTCTTTACTGAATTAGGAAAAACTATAACAAATTTCATTTGGAATAACAAAAGATCAAGAATATCAAGGGAAATAATGAAAAAAATGTGAAGGAATGGTTCCTAGCAGTACCAGATATTAAACTATTCTATAAAGCAACAGTCATCAAAACAATATAGTACTGGCTAAGAGATAGAAGGGAGGATCAGTGGAATAGACTTGGGGTTAATGACATCAGCAAGACAGTCTATGATAGACCCAAAGAGCCCAACTTTTGGGACATGAATCCACTATTTGACAAAAACTGCTGGGAAATTTGGAAAACAATATGGGAGAGATTAGGTTTAGATCAACTCCTCACACCCTACACCAAGATCAATTCAGAATGGGTGAATGACTTGAATATAAAGAGGGAAACTATATATAAGTTAAGTGAACACAAAATAGTATACCTGTCAGATCTCTGGGAAAGGAAAGATTTTAAATCCAAGCAAGAGTTAGAGAAAATTACAAAATGTAAATTAAATGGTTTTGATTATATTAAGCTAAAAAGCTTTTGTACAAACAAAAACAATGTAGTCAAAACCAGAAGGGAAACAACAAATTGGGAAAAAATCTTTATAACAAAAAACTCTGACAAGGATCTAATTACTCAAATATTCAAGGAGTTAAATCAATTGTATAAAAAATCAAGCCATTCCGCAATTGATAAATGGGCAAGAGATATGAATAGGCAATTTTCAGGTAAAGAAATCAAAAGTATCAATAAGCACATGAGAAAGTGTTCTAAATCTCTAATAATTAGAGAAATGCAAATCAAAACAACTCTGAGGTATCACCTCACACCTAGCAGATTGGCTAAAATGAAAGAAGGGGAGAGTAATGAATGCTGGAGGGGATGTTGCAAAATTGGGACATTAATGCATTGCTGGTGGAGTTGTGAACTGATCCAACCATTCTGGCTGGCAATTTGGAATCACGCTCAAAGGGCTATAAAAGAATGCCTGCCCTTTGATCCAGCCATACCATTGTTGGGTTTGTACCCCAAAGAGATCATAGATAAACAGACTTGTACGAAAATATTTATAGCTACGCTTTTTGTGGTCGCAAAGAACTGGAAAAGGAGGGTATGCCCTTCTATTGGAGAATGGCTGAACAAATTGTGGTATATGCTGGTGATGGAATACTGTTGTGCTCAAAGGAATAATGAACTGGAGGAATTCCATGTGAACTGGAACGATTTACAGGAATTGATGCAGAGTGAAAGGAGCAGAGCCAGAAGAACAGTGTACACAGAGACTGATATACTGTGGTAAAATTCGAATGCAATGGACTCCTGTACCAGCAGAAAGCAATGACACAGGACAATTCTCAGGGATTTATGGAAAAGAACGCTACCCACATTCAGAGGAAGGACTGCAGGAAAGGAAACATATAAGAAAAACAACTGCTTGAACACATGGGTTGAGGAGGACATGATTGGGGATGTGGACTCTAAAGTACCACACCAATGCAACTAACAACAATTTGGAAATAGGTCTTAAACAAGGACACATGTTAAAACCAGTGGAAATGTGCATCAGCCATGGGTGGGGGGAGAGCGGAGGGTGAAGGGGAAAGTAGGAACATGAATCATGTAACCATGTTAAAAATGAATATTAATAAATGTTTAAAAAATTAAAAAAACAAAAATAAAAAAATAAATTAAGCCCCTAAAAAAAAAAGGAAATGAAGTTTAATTGACTCAGATGACTAAGGCTAAAACCATTGTCATAGCTTCTTGAAAAAAAAAAGAGGGTTCCTCAGTCTTGAGGAGGAAGAGTCCTACCACCATGTGAGTCAACACACCTAACTGACAGTTGATCTGAATAGTGTTATAAATATTCTTTCCATGCAACTAAGTAAATTTCATTTTATCCTATTCCAAAGTTTGAATCACTGGAATAACCTAAGTCATGCCTCAATCATCCCAAATGAGTTATTTCTTTCTTTAGATGTACACCTATAATTATAGAAAAGCTTTCCCAAGACTGTACTATTAAGTATCCAATTTAATTCAGTTAACATTAACTGTCTGCTCTGTGCTAGGCCTGGAGATAAAAAAAAGCTAAAAATTCTAACCTCAAGGTTGTTCTTTTGGAGAAATATATGATATGTACACAAATAAATAGAGGATGTAGCAAAAGAAAGCTAGGGAGTCTATGAAGTAGGAGTGCATTCCAGATACAAGAGGATCACTTGTGCAAAGACATGGAGGAAGGAGATTGAATGCTGTGTATGAAAAAATGGGAGCATGCATGTTTGATTTGAATAGAGAAGGCATATGGGAGGGGGGTAGGGGAGGAGAAGAGAACAAGCATTTATTAAATTTATTAAAAATTATTCATGCCAGGTACTGTGCTCCAACATTAGACTGTAAACTAGGTATGAATCACATAATTTTAGAACACATAATTTTGCTTAGACTGACAAGTCATTCTCCAAATAGGATCAGCATTCATCATTAAAGACTTTATGAAAAAACAATACTATAAAATAGATGATTAAAACATTAAAAACTAATGATATAATTTTTTAATCAGAGAATATGAGTCAATCCTCACCTCTCACCAGCTGTTAAACTTGTTAAACATAAAACCTTCTCTCTTGACAGTCTAGGAGGTCTTTAAGATGTATCTTGAAAGGAAAGAAATTTTCCTTTTCCCTAACTTTGTAGAACATGTTTTATAAAAATACATGTTAACTATAGCAACCTTACAAATATCTAGCTTCTAGGAATCTCACTGAGTATGGATTTGTATGTGTTACATGTATTTAGATGATTATACAACTGAAGAATTCATTGCTTCTTTATTTTTTAAATACTCTATAGAGATTCAATAAAAGATCATTTTAGAAGACACCCCATTTTCTTATTTTAAATTTAGCTGATTACATAGAACTAGAACTTTGGACTTATCTAGATCTATGTTTAATCTTAAGAACTTCTTAGGAGTTTAAATATTTCTTTATGGCTATGCATATAGAACCAAGGCGTTCAACGTGGGGGTCCACAGACTTTCCATGAGTCTAGGGATAGACTTTAGAGGGTCAATGAACTTGAATGGGAAAAATTATATTTTTAATTCACTATATCTGACTTCTTTTTTTTTTTAATTTTAAACCCTTAACTTCTATGTATTGACTTATAGGTGGAAGAGTGGTAAGGGTAGGCAATGGGGGTCAAGTGACTTGCCCAGGGCCACACAGCTGGGAAGTGTCTGAGGCCGGATTTGAACCTAGGACCTCCGGTCTCTAGGCCTGGCTCTCAATCCACTGAGCTACCCAGCTGCCCTATCTGACTTCTTTTTGCAATTCTATGTATTTTATTTCATACACTTAAAAACATTATTCACAGGCTTCATTGGACTGCCAAAAGGTTCACGACATAAAAAAGTTTAAGAGCCCCTAATTAGTGTTTTCTTTCTGTGAGGATCAGAATGTGTTTAATTTTAGCTCTCCTCTAAAGATATTCAATTCCTCTTCTATAGGCATATAACAGGGACAATCAGGAGAATCCTTGATCAGTTAGAATCAGTTTGATGAGATTATAAGGTATAGATTTGGCACAATCAGAAAGAAACCTTTCATGGAGGTAGATCTGTGTCCTGGCTTGCATTTGTATCCAGGGGCAGGGGCTAACATAATTAAAGACCGAGTGTCAAGAGGATTGGAACTACCATAAGAATTGTTATTTCCTCATGCCCTGTAAGATTGAACTAGTTGTGATATGGCTTATTTCCTCCCTTTAAAAAAACAACCCTATTCTTTGTCTCCCCAAGACTTTTAGACTAAAGTGAACAAATAAGGGGAAGGGACTTCTTCCTTCCACAGAAAAAGGTGCCATGAAAAAAACAAACAAACAAATACGAAAACTACGTGATGAATGATCTGAGTTTGCCTAGATAAAATTGAGAGGGAATTTCTGGACCTCAGGCTACCATCTCACTTTCTGTTTCCTTTTCTGGTACAATTCAGAGACTACTCAGTGTGAGAATGGATACTTCCAGCCTTGGGGTTACCTTGTAATTAATCCTAAATTTGAGGGTTACAAGAAGATCAAAAGCTGCTGAATTTGAGAATTGGGCACCAATTTACTGGAGAAAGATTTCATGCTTTAACAGCGTGAATTTTGAAGAAGGATAAGATTACAGAGAATCAGCCTTTAGCTGTTGTACTAAAGCCAAGCCATGAAGGACCAAGAAGAGATTGATACCTCTATAATGTTGAATTCTTTGGAAAAAGCAGATCAAAACTAAATAGTGAGTATTTTTCCAGAAGTCCTACAAAGGAGTGATGATAAAAGTGAGTCTAGCTACTTATTTCAGTATTTTATGTTTCCATTTTTGTTTTCCTCTCAGTCCCTTTCATCTTCTACATTTTCTCTGGTGAGTGAAATGAAGGCTATCACAATGTCCTTATTGTATATTGAATGCCTGGGTAAAAGTTAGAACCTTGTTAGTTGTATTTGGACAAACCATATCTAATGAGCTTTATTCTGATTTCTCTGGGTTTTACTCTGAAGTAAGATCAATAAGCTAAAGCAAAATAATTATGCCTTTAGGGTCAGGCTCCAAGGATTAGGCCAGGTCAAAAAGTCCCTGCCTGGGAATTAGAAATGAAGCCTGCCTCAAAGAAAAATTCCCTTCCTGTGCTATCATAAGCACTCTGAATTTAGAAATTAAAACTTAAAAATGATCCTATATACAAGTGATCCCTCAACTTTTGCAGCAGTTATGTTACAGAGATCCCCAGGATAAGCGAGAATCTGCAAAGTATAGTTTTGTTTATTTTATTATTTATGTATATTTTAAAGCTTTATAAATCTGTTCTACTCTCTTATAAACCTTTTCCACACTCTTATTAATCTACAATCACTGAGCCAATCAGCACCCAGGATGCAGAACACAGTACTATGTGGTTGGTTACCTTTCATTCCATCAACCAATAGTGTGCCGTGATAACTGTAACTCCATGATACATAACTAGGTATATAGTTTTTAAAATACCACGATACAGCAAAGCCAGGATAAGTGAAATATATAGCGAGTGATGACTGTAATGTCAGTTAGGAATTGTCAGCTCTTATACTATCTCTGTTTTTTTCAGTATATATGTTCATTAAGTTTTTGACACTGTCAGGGTCCCTCTTCTGGATTCTCTTTCTTCTCTAGGTTTTTGTGACACTGATCTCTTCTACCTTTATGGCAACTCCTTCTGACTCCTTTCCTGGATTTCCTCTATGTCTTTCATACTAACTGTGAATATTCCTTAAGACTCTCTCCTTTGCCCTTTTTTCTTTTCCATCTATACTATGAATTTCCCATGGTGATCTTCTTAACTTCTATGATTCTAATTACCCTCTATGCTGATGCTTGTTGGCTGATTCACTGATTCTGCTGGGGTGCTAATATCTTTTGGGCTTTGGTCACCTATCCTCATACTCAGGGACCCATCATAGTGCCACTTTCTGGGGCAAGCTTCTCTCCATCTACTGAAAGATTGGGGACCAGGTATTTTACTTTAAGGGTATGGGCTAAATTCTTTGGGAATTGTGACACTCTCTCTTCCAGCATGACTGCACCCAATTCAGAAAGAGTAGTGTTATGAAAACCCATTGGAACAGAGAATTTAGGGAAAAGATGGTCTACAGTGTAAAATGCAGTTAAAAGTCTAGAAAGATGAATATTGAGAAAAGAAGATTTGATTTGTCAACTGCCTGGTGACTTTGGAGGGAGGATTTTCATTTGAATGATGGAAATCAGAAACTATATTGCATAAGAACTATGACTATGAAGACCATGAGTATAGAAACTTTTTCTAGGAGTTTGACAGAGAAAATGAAGATTTAGAATGATAGCTTGAGGAGATGTTAATTTTTTTTTAAAACCCTTACCTTCTGTCTTAAAATTAATACTGCATACAAAGCAGAAGAGTCGTGAGGGCTAGGCAATGGGGATTAAGTGACTTGCCCAGGGTCAAACAGCTAAGAGTGTCTGAGGTCAAATTTGAACCCAAGGCCTCCCATCTCTGGGACTGACTCTCAATTCACTAAGGTATCTAGCTATTTCTGGGTAGTTTTTTTTAAAGGGGAATGTGAATTCGATGTGTTTGCTATATTGAAGACATTAGGATGACAAGAAGTGGAAAAGGAGAAATTGAAAATTAAAGGCTAGTAATCTTCTAGAGAAATCAGGAAGAGATCAAACAGCACATGTAGAGGGTTTGGGTTTGGCAAAGGAAGGGTCATCTCAGAATCAGAACCTGAAGGGAAGGAAAGATTTGGGGATTATGTAAAAGGATTTTGAAGTGTAAAGAAAGGGAGAAGGGGAAGCTCCTCAATTTTCTCAGTAAAGTGAGCAGTAAGGTCCTCAACTAAGACCTAGGGAGAGTTGGAGAGTAAAGGAGATTTGGGAGGACCCTGAAGAGAGTCATTAAACTGTGATACCCTTTTACCAAGTTCCTTCACTACCAGTTATATACTCCAAGGGAAAGATTTAAATGTAAAAAAGTATACATAACAATACTTTTTGATATAGCAGAGAATTGGGAATTTAGCAAATGCTAGAAATGACTGAACAAAATGATGGTATATTGATAATAATGAAATATTATGGACCTATAAAAAATGACTGAAAGGACATATTAGAGAAGCCTTGGAGACCTTGCATGAGCTAATAAAGAATGAAGGGAGTAGAACAAGGAGAAAAATTTACCCAGTGACTTTGATAATGTAATGGAAAGCAACCTGGAAAGATTTAGGAACTCTAATTAACGTAATTACCAATCATGACTTCAGATAACTAATGGGGATACTTCTACCTCTTGTCAGAGGAGAGAATGAGGCATACATTTCTCATGATGGCCAATGTATGATTTCATTTTGCTTGAGTATGCTTATTTGAAAGAAGGGAAGGATTTTTGCTAAGAGTAGGTGGGTGGGGAAATAGAGTTGTGGAGGAAAGTGGGGTGGGTAGTGATAGTGAAACCAAAAAAAAAAGCAAAGAAAGAAAAAGAGAGCCAATGAAACATCAAAAAAAATACAGAGAAGAGAGCAGAAGGAAACTCAGAAAGGAACATAAACAAATAGAACAATTTCATTATTATCAGGTTAAGCTTATATACTTAAAAAAACAAACTAATACACTCACACAATTCCATAAATCATCCTCCTTTTCTATTTTTTGTATGCCATATGTTTGTGGTTTTTGATGTTCATAAAATTCTTAATAAATGGAGCAGCTGGGTAGCTCAGTGGATTGAGAGTCAGGCCTAGAGACGGGAGGTCCTAGGTTCAAATCCGGCCTCAGACACTTCCCAGCTGTATGACCCTGGGCAAGTCACTTGACCCCCATTGCCCACCCTTACCACTCTTCCACCTATAAGTCAATACACAGAAGTTAAGGGTTTAAAATAATAATAAAAAATGATTATTTAAAAAAATTCTTAATAAATGAATTTTTTAAAAAGGATTTTTCAGTAACTATGTTTCCTAGGATAAGATATAAATTCCTTGGCTTGGCATTTAAAGTCCTTCACAGTCTGTATCCTGCCCACCTTTTCAGGCTTATTTCACACTACTCCTCCTCATGTTCTCTATGTTCCAATCAAAATGGCCAGCTCAAAGTTTCCTGAACTTGAAATTCCATCTCTTGCTTTTCTGCCTTTGCTCAAGTTGGACCTCCATTATTGGAATGTAATTCTCTCACCTGTACCTGTTAGAATCATCCCACCTTCCTTCCAGATAGCTTGAGCCTTTCTGATCCCCCTACTTGTTGGTGCTGTCTTCATTTCCTCAAGAAATTGTGTATGTATTTGTCCTCCCTGTACAATGTAAGCTCCTTGAGGGCTTTTTATCTCTAATACCTACCATGGTGCTTTACACATAATAAGATCTTAATAAAGAATTTCCAGTTTTGAATTGTAAACTCTTGGATTAAAGGTAGGGTTGAGCTTCTTTTCCCTATCTCTCACTAGTTTCCTGGGTTCTCTTTCAACTTCTCTCCCTTGCCAACTGAGGACTAATTTATCTTATCCTAGGTGCCTAGTTATAATGTTGATAATTTTTCTTTAGTTTCACCTTCACATGTAATTAGAATCCTCTGCAGTTATAGTAGTCTCATCTATACTACTAAAATTCAAATACACAAGAGGAATGTAGACATTTGTACTAGACTCTCCTAAATCATTTTTTTTAAACTCCTTATCTTCTGTCTTGGAATCAATACTGTGTATTGGTTCTAAGGCAAAAGAGTGGCAAAGTGACTTGCCCAGAGACTGTAAGTTTTGAAATTAATATTCAATGCCTCCAAAGTATGATATTTATAAGAATTTATTAAAAGTACAGGGAAAGAGTCCCAACTCACCCTTTACCATGCCGCCTCCTCTCCAAAAAGCCCAGTCACCACACCCAAAACACACATATCAAAACAGCCCACGAAAACCAACAACCAATAGGAATAGGCTTAAGGAATTATGGGTATGGTGAAAGGGAGTTTGGGTAATGTACTTTAAAGGGGTACAAGGTCTTTTCAACTTTACATTCCCCCTGTGATCCTTTGGGAGACCAGTCTCCCCAATGGATCATGAAAACATAATCAAATTAAAGTTTACAATAATTCAGAGATAAAAGGGAAATAAAAGGGAAAAAGAATAAAACCAATGTTCAGTGCTTTGACAAAAGCCATTTAGGGGGCAGTCCCCACTCTGGCATAAAAGTGTCCATTCAAAATAAATACATTCAACCCCCCCCCCCCCGCCCAGTTCAAATTTGCCATGTCTCGAAATTCACTCTGGATCTTCTGGTACAGTGTGTGGTCTCTGCAGGCATCTTCATGGCATCTTCTGGATTCTGGGAGGTAGTCTTCTGTTCTAAATTAGGGTCAAATTCAAGTCCAAATTCACATAAATAATATAGTTCCCCCAGAGGAGAACAACTTTACATTCTCCCTTGAGGAAAATACAGGGATAAACATAGGAACCACACAGGAATACATGGTCAAGGCATAAGGTATATGAATCAATTCTCAACACATCAAAGAGTCCAAAGAAACTAAAAAGGAAAAAATAACCTCTGAGGAAAATATAGGATATTAAGAAAAAATGTGAAAGGAAAAAATTCTAGGAAAAAGAAAAAGAAAAAATTCACAACTCAAAGCAGGTTCATGTAGCAATCTATGTCCCATAAGCTCTGCAACAACAATCGCTCACACAGTTGGGAAGTGTCTGAGGCCAGATTTGAACCTAGGACCTCCCATCTTTCAGCCTAGATCTCAACCCACTTAGCCACCCAGCTGCCCCCTCCTAAATTACTTTTAATTAACTTCTTGTTTAGGATGTTTTTATTATTTTATTTATTATAGTAATATGTTGCTTTGTCTAGGTTTTTCTCTCTTTGGTTGCAAACTATAAATTCAATGCAGTTATTTATACTCTAATACTTGTTACCATGATAATTTTCTCTTTCACATGTTGCATTGATATTGCATGTTTCTGTGACAAATGTTCTTGTGGATGTTGCCAGGATCAACTCTTAGGGAATAACTTTGAGACAAGGACAAAGCATGGAAAAGGCTAAGAGTAAGAACAGCATCTTGAGTGAAGGCCAAGGGAACATGGTCCTTTTACCTTTTGGTAGTTAATGAATTTGAACTGAGGAGAAACTGCCCATTCCGTTCATTCTATGAAGTGTGGAGTGGAAAAGGGGAAAAGAGAGTTCTGACAGGCACAGCCAGTTACTTGTATCTTGTGCATGCTAAGGCACTGAATAAGGAAAGCAGAACTGGGACAGATGCCTAAGAAGCTATTGGTATTCTAATCTGAAAACCTGGACTGAAGATTAAAACAAAATATTGTTCTAGCAGAAGAAACCAGCAAGCAGAAGTAGAGATGGAGCAGGATCAGAATGACCTTTGCCATGGTTATGAGATCCAATCATTCTTCTCTTTTCTCATAAGCTACCAGCCAGAAGGAATTTTGGTTGGAGATGATTAGGCTTGACAGTTCCCTTATCATTTTTAACTTGACTGTGTTTTAATAAAATATGTGACTAGGGCAAGTAGGTGGCTCAGTGGATAGAGTGCCATGCCTAAAGAAGGAGGTCCTGGGGTCAGATATACTTCCTAGTTTTTTGACCCTGGGTAAGTCATTTAACCCCAATTGCCTAGATCAGTGATGGGCAAACTTTGAACTTGGTGTGTCAAAATTTGCCAAAAAACCAAGCATAACTCAGTTGGTGTGTCACTTCGAGAAAAAACTCATAATTTCAATATTTATAGTTTAAATAACAAAATGTACAATTGTATTTAATAAACCAAAATAGGTAAATTAATATAGGTCGAATTGTCATCTATAGTGCACAGAGTGCACTACACTACAGCAGATGTTTCATCCTCGGCTTGTGGCCCCATACTTCTCTGTATGTGGCCACATGTGGCCTCGTGTCATCAAAAATGGCTACGCGTGTCAGTGCTGACACGTGTGTCAGGTTTGTCATCACTGGCCTAGATCTTACTGTTCTTCTGCCTTGAAATTGATACTTAGAGTGGATTCCAAGACAGAAACCAAACCCCTAGGTGACCACTAAGATCTATGAGCATGAGACCTACTAATGAAGTTGGTCAGCAGAGACAGGAAATTTCTCAGAAAAGCAGGGTGAGGGATGAGCCATACGAAGATTTCTATATTTGTCATAATTCATAGAAATGCTCCAGTTTCAGATTTTTAATGTATGGTGCTAGTAAGGGTAGTGCTGAGGAGAATGAAGATGAGCATTTTTTGGTGAGCAACAGACATACTTTGGACTTTGGGAAAGTAAACACATGTACATTAGATATTCTGAAAGAAATGGCTAACTCAATGGTAGCATCTCCTGGTGTTATTATATACATATGTTTCATACCTATTTCTTTCTCTAGTCCTATCTCTATATCCCTCTTTCTCTCTCCCTCTCAATTTCTATTTTTATCTCTATCTCTAGCAGGCCTCATATAAAATGGGAAGCAGAGCAGGCACTGGTGAGTAGAAATTGATGTGGGATATGGCACACGTAGGCCCTTTGCTCTACGTAATGTGGAAATAATGGGATTCCACTCATACTAATACAAATAAAATACGCAGAGGTTCAGGTGCTTCTTAAGGAAAAGTTGGAGGACCAAGGGAAGGCATTGTTGAAAGGGAACTTCCTTTCTGATAGAAGAAAGTATCTATATGATTGCTCTAGAAGCACTATCCTAAGGTTATTTTGGTTTTGGTAATTTTTCCTGAAAGGTATTGAAATCATTCTCAGGGTTTAATTAGCTCAAAGAATTTAGACTTTGGCTATTGACATATCTTTCTGGTTGGCTAGGTATAAAAAATCCAAGGCGAGAGGAGTGGGTAACTCCTTACTCAGGCTTTCAACTAAAAGAAAAAGGCAGGGAATTATGTCCAAATGAATCAATGCTATGTTATTGCTGAGTATCCATTTTTCCCCTTTTTCTGTGATAGCTAAATAATCCTTCTTTTGATAACTGTTAGGTGGACAATGAGTGTTTCCTTGTGTTTTACTATCAAATGTGTATTTCCTTGAGTCACATTTAGCTACAACAAAGAAAAACTATGTCTTATTTGGGATGGTTATAAAGGAAAAAAAAGATTCTTTGCTGATTTGATTTGGTTGATTTTGACAATACTTTAAACCAGTGTTGTTAAACTAATTGAAAGGGGATTTTTGAGGGCAAAAAATTAACATTATGTTGCAATATATTATTATTTATTTTGATAAACCTTTCTTGATTTCATTTTTATCTGATTTGGAGGCTACAAAAGGAGTTTGTACGAAAGGCATATTATATTGTGTATTGTGAATATACTAAAGAACCAACTAGTCCACTGTTTTGTTTTTTATACCACGTTGTTGTTCAGCTATTTTCAAGTTGTGTTCAACTCTCTGTGACCCCATTTGGGGTTTTCTTGGCAGAGATACTGGAATGATTTGCCATTTTCTTCTCCAACTCATTTTACATATGAGGAAACTGAGGCAAACAGGGTTAAGTGACTATCTTAGGGTCACATAGCTAGTAAGTATCTGAGACCAGATTTGAACTCAGGAAGATGAATTTTCCTGACCCCATGCTCAGCACTCTTTGTCATCTAGTTACCCTTTTTCACACTTACAATAAAGTAATGCAATATGCTTTTTCTATGAAAGATTGTATTTTCCTTATCATTTACCAATAGAGCTCTTATAGAGTAACAAGGGATAACAGATGGATAATATGTATGCATCATTCGTATCCATCCAAGAATGCAAAAGAAGTCCCTTAGCATGCTGTGTGGATTCTCTGAGAAAGATTTATGGGAAGGCATGGATAAGATTACATACAATACAAGTATAGAGAAAGTACTCCCTCTCTGATAAGATTACAGATCCATTAATGTGTCAAAGTAGTAAAGAAATGTGGGTACAAATTAACACTATAGTGTAAAGTGAGAGAATGTGAGGGCCAGGTAATGAGGAGTAAAAATCCACTGTCACAGCCACTGGGAGGAGAGAGAGAGAGAGGAGAGAGAGAGAGAGAGAGAGAGAGAGAGAGAGAGAGAGAGAGAGAGAGAGAGAGAGAGAGAGGAGAGAGGAGAGAGGAGAGAGGAGAGAG
>NC_058131.1:450875742-450904253 GCF_016433145.1 Gracilinanus agilis | reverse complement strand
GAGACAGAGAGAGAGAGAGAGAGAGAGAGAGAGAGAGAGAGAGAGAGAGAGCGCTTACTAAGGAGACCAGCTCCTCATAAGTGAGCAAAAGTGAAAGAGAGGAAAAAATAGAGATAGAAAGATAAAACACCCGAATGACTGTGAGAGACCCAAAGCAAGCAAGACACATAGCACAATGAATTGTAGCTAGATCTACTGTTTATTATGACAAAGAGAAATTTTTTAATAGAATACTGAGTTTTAAGCATTACATCATTTAAGAGGTGTGATTTTTCCACACAATAATGTTTATGAGAAAGTTTTACCCAAAACATTTCTAAGGTATTTCTACAAACCCAAGCAATTGAGGAATATTGACAATAACTTGGTGATTTATAGGAATCAGAGGGGGAAAAAATGGTCATGACATTACGGAAGCTTCTTTGGTCATCAAAATAATGAACAACTTCAAGGATTATTATGAAGGAAGCTTTTCAGGAGATTTCCGTATTTGTGTTACAGCTAGACAATACTTTTTGAGCTGCTATTTTGAGACTCCAGCCTTGCCAAGAAATCTCAGGCAAACTCAGGCAAAGACATGCTCGTAAGCATGTCTTCATGGTTGCTTTTCACTATAGTGATTAATTGTGAATTGTGAAATAATCAGCCTCTGAAGTTTTCATAATTGATGCCCATTTTGTGCAATCAATGTGGCATAGAAGAAAGCACCTTGGAGTTGGAGTTGGCTGAGTCCCAATTCTGCTATTATCTTGCTAACTGGCCTTTGGCAATTGACTTTACATCTCTGGCCTCCATTTCTTCATCTAAAAAATGAATAATATACTCATTCTATTTACCTTACGAGGCTATATGGATCTAAATATAAAGCATTTTATAAGCTCTTGTCATATGAAGTATAAAGCACCATAGAAATGTATCACATCACTGACAAAAAAAGGAATGTTTTCAATATGAATGCTTTAAGGGCTCAATAACAGGAATAACAGGAAGAATTTTAGAGAATGAGATGTGTCAAAAAATGTCTACCTTGTGAAATACTGGGTTCCTCACAAAGGGAACAAATGTTCAAACAGAAATTATATAAACACCTCTCAGGGATGCTCTTCAATCATGGATGAGGTAACCCAAATATCCTAAAACCTTATATCACCAGTTTTTCTATAGTCCTGACCAAAGTCTCTTTAATATTTGTGTAGCGCCCTCCCTCTAGGTTCACTTTCCCTATACTCACTCCCAATTGCAAGTTGGATCTGCAGAGGATAGTTACCTATTTTTGCCTTCAGCATTTTGACTGTAGCACTAAAGACATAATATATTCATGAGCTCCTATCTGGTATCTCCCTAATATCAATGAAATAATTTGTATTAATTGGTTCTTATAGAGGGGATATTTACCGAGGAAATAAAACAAGGACTAAAATAAAAAAATATTTCCCCAAATCAAGAGAAGGCATACTATCCTCTCCTGCCCATACTTAGTCCTTAGTGATAATGGACTAAAACATGAAATACTTATACCATCTTTTCCCTCCTTTCCTTCTAAGGACATTCCCTCCTAAATATTGTCCCTGTGGAAAGTGGGTTCAAATTTGAAGCATACATGTAGGGAACCTGTGAAGCCAAGGGATACCTCAAGACCCCTGGCCACAGGTGTGTCTTCAAGGAGTCCCCTCTGAGTTTGCTTCAGGGTGAGGCTCTTTCCATGGGGCATTGCCTCCGAGTAGGGATGGTAAGTGACTAGGATGCTGCAGTGGATCCTCACACAACTTCTTTAATTAATTGCTTATGAGTTCAGGTAGTTGGACTTCATTGTTTGAAGTTCAGAAGGTTAAAGGTTAGTTAATTCCATCTCCAAAAACTCAATCACTTAAGATTAGGAAAAAATAAGTACAAGAGATGAAAGAAGGTGGGGAGTCTTCAACCCTGTAGATCCAACAAATAATTTTCCTCACTCAAGAGCTGTTAGTGAGAAAACAAGAAATCTTTTGCTAGAACCTTTTATAAGAACACTCAATTCTGCCTCAACCTCTACTGAGTCATAGTGCCTTCATTTATTTAGTTAACTAGAAAACTTTTAATATCACAAAATCACACATGGCCCATCAGTCACTCAGGGCTAGGAATTGTCTCCTCAAAATCTGAGTTATTGGATCAGCAGCTGGCAGAGAAATATTGGGCAAGCTCTGTATAATAGGAAGAGCAAATAAGCACATGCTCTGAGAACAAAGCCAAAATCAGCCATTATGTTTCTATTATTTTCATTTTTTAAAAATGAAAATGCCATATTGGTTTTCATTATTATAGAAAAATCTCATTCATGTGGAAAAGTAATTTCAAAAGATTGATTCCCAGGAGTAGCTGGCTGGCTCAGTAGATTGAGAGCCAGGCCAAGAGATGGGAGGTCCTGGGTTCAAATCTGGCCTCAGATACTCTTTAGCTATGTGACTCTGGACAAGTCACTTAACTGCCATTGCCTAGTCCTTATTCTTTTGCCTTGGAACCCATACACAGTATTTATTCTAATATGGAAGGCAAGGTTGTTTTTTTTTTAAAGCCTGATTCCATTACTTTCTTAGAGGAAAGTAAACTGTAGATTTAAGACAAAATCTTTGTAATTTAATTTGACAATCATGTTGTATATTAGGTAGGTTTTTAAAAACTAAACACTTGAATTTTCTTATAATTCAGCAAACATTTATTACAGAGACAACTCTTAGAAATGATTTCTAGGGCCCTAGAAGTAACTGTGACTGAAGGATACTGCTGACATTGCCATGTGTGGGAACTGTGTGGAGAAGGAATACCCGAACCCGAACATGAATATATTTTCAGTGTCATGGATGAATATCAGACTATGAGCTTCCAGGCAGGGGCTGTTTTTGCTTTCTTTATATCCCCAGTGCTTAGCACTGTTCTTGACATATAGAATACACCATGTTGTGTCTGTTATGTGGCAAAGCAGAAATTCTCTCAATGTCCTCCCTGATGACCCCTGTCAAATGGCTCTGTTGTTTTGAAAATCCTGCCACAGTTTTACTGTGACTACGTCACTGCATTGGCTTAGAAGTACTTGAAAACCTGATAGTATCACATCACATTTTGTTTTCAGTTCAAACCCTTTGCTTGCTTTTCAAAGTTTTGAATTGATTACGCTTAAAGGAAAAAAAAATTCAGGAGTTTCCTTCCCTAGGGCTGAACCTCCTAGCATAGCCTCCTGCTGACATCACTGGAGTGTGAAAGAGACTAGCAGCTGCATGTCTGAGGGAGGAATGGAATGATTTAAATTGCCCCAACAAGTATATCTTTAGAGGAGAAATTAAGTGTCTCTCTTTGTATAGCAAAATAAATGCTGGTCTACAAATTAGAAAAAAAAAACAACAAAAAAAGAAATGACTTCTGGATCAAAGGTCTCCACATTTCGTAATCACCTCTTTTCAGCAAGTTCTTTTTAAAAGTTTATTTATTTAATTAATTAATTTAGAATATTTTTCCATGATTACATGAATCATGTTCTTTCCCTCCCCTCCTCCCACCCTCCTTCAATAGCCAATGAACAGTTTCAGTGGGTTTTACATGTGTCATTGATCAAGACTTATTTCCATATTATTGATATTTGCACTAGAGTGATTGTTTAGAGTCTACATCCCCAATCATATCCCCTTTGAAACATGTGATCAAGCAATTATTTTTCTTCTCTGTTTCTACTCCCACAGTTCTTTCTCTGGACGTGGATATCGTTCTTTCTCATAAGTCCCTCAGAATTGTCCTAGATCATTGCATTTCAGCAAGGTTTTTGATCATATAACCTCAATATATGTGTATTTGTCTATTAATTATATGATCTACTACTGTATATGATTCCAAGTTGCTTATTTCAACATTTAATTTATGGCTATCAGAGCTGAATATATGCCTCACATAGATACATAGATTCAAATGGAAGAAATGCCTCATTGGCTGCATTTATTAAACAATAACATTTTTAAAATTCAGTTTTATTTTCAGTTCTGAATTCAGCCTTCCTCTTATCCCTCTCTCATCCACTGAAGAAAAACAAAGAAAGCAAAAAAACCCATTACAAATATGTACTGACATGCAAAGAAAATTCTTACATTATCCTCACAAAGATTTTTATGCAGTGCTCTGTCTCATATATATATATATAGCATGAGAATATATATATATATATATATGTTTCAATCTGTTCTCTGAGTCCATCATCTCTCTATCTGGAGGTGGAAAGCATGTTTTGTCATGATTCCTCTGAAGCTGGTGACACTTATTTTTCAATACCAGTCAGAAATTATGCAAAAACTTTTATTTAAATCTGGCTCCTAGATTTTCATCTTCCCTGATGTCAATCATCTGTTCTTACAAATTAATCAGGTGTTGCATTTTTACATGTTTAACAAATCAGTTCAAAATCCAATGAAATTCTTTATGAACGGTTTTAAAAGAGACTAAGAAATTCTACTTCTAAGTTTTTGAAGTGTTGCAGACATGAAAAATTTTTTGGGTTCACAAATGACATTTGTGGCAACAAAAACATATATTGATGGAACCATTTCCAAACACCCTTTTTCATCTCTTCAAAGTATGCCTTTCTTTTAATAAATGGTTACCTTCTCACTCACTGAAAAGGACACTTTTACCTTGAAAGGAGAAATTGTGTGTTTATTTTTTAGAAATATCAACTAATGACAGTTACTTTACACAGAAAAGATCAGTAAATTTGGAACACTTTTCTTCTTGTAAAAGAAAAAGAAACATAGCTCTTCTTTAAGTTTGACAACTTTTACAGCACTTTCCTCTGAGATAACTGGAAAACCTTTACTGAGTACAAAAGATTTTCATGGTTGCTTCTCATTGTTACACTTAAAAATTGCTGCTTTAACAACAACTTACAAGGCAGTGAGTTAAATGTAATTCTTTTCACTGAAAGAAACATCCCTGTATATATCTCAGGAGAGAAAGAGAACTTATAAGTAAATAGTGTTTGTTAGTTTTTTAGGTAATCTAATCAATACAGTAAGCCAAGCAAGTGAATTTCAGTATTTAAAAATTACTTTCTGCCAAAGCAAGGTGAGACTCTCCCTAACAAGCTGTTGCTCTTGAAAACAGAGCCTGATTAGGGGTCTTGCTGCCACCGGTAGATTATTTGGGGGATGGGTTGTACATACCCTGTGTTTGGGAGTGAGGAATATTCTTAATAGTGCCTATCCTGCTGATGCCTGGATCTAAATTATAAATGTCCCATTTGAGGGAACAAGCTGGAAAATTGCAGAGGGCTCAAAATCCCTACCATCTCTTCATTTGCAAACAACTGCTCTAACTTGGTTTCAACTCAACCATTATCTTCATTGTCTTCTTGTGTTTAAATCTTGTGCCTTTGAACTCCATTTCCCTGGAGCCCACTGACTTCCTGTCATTATATGCTGATGTAGATAGGGAATAAATTGGGTGTTCTTCTGTGGCTAGCTCTTTCCTTCCTATGGTGCCTTGCACCTGGGAATGTGGGCTATTTGGACAGGTAGATTAGCTATGGGAATGTGGTTTTATTTTGTTACCTTTTTATTCCTTTATTCCTAGTGATTATTGATAAATTTTTAAATATATAATATTTGAAGTTATTATTATATATGTAAGTTTTAAAATTAATATTCAATGCCTCCGAAGTATGATATTCATGAGGGTTTATTAAAACACAGGGAAAGATACCCAACTCACCCTTCACCACGCCACCTCCAGTCCAAGAGCCCCTTGACCACACCAAAAACCCATTTCAATACAGCCTGACGAAAAGCAACGACCAATAGGAAAAGGCTTAAGGAATTATGGGTATGGTGAAAGGGAGTTTGTGTAATGTAGTTTAAAGGGGTACAAGGTCTTTTCAACTTTACATTTATTAATTTTAATTTTTATACTCCCCAAATCCCTCTTCATATGCTTTGGCACTTCTTCCCCACCCTTGGCTTCTTTTTGTGTGTTATTTCCCTCTATTAGATAAAAAGTCTTTTGAGGGATGGAGAAGCCAAGGTGGAGGAACAAAGGGAGCATTCCATCAAAACTTTTCCAACATTCCCTTCCTAACAACTTTAGAATAATGCATTAAATCAAATTCTGGAGCAGCATAGCCAACAAAATGTCAAAGTAAGACATTTTTCTAGCCCAAGACAACTTAGGAGGTCTGAAGAGAGGTCTGTGACACCAGAGTGAGGACTGGCTTGGAGCACAAGTGGCTACAACAACAGTTGTGGGCTTTGGAGGTGGCTATGACAATAGTAAGCAGCAACAACAGCAGCGCTGGGAACTCAGTCTAGGGACAGAAAAAGGATTGGACAACTAGTTGGAAAGAGGTAATAAAGGACTCCTGTGGTAGCACTGGGAGCAGGACTTGGCACTATATGAAAATTCCATTGCCTATATTCTAGGTTTAGGAAACAGTTCCAGGATGGAGAAGGGTACTTAAGGTCACAAGGGACCCTGGTCACAGTTTCAAGGTGGAGGAGTGTTTGCACTTGTTTCTACAAGGGAGCAGGGACCCCATCTGCATAAAGTCCAGAGCACAGACCAAGAGAACAGTGGACACACTTCTCCCCAGGTCATACCACCATCAAAGTACCCAAAACTTGGAGACCCCCGGAACTAGCTTTGAAAACAATAGCATGAAAAAGCTTAAAGTTTGGGATTTCCTTTTCCCTCCAGATAAGCAAAGCTCAACTTTAACATAAAGTTTAAAGTTAAGACATAGGTAGGAAAAATGAGCAATGCAAATTAGACATAAGCCCAAAATTCTTGGAAGAGCTAAAGAAAGAGATTTTTTAAAAGCTAAAAATATTTTAAAAATCAAATAAGTGTGGTAGAGGAAAATTTTGGAAAAGAAATGAGAACAATGTAAGAAAATTATGAAAAGTCAATTAATGGTTTGGTAAAAGAGGCACAAAACATTATTGATGAAAATACCTAATGAAGCAGAATTGACCAACTGGAAAAAGAAGTACCCAAGCTTATTAAAGAAAATAATTCTCGGGGTCAGCTGGGTAGCTCAGTGGATTGAGAGCCAGGCCTAGAGACAGGAGGTCCTAGGTTCAAATCTGGCCTTAGACACTTCCCAGCTGTGTGATCCTGGGCAAGTCACTTGACCCCCATTGCCTACCCTTACCACCCTTCTGTCTTGGATTCAATACACAGTATTGAATCCAAGAAGGAAGGTAAGGGTTTAAAAAAAACCAAAAAAACAAAAACAAAAAAAAAATAATTTTTAAAAATTAGATCTGATCACATGGTTTGATAGAGTTATGATTGAGGTTGTTGACTTTAGTTGATCACTCTATTGCAAATATTAATAATATGGAAATAGGTTTTGAAGAATGATACATATAAAACCCAGTGAAATTGCTCCTTGGCTCTGGGAGGGAGGAACGGAATTAGGGATGGAAAGAACATGAATCATGTAACCATGGAAAAAGACTCTAAATTAATTAATTAAAATAAAATAAAATAAAATAAAATTAGATCTGAACAAGAAGTGGAAGCAAATGGACTCAATGAGAAATTAAGAAACAATTAAATAGGACTTCTGGGTTAAGATGGTGGCAGAGTAGAGGCAGGGTGACTTTCTCTCCTTACCAATCAATATAGCATATCTCCAAAGGACAAAAACAAAACAAAGCAAAACAAAACAAATACAGATGAAAGAAGGGACCTCACAATAGGGCACAGTATCTAAGGTACGTGAGATTTGGGCACTTCCATGCTATAAGAGGGGGAAATACCTCCCATAAAAACGCCAGTAGATCAACCCTGTCCCACTCCACCTACAATACCAGAGTCAGAGGCTGCACTCCAGAGTTAGAGAGAGCAGGAGCACAAAATCTAGCTCCTTGGCAGCTAATTGGCAACACTAGGAGCTTGCTTCTGAGAACAGCAAGACCTGAGATCCCAGGTGACTAGAAAACTCCAACCTTGGACCCGGGAGTGGGGATGAAAGAAGCAGCAGCAGTGCCCAGCACACTCAGACTCAGGGGAAAACATCAGGTGGTGGAGCAAGCGTGGGCCAAGTTCTGGGCTCTGGGCAGCCAGCTAGAGACATGGGGGCTTGACCCTGAAAACAGCTAGTCCAGAGACCCGAGGAGGTTCACCAGAGAAGCCAGGCAACTCACAAAGTAACCTCAGGCAAAAACTTCTCCCTAACTCCATACAAAGAGAATCAGATCACCTTACTCAGACTTCTGGCAGTTAAAGCATAATGATGACCAGTAAGGCCCAAGAAATAAACAAGAAGACCAAGAAAAAACTCTAACACTGGATAACTTTTGCACAGAAAAAACCCAGAAAAGAGAGGAGGACAAACAATTAAAGACATCCAAACTTTCCCCAAAAAAAATGAAAATGGGTCACAAGATCTTGAAGAGTTCAAATCTGAGATCATGAGAAAGATGGAAGAGATCTGCCAAGAAAATAACAGTTTAAAAGGCAGAATTTCACAATTGGAAAGTGAGGCTCAGAAATCAAATGAATTGATAAGGAAACTGAAGACCAGAAATGACCAGCTGGAAACCTTGAAGAGCCAGATCAACCAGCTGGAAGCTTTGAAGAACCAGATCAACCAGATAGAAAAGGAAAACCAAAAGATTATAGCCAAAAACCAGTCTATAAAGGCTAGAATTGGGCAATTAGAAGCCAATGATCTCTCAAGACAACAAGAATTAATAAAGCAAAGTCAAAAGACTGACAAAATAGAAGGAAACATGAAATATCTCAATGAGAAATTAATAGACCAAGAAAACAGGTATAGAAGAGACAACTTGAGAATTATTGGTCTTCCAGAAAAATTAGAGACAAATAGAAACATAGATAGTGTATTACAAGAAACTATCCAACAAAACTGCCCCAATGTCCTTGAACAAGAGGCCAAAATAGACATTGAAAGGATCCATATATCACCCTCTACATGAAATCCTCAGAAGACAACCCCCAGGAATTTAATAGCCAAATTCAAAAGCTTCCAAGTTAAGGAGAAAATATTACAAGAAGCCAGAAAGAGACAATTCAGATATCAAGGAACACCAATCAGGATTACACAGGATCTGGCAGCCTCCACACTACAAGACCACAAGGCTTGGAACATGATATTCAGAAAGGCAAGAGAATTGGGTCTACAACCAAGGATCACATACCCATCAAAACCGACTATATACTTCCAGGAGAAAGTATGGGCATTCGACAAGATAGAAGATTTCCAAACATTTGCATAGAAAAAACCAGGACTAAATGAAAAGTTAGATATCCAACCACAAAAACCAAGAGAAACATGAAAAGGTAAATAAGAAAGAGAGGGGAAAGAAAGAAAACTCTGACTTTTAAATTGCCTTCTCCAAGGGCTTCAATAAGATCAAATTATTTGTATTTCTATATGTAGAAATATTATGTGTAATTCTAAAAAATTGTATTCACTATTATAGTAATTAGAAGAATTAGTAATAAGGAGAAGTTGGAGTACTAAATGGTATAATATTATATGGGGGGAAGTGTGTGGGGAGAATAGAAGATGGTACCAAGAGTAACTTGAAGGAATAAGAAAAATAGGATAATCTATACCACACAAAGAGGGCATGGGAAGGGGAGGGGAGGAATACTATTATAAGAAGGAGAAGAAGAGAGCATAAAAGGAAATACTTAAACTTTACTTTCAGTGGAAATAATCCTGAGAGGGAAGAGTAGCTAGATCCATTAGAATATCAAATTCTATTTAACCCTATGGATGAAGTCAGAAGGGACAAACCAAGGTGGGCAGTGGGGTAGGGAGTTCTTAAAGGGAGGGGAAGAGAGGGGGAAGGGAATTCATTAGGCCTTAAAAATGATAAGAAGGGAATAAAAAGGGAGGGGGTGGAAAGGGAAGCAAATCAATGGAGGAGACTAGGGGTATTGATTTAAAACAAACCACTGGTTTAAAAGGAAATACCATAATAGGAAGGGGTAGAACTAGGAGAAGATACCAAAATGTTAGGGAATACACAGCTAAAAATTATAACCCTGAATGTGAATGGGATGAACTCGTTTATAAAACAGAAGCAAATAGCATAGTGGATTAGAATACAAAATCCTACCATATGTTGTCTACAAGAAACACATATGAGGCAGGTGGACATACACAGGGTTAAGGTCAAGGGCTGGAGTAAAATATTTTGGGCTTCAAATAATAAAAAGAAGGCAGGAGTGGCAATCATGATCTCTGATAAAGTCAAAGTAAAAATAGATCTGATTAAAAGAGATAGGGAAGTTAATTACATCCTGATAAAAGACAGTAAAGATAATGAGGAAATAACAGTACTAAACATGTATGCAGCAAATGGCATAGCATCCAAATTTCTAAAGGAGAAACTGGCAGAGCTCAAGGAGGAAATAGATAGTAAAATCATAATAGTGAGAGATCTAAATATTCCTCTATCAGATCTAGATAAATCAAACCAAAAAATAAATAAGAAAGATAAGAGAGGTGAATGAAACCTTAGAAAAATTAGAGTTAATAGATATGTGAAGAAAAATAAATAGGGACAAAAAGGAATACACCTTCTTTTCAGCTGCACATGGTACATTCACAAAGATTGACCATGTACTAGGGCATAGAAACGTGGCAAACTAATGCAAAAGAGCAGAAATAATAAATGTAACCTTTTCAGATCATAATGTAATAAAAATAATAATCAGTAAAGGTACATGGACAGGCAAACCAAAAACGAATTGGAAATTAAATAATATGATTCTCCAAAATCAGATAGTTAAAGAAGAAATCATAGAAACAATTAATTTCATTGAAGAGAATGACAATGATGAGACATTCTACCAAAATCTATGGGATGCAACCAAAGCAGTACTCAGGGGGAAATTTATATCATTGAGTGCATATAATAACAAATTAGAGAAAGCAAAGATCAACGAATTGGGCATGCAAATCAAAAAACTAGAAAGGGAACAAATTAAAAATCCCCAGCTAAAAACTAAATTAGAGATTATAAAAATCAAAGGATAAATCAATAAAATTGAAAGCAAAAGAATTATTGAATTAATAAATAAGACTAGAAGCTGGTACTTTGGCTGAGGGGGGTTAGGAAGGATTGGGGGAGAGGGAAAGAACATGAAATATGTAACTAGGAGAAAATATTCAAAATAAAAAGATAATTTTAAAAAAGAAACAATTAAACAAAGTAAAAACAAAGTAAAAATAGAAGAAAAACTGAAAAATCTTATCAGAAAAATAATTTAACTGGAAAACAGATTAAAAAAAGATAATTGAAGAATTATTGTGCTACCTGAAAGTCATAAAAAAAAGGGCCAAGAAGTTATTTCAAGAAGTTATCAAGGAAAACTGCCCTGATATCTTAAAACCAGAGAACGAAAGAGAAATTAAAATAATTCACTGATCACCTCCTGAAAGATCCCCAAATGAAAATCCCCAAGATTATTATAGGTGTAAGAAATTAAATTTAGGTTTTATGCTAATATAAGAATTCTAAAGTAATATTGTGGTTGCTGATTTAAAAATATTACAGCTGAAGTCAAAATGACTTTTAGCAGCATTATTTACAAAGAGGTGGAAAGATGTAGATAAAGAGACAGAAAGTACTGCCTAGCTACCAATACCCTAAGTTTAATCCTAATGTCTCCAGACCGCAAAATCCAATCCGAAAGCCAATCTCATTGCAATCCAAAATCCTAATTAGGAAGCTGAAATTTGAACAGCCAGGAGACACTGAAGAATCTGCCAAGAACTTTCAGAGCACACGAGGCTAAGACTGACAAGAATCTCACCAGAACTCATGCTGAACCAAGGAAGGAATCATTCCACTCACCACCACAGGATCCAAGGAAAGAGTCTTCTCCTCCAGCATGACTCACTGATGCAGTGTGAGTCACTAAATCTTCGAGATGGCCTTTTCAAAGTAATTTTCTCAGCATTGCTTCTTGTTGCTCCCCCACTTTAGGGGAACTAATCGCAGTCTTTCAATTTGCATAGCACTGCCCAGGGGTGGGGGTAGGGGGTGCAGTGACCTTTGGAGGTATGAGCTTACTCTAGTAAGTGATTGGGAACTCTCTTAGTGTCAAGTAGGGGTAATTTAAGTTCTTTATTTGATTAGCTAAAAATAGACAAGGGGAGATTTAATCCTATCTTCATACAGGCAATTTCCAGAGCTCCCAATTAAAAATATTAAAAGCAGCCAGAAAGAAATCATTCAATTACTATAGAGCCAGAGTCAGAATCACATAAGATTTAGCAGCTCCCTCATTAAAAAGAGTAGAGGACTTGAATATGATATAGAAGGCAAAGGAGAGAATATTACAGCTGAGAATAACTTACCTAGCAAAATAGTTTAATCATTAAAGGGGAAAATTGATTTTTAGTGACATAAAGGTCTTTCAAGCATTCCTGATAAAAAGACCAGAGGTGAATGGAAAATTTGATATTCAAGCATAAGATTCAAGAGAAACATAAATAGAAGAATATTAAAGATAAATCACAAGGGGTTCAAACCCAGGCTCAGCCACTTCCCAGCTGTGTGACCCTGGGCAAGTCACTTGATCCCCATTGCCCACCCTTACCACTCTTCCACCTATGAGACAATACACCGAAGTACAAGGGTTTAAAATAAATAAATAAATAAATTAATCACAAGGGACTTAATAAGGATAAATTAGTTGCATTCCTATATGGGAAAATGAATAAGGTTAAGAATTTTATCATTATTAGAGAAATTAGAAGCATTCTCCATAGAGAGAGGGCACAGGTGTGAGTTGATTATGTTGGGATGACATAAAAAATGGAGGGATAAGAAAGAGGGATGCACTGGGATAAAGTAGAAGGGAGAGGAATAGGGAAAATCATCTCATGTAAAAGGGGCACACAAGAAAGAGTTTTTATGGTAGAGGGGAAATGGAAGATGAGGGCAATGCTTGAATTATACTCTCATCTGAACTAGTTTGACGAGGGAAGAATATGTACACTAAGTTGGATATAGAAATCTATCTTACCCAATAGGGAAGTAGGAGGAAAAGGGAAGATAAGAGAAAGGACAGGGGGTATTAAGAGGGAGGGAAGGAGGATTAAGTGAGGAAATATAGGCAAAATCAACTTTTGAGAAGGGTTTAGATAAAAAAAAAAGAAAGAGAGAGAAGTATAAATAGAAGAACATTGGATGAAAGGAATTCACAGTTAGTAATCATAACTGTCAATGTGAATGAAATTAACTCATCCATAAAATGGAATTGGATAGCAGAATGAATAGGAAGCCAGAATCCAATGATATGTTGTTTACAAGAAACACATTTGAAACAGAAAGAAACACATAGAGTAAAAATAAGGGACTGGAGCAAAATCTATTATGATTGGGATGAAGTAAAAAAAGCAGAGGTAGCAATCATGATGTCAGACAAAGCAAAAGCAAAAATTGACCTAGTTTTAAAAGATATAATCAGTGATTATATACCTTTTTGCTAAAGGTTTCATAGATAATGATAGATATCATAGATAAAGATAATTTTGCTAAAAGGTATCATAGATAATGAAATAATATTAATACTAAATATATGTGCACCAAATGGCAGAGCATCCAAATTCTAAAGGAAAAGTTAAATGAGTTATAGGAGGAAATGGACAATAAAACGACACTAGTGGGGGACCTCAACTTACCCCTCTCAGAACTTAATAATTTTAATTTTAAAATAAAAAAGAAGGAAGGAGAAAAATAGAATTTTTAAAAATTTAGATATGATAGAACTTTGCTGAAAATTGAAATGGAATAGAAAGGAATATACCTTTTCCTCAGTACATGGAAACTTCACAAAAATTCATCATGGGCATAAAACCTCAGAGACATAATGCAGAAAAACAGAAATATTAAGTACAATCTTAAGACTATAATGCTATAAAATCACATTTCCTAAAGGACCTTAAAATTATAGATTAAAAACTAATTGGAAACTAGATAATTAAATTCTAAAGACTGAGTCAAGGAACAAACAAATCATAGAAACAATAAAAAAATTAATCAAAGATAATGACAATGAGACAACATACCAAAATATGTGAGATACAGCCAAAACAGTACTTGGGGGAAATTTATATCTCTAAAGACAGCAATAAAATAGAGAAAGAACAGATCAATGAATTGGGTATATAACTAAAATAACTAAAAAAAAAAAAGAACAAATTAAAAATCCCCAAGGAAAAACTAAAATAGAAATCCTGAATAGTCAAAGAAGGAATAAATAAAATTAATAGAAAAATTGGACTAATAAATAAAATTAAGAGCTAATTTTAGTTTTTAAAAACTCCAATAAAACAGAAAAACTTGGTTAATTTGATTAAAAAAGAAGAAAACCAAATTATCAGTAACAAAAATTAAAAAATTGGAAGCACCACCCGTAATAATGAAATTAAAGCAGTTCTTAGGGGCCAATTTTGTTCAGTTACATGGCAATACATCTGACTGTCTTAAGTGGAATGGATGAATGTTTACAAAAATATAAATTGCTCAAGTTAATAGAAAAGGAAATAGAATATTTATTTTTTATGCTGTATTTATCTTTATTTTAAAAAATTAATGAATTAAAATTTTTCTAGATTACACATCAATGCAATTTTCTTTATTAAATGCTTTATTTTAATAATAAATTTCCACCTAAAATTTCCAGAGTCATATGATCCATATTATCTCCCTCCCTTTTTCCCTTTCCCCTACCAGACCTTAAAAGCAATTCAAATCTGGGTTATAACTGTATTATCATGCATAACATATTTCCATATTATTCATTTTTGTATGTGAATAATCTTATAGAACCCAAACCCCAAAACATATAGCCAAATAAAAAAGTAATAAATCATATGTTTTCATCTTTAGGAAATAGAATTGTTAAATAACATTATCTTACCAAAAAATTGCATATGCCACCAGTGAGCTACCTAAGAAAAAATTCCTAGGACCAGGTAGATTATATATGGATATATTAAGGAGTAATTATCTATTTTTAAAAATATGTAAAGAAGTAGTTCCTTTTATGGCACGAATATGGTTTTGATACCTAAACCAGGGAGTATAAAAACAGAAAGAAAAACTGTAACCAATTTCTCTAATGAATATTGATGAAAAATTTAAATAAAACACTAACAAGGAGATTATAGCAATATATCACAAAGATTATACACTACAAATAGCTGGGATTTATACCAGGAATTTAGGGCTGCCTCAATATTAGAAAAATTATAAGTATAATTGACTACGACTATCACAAAAACAAGAAAAGAACAAAGGATTATTCTAATAGGTAAAAAAAAAAAACTTTTGAGAAAAACCAGTACCTATTATTATTAAAAACACTAGAAAGGGGGGCAGCTGGGTAGCTCAGTGGAGTGAGAGTCAGGCCTAGAGACAGGAGGTCCTAGGTTCAAACCCGGCCTCAGCCACTTCCCAGCTGTGTGACCCTGGGCAAGTCACTTGACCCCCATTGCCCACCCTTACCAATCTTCCACCTATGAGACAATACACCTAAGTACAAGGGTTTTAAAAAAAACACTAGAAAGCACAGGAATAAATAGATCTTTTCTTAAAATGATAAGTGATATCTATCTAAAATTAAGAATAAAAATTATCTAGAATGAGATAAAGTTAGAAGTCATCTCAATAAGATCAGAGGTGAAAAAAAGATATGCATCATCTCCACTAGTATTCAGTGTAGCTGTAGTAATGAGAAATCTAAAAGCAAAAAGTAATTGAAAGAATAATAAGGAACAAAGAAACAAAACTCACTCTTTGTAGATGATATGATGATGTACTTAGAGAATCAACTAAAAAACTAATTGAAGCAATTGTTAGCAAAGTTGCAGAAATATAGTAGTACCACATAAATCACCAGCATTTTGATGTATTACCAACAAAACCCTAGAGGAAGAAATAGAAAGAGAAATTCCATTTGAATAATTGTAGACAACATAAAATACTTAGGAATTTACCTGCCAAGACAAATCCAGAACTGCAATCACAAAACACTTCTCAGAAATAAACACAGATAAAAAAAAAAAACAAAACAAAACTGGAGAAATATTAATTGCTCATGGATAGGGGGAGTCAATATAATAAAAATGTCAATTCTACCTAAATTAATTTACATATTCAATGCCAGGCCAATCAAACTACCAAAGGGTTATTTTATTGTGCTAGGAAAAAAATAACAGAATTCATCTGGAAGAACAAAAAGTCATGGATAACAAGGGAATCAATGAAAAACAAATGTGAAGGAAAGTGGCTCATCAGTACCAGATTTCAAACAACATAATCCAAAGCAGTAATTGTCAAAACAATATGGTACTAAGAAATAGAATGGTAGATCATTGCCAGTAGTGAATGACCATAGTAATTTAATGTTTGATAAATCCAAAGGTACAAACTTTTGGGACAAAAACTCAACATTTGACAAAAATTGCTGGGAAAATTGAAAAGCAATCTGGCAGAAAGAAGGCATAGGCCAGTACCTTATACTGTAAATCAAGATAAAGTCAGAATGATGATTTAGACAAAAGGGGTGATGTAAGTAAATTAGGGGAGTGAAAAAATTAACCTGTCAGATATATGGATGGGGAAGAATTTATGACTGAACAACAGATAGAGAGGATCATGGCATAAAATGGATAACTTCAATTAAATGAAATTAAAAGGTTTTTACATGAACAAAACCAATGTACTAAAATGAGAAGCAAGTAATTGAGAAAAAATTTTAAAGTAAATTTCTCTTTTAAAGGCCTATTTTCTCAAATGTAAAGGGAATTGAGCCAAATTTGTAAAAGTAAGAGCTGTTCTCCATTGATCAAAGGATATGAACAGCAGTTTTCAGAATTAATCAAAGCTAGTAATAGTCACAGAAAAAAATACTCAAAGTCACTAATATAATTAGAGAAATGCAAATTAAAGCAACTCTGAGTAATACTTCATACCTATCAGATTGGCTAACTTGCAAGAAAAGGAAAATGATAAATGCTGGAGAAGATGTGGAAAAATTGAGATGCTAAAGCACTGCTGGTGGAGTTATGAACTGGTGCAACTACTCTGGAGAACAAATTGAAATGATACACAAAGGGCTTTAAAATTGTGCACACCCTTTGACCCAGTAATTCCAGAACTAGGTCTATAGAGAGCCAGCTCTCTATATTTTGGGGGGTCCTGAGTGGCATTTAATGGTGTCGGATTGAAAAGACAGGAAACAGAAACTGAGAACAACCAGACTAGTGGTTAGCTCATAGCTGCTCCAACTGCTATGGAGTTTGGAGTTTATTTATATACTGGTTTCAAACAAAGAACACAGAGAAAGAATCACAGCTGTGAAGGGGTTACAAATCATACATAATCCATTAAAGTCTAAAAAGTAGAGAGATAGGTACAGGGACAAGGGCTAAATTTCAACCACCAATTAGTAGGGGGTTAATTCTGGGAGCAGAAACATATTTCACAGAGATTTTTACTAATTGCATTCTGCCTTGATTTATAGGACTGCACCTGGTCAGATAAAGTCTTATCTCTATCTTTGTTTGTGTCTGGCCTTGACTATATTTTTTAGAGTTCAGGTTTCTTAATTATCAAGGAGAGAAATTGTTAACTCAGTAGCTGCTGGTCTGCTTAAGGACTCAAAGCTTCCCAATAAGAATATTGAGAAAAGGTGGGGATCTGAAAATGAGTCAAAAGAGGAGTCTCAGATTTTTACCTTAGATGGCTCATTCGGTCTGCTACCTGACATGCAGTGCAGAAAAAATCATACACACAGTTTTACTTGCCGATGATTTTGTAATGGGATCCAGATAAAAATATCTATTACAGACTCTATTTCTCTAAATGACTCCCAATAGCCTCTTGGAGGGTTCAAGTTGTTTTTGAATTAACCAACCTGATGGTACCAGAGCTTTTCAGGGCTCAGGTGACCAGGACCAAACACAAAGACTGCCTCAGCCTGGATTGGTCACGTAGGGAATCCAGATAACAGGCCCTATCCTGATCCTATTTCTCCAGTTGGCTCTCTACATAGGCTCATGTCCCAAGGAGATAAAAAAATGAAAAAGATATATATAAACAAAAATATTCATAATATTTCTTTTTGTAGTGGCAAAGAATTGGAAATTGAAGGTACATTTATGAGTTGGGGAAATTCCGAATAAATTGTAGTATATGATCATGACGATATACTCTTGTGCTATAAAAATTATAAGTTTTAGAAACTTGAGAAGACTTATATGAACTGACACAAATCATAATGTTAACTGTACATGTTAACAATAATACCTATTGTAACAATGATAAAAAAAAATTGAAAGATTTAGCTACTTGGAAGAATGTAATGATCCAAGACAATTCCAAAAGATTCGAGATAGAAAATGCTATCTACCTGTGGGGAAAGAACCAAAGAACTTTCAGGGAGAATTGAAGTATATTATTTTTTCACTTTATTTTTATCCTTTTTTTTTTTATGATGCAACATGGCCAGTGTAGAAATGGGACATGTACAGTGGGTTTCATATTGCTTCTCTTCTAAATGAATGGAGAAGGGGCTGGAGGGAGACATAAAATTTGGAACTCAAAAATTAAGAAAATTAATATAAAAATTAATAATACATTTTAAAAAGTTCCTTGATGTTCAGTATTGTCATCACCTAGTACAGTGCTTGCCACCTATTAGACACTTAATAAATGTTTATTATGTACTACTGAAGAGAAAAAGAAACGAAAAGATAAATGTTTGCTGAATTACTTGATGATTCATGTATTGAGGTTTTTTAAAAAACCTAACACAATTGGCAACAACTATCTGATATGTTAATGTTTTACTTGAATTACAAAGATTTTGTTTTTAATCTTCACTATAAGATTTTAAAAATAACAAATGAAAACAATACTCATTTTCAGTTGAAAAACTCAAAATGATTTGTGCAATAATTTGGAATAAATTGAACTTCAAACATGCTAGGAAGTCTCTCTTGGTGATTCTCTCACCTGATCATAAATGTGTAAACTAATATAATTTCTCTTCTCTGCTTTAAGGCTTCTATTCTAAGTGAATTCTATTAAGATACAAATGACACCAAAATTTTAATAAATGTTATTCATCATTTATACTTTAATATGAATACATTTATCAAGTCTGTTGAAAGCAAATTTTGATTGCGGAAAGGACACACAAATCAAGAGGGTATTAGGTGCCAAAGCTGGGCATAGTACCATAGGGTAGGAGAAAGGTGCATTGTAAAACAAAGTGGATAGAATACAAAATTGTCCAATGTGACAATTTCTAGCCAGTGCCAGCCCTGGATATGATTATTATAAAGAAAATTAAGTACTTTGTGGCAGAGATACCCACATCTACTTGATTTCCTTGGATATGGATAAAAGTATAATTAGATATGATTCTTAATATAAAATTTACATATTGCTAATGCTATTATAACAGTAAAGTGCTACCATACCCATTTATTTGCCTATTGTTGTTGGAAGGGCTAATTATTTTGACAATAATTAAATGAGTTGAAAGTGTCTTTTTGCCAGATTTTTATTTTCTTCTTTATTAATTTACTTTATTATGTGAAATATTTGTTTCCTTTAAATTTTTTACATGAATATTTATATTCCAATTCAGAAATAAAAGCCAGAAAAAAGAAAATGAGAAAACCAAAGATGAAAGTTGAAACCAACTAATAATAAAGACTAGATCTAATTGACCATATATTCACAAACTGTTTTATTTACCGATCAATAACTTTGCCTTTAAAGTTTTGTCCATTAACTTTAAAATAGTGTCCATATCATCCTTTTTTTCTTGGTCATTTTTACTGTGTATAACACAAATCAATTGCTGTTGCTGACCAGTTAAATCACTTAGTTGTTATCAGTGTATATATTATTCTCTTGGTTTTGCTTTACTCTATACCACTTAATGCTGCTTATCCCATGTTCCTCTGTGTTCTTCATATTCACTATTTCTTACAGCATAATAATATTCCTTCACATTTAATCCATATGCCACAGTTTATTCAGGCATTCCTTACTTAGTTTGTCTGTAGCGTTTTGGAGAACCCTTTGAAAAGAGGGAGAGTCTCATTGTTGTCTTTATATACTCAATGTCTATCATAGTGCTTGTCACAAAACAAGTATTTAATAGTTTTCTATTGATAGGCATATTTTCCTATAAATAAGACTTTTTATTTTTTCAAAAGTTTGCTTTTTTTTTTTTTGGCAGCCCCACTCTGAGTGTTAACTCTTGTAACTCTTTTGTTACAACACATTATGGCTTTTCAAATATAAAAAATCTAAACATTTCCATAAACACATTAGATGAAAAAGAAACCATGAATCTCCACCAGATTGTATGCTTTTGTTTTAATGTGTAAAATAAGTGCTTCCTTCTGAACTTTCTTTTGTTCTCTTCTATGTATTTTAAAAAATATTACCTGGCTTCCTTTTTTAAAGGCATCAGTATCATTACCCTAATCCCTTAATATCTCTTCCCATTAAGAACAATGAGAAAAATTTTCCTCATAACAAATACACAATGGTCATGTCTAGAAAAAATTTTTTTCACCTTAAGTCCATCACCAGTCTGTCAAGATGTGGATAACATGCTTCATCTTAGGTCCTTTTGAGATAGGTTGGTCTTTGCTTTAGAGTTCTTATAACTTTCAGTTATTTTTCTTTACAATGTTGTGGTCCTTGCAGAAATTTTCTCCTGTTCACTTCAATCTGTATCTTTTCCTATATGTTACCCAGGATTCTCTGAAGAAGTCTTTCATATTAAAAAATTATACAATGTATTATATTTCATTTATATGCAATAATTTGTTCTGCCATTCCCTAATTGAACAAATCTTTTGTTTTTAATTTTTTTCTCCCCACTTTTCCCCTTTTACTCTTACCACCCAATTGTGGATCAGGAAGTTGTTTTGCTTGTGACTCATCCTTCCCCAATATGATACTCTTTCTTACTATGGCTACCATACCCATTTATTTGCCTATTGTTGTTGGAAGGGCTAAGCAATTGGGGTTAAGTGACTTGCCCTGGAGTCCTAAATGATATCTCTCTTAGTTGTTTTTTATTTTTGACATCTCACATGTTACATTCTTTTGATTACATTCTAACATTTCTTGCTGTTTTATGGATTCGTTGATTTCTCTTTAGTCTATTCTAGTTTCCAGAGTGTTTTTTTTTAACTTGGTTAAGATATGTCCCTTTCACTTCTAAGATATTCTTTTTCCATTTTTTTCTATGTGCTTTTAATTTTAAAAATTGCTTCAATTCTTTTAGTTTAAAAAAATCCAATTCTTAAGGAAAACCCACTTTTTCTCTGAGTCGTGATGAGAAGATTTTACAGGGTTATTCTCTTCTTCATGGGGATCTTTAAACTTATAATAATTTTCATAATTGTTGGTATTTTCTTTGGTATATTCCCATCTCTAGACTTAGTTTCTGAACTGAGGCTTGGTGCCAAGACCAGACACTTCTTGTTGTTTTACTCTAGGGTGGAGTGGTTGCTTTTACTTACCTTGGATCCTCTGAGTTCCTATACTATCATATTACTACAGCCTAAGGTTAGGCTTAGGATCTTTGAGTTTCAGAGCACTCAATTGCATCACAAGGCAGAGTACTAGGGATCTGAGATTCCCTAGATTCTTTGACATCTCTGAGTTGAGTGCTGCTTCATGGCACTTGCCATTATTACTTCGGGGGCTTCCAGGAATCAGACATTTCCTACCTTGGGACTTTCTCATGGGATCCCTCTGTTCTGATGGACATGGAGGCTTGCAAGTTCTACATGTCTCTGGCCCATCTGTTACTGGATGTTACTAACTTGTTTGCCTTTGCTGGCATTGCCCTCTCTTGTTCTTGGATTTCTGGCTAAATTTTTGTCAGATTCTGGGGTAGAAGAAATTAATTTCCATTTTCATTGGATTTCTTGATCATTACTAGGTCTAGAGAGAATTTTAGGTTTTTGCTGCAGTTACTAGAAGTGTCTGATATATTCTTTTCAACAGAGTTTAACTCATAGAGAGCACACATGGATAGTCATACCATATCCCAATATCCTGAATCAATTAGTCCAAACCCACTGCTTATTTCTATAGCAAAAATCTCTTTCTAATGTTTATTGATTCAGTGAAGAAATACTAATCTGATTAAAGGGAGGAACTCTTTTTCTTCCTACCTTGGAATTCTAGAAGGTAGAGGCTGTGCCATATCTTTAAATTAGTTTTTTTAAAAAAAGCACCTTTCAGAGCATTCTGATATTAAATGGCCCAAAATATGACAAATTATTGAATTACCACAGTTTTAATTAAAGGCTGTCACATTGAAAGAGAATTTGATTTATTCTGTTTGGTCCTAGGTGGAATAATTAGGAGTTTGGATCACTGCTTGTCAGATATGTTGGAGAGAGGATGCTTTTTTTCAGGTATCAACTGATCTAGATGTCTGTATCAATTCCTTTCAATTCTTAAATTGTGTAATTGTATGGTCATTGGGGAATTACCTTCAATGTCAATTTATAGTTTCCTTTGAAGTCAAATAGGCTAGAATTTGAGGCAGCAAAATGGTGCTGTGGAAAGTATGCAGGACTTGCAGTCAGGAGGAGATAAATTTACATCTCCTCATGTTTCTTACTGGCTGTATGTCATATAATCTCCTTCAGCCTCTGTTTACTGATCAACAAAATGAAGATAATAGTAGCAGGTACCTTAAAAGGTTGTTATGAAGATCAGATGAGGTAATATGTGTAAGAAACTTTGTAAATAAATCTTAAAGTACTATATAAATGCTAGTCTAAGATACTCATGTGAATAAAAATAAAATGTTGTATTTAATTACAAGTGTGTCTTGTTTAGTGGGAGACCAAATACTATTCAGTAATGCTGTAGGCATATTGTGCATTTTAAAGTCTCACAATTAAATGGGTATACAATATTCATTTTAGAACACTCCAGCTCTATTCTGAATCAAATAAGGTTCATTGGATTTTTTTTAGGAAGTTAATCATCAAAATCCCAGGCAAATAATTTCATTATTTATCAATCTCATCACCTTCACCACCCTGTGAATAAAGTATTTATGTGAAAGACTGAGCAAAACTAAAAGTTATATTATTAATATTCATTATTTAAAAGTCATTTTACATTTTCTCTCATACCTCATATTTCTCTCATACTTTCAACAGTAGATTAGGAGAACTTTGTCTCACTTAGGCCATAACCATTCAATCAGAAATGTATAATATTCTGAACTCAAAGTGGTTAGGATGATGGGATGAAGTCATAGAAATATCTTTTAAGTAAATAAGTGTATGCGAAGACAAGGCTAGAAAATACTTTGAGCCACGAGAGTATCTTTAAAAGGAAATTTTAAAAATTAAAAAAAGGAGTACTTATAACATACTTATCTTAAGATATCTTTATAAAGCAGTAGGCAGTCACTTTTTTCCCACAAAGTCAATTATTAGATGCTTGATCTCTAATTTAGTGTGTAAGGCACAGCCAGTGGGGTTGAGCACTTAGTTAATTTGGAAACAGCCTAAGGGAATAAGAATGCTAGTAATAAAAAAGTAAATCTCTTAAATGCATAAACATTCAATAATTTTTAGAAACCTTAAAAGACTCTTTTTCTAACGGCAAAGTAATAGAGTATATTTCTGGCAATAATCCAAACTCATCTGATTAAAATCCAAGAAAATTTCCATTGCCTATGGGGTACATGCTTCCCAGTGTTGATTATATCAATAAAATTAATATTGTAAAATTATACATACCCAATTCAACAAACATTTATTAAATACTTACTATATACAAGGCACTGTGCTAGGCACTGAGGATACAAAGACTGAAACAGTCCTTGCCCTCAAAGAGCTTATATTTACTAGGGGTATACAACATGTAAACAGATTTGTATATAATAATATACTTTTTGTCTTGTATACAATAATTTACAATAATATTTGTATGCAATAATAATCACAGTTATGATGACTAGAATGACAAGATAAGAAGACAAAATTGGTACTTTAAGGTAATTATGAACAAAATTTTTTAATATGTAAACTTCACTGATCTTAACAATTCAATTCTATTTAACAAAGATATTTGGGGCAAATTTTAATTACACCCCAAAGCAACACAATTATTTTTAAAAGAAAAATGTTAATTAGTTGTTATTTTAAAAGCAGAAAACTTCTTAAAGCAACAAAAAAATTTGTTACATAGTGTCTGGAATTTGTTTTGTTTCATCTGTTATCTATCAAAGGAAGAACATGAGAGCTTTTTATCTGCCTTTTTTATTTGTAGCTGGGAATTTCTAATCATTTGGCTTTGTAACAAGGCTCCATCTTACCTCTATTTAAGCTAGATTTACATAATGCTTACTATCAGCTAGATTGAGTTATTATAGTCCAATTCAGTTAGGTAGGTATGAAATGTACAGAAGCTATTCTTCCCATATTCTCCAAAAAGGTAAGAGGACTTCATGATAGAATAATTTCTGCTTGAACTAAATCAGAGCTCAGGAAACAGTGTTAGATGCTCCTTAGTCCTATAGTATACAGTGAATTAAGTATGTATGCTTCTGGCTTCTGAGCTGTTAGCTTGAATCTTTTTGAGTGGTATATTCCAGAAAGTGGTTCACTAATTAGGTTTCCTGTTAGCTGTATTTGGCATTTTTCATTGACATAGGAAAAAATATGTATATATATATATATTTTTTTTTTTAAATCTGCCCAAATATGACATAGTATCATGCTAAAAGTGGGAAGAACTGGGACCTATTATTGTACATTGCAGGGTCCTGATTGTTGTTAATATAATTTGTTATATTATAAACAGGAGACAATAAGTATGAAAAACATCTAGTTTACTGGGCACACACAAAAAATGGAAAGAGAAAGGAAGGAAATGTGAGAGAAAAGGGGAGAAAAGGCCCTGAAAGAATGAAGGATATGAGAAGTTTAGAAGTAGATCATCTATATACCAGATTCTCTCTTGAATACAAATCAAAGAACTTGTATTTAGACTGAGAAGGGTAGGAGGAAAGACAATTTTCAAATATAGTCTATGAGTAAATGAATGAATAAGTAAATGAATTAATGAATGCACACACACAACTTCAGTTAAGGTAGGAAATAAAAACAGGAACCCTTAAAAGTTAAGCTGCAGGTATTCTGATGTGTGAGACATGGCATGAGATGGTGCATGGGGGAAGGGAAATAGGTAAATATCAGAGTAGCCCTAGTAAGCCAGTTTCAGTTTTGAGAAAATCTTTTATCTGCTCTGGTTTGCCTCCTCTTGGTATCCCACAGGTGGATTGACCTTACTTAATTCCTTGAATCACTGGCAGGCAATGTTGAAGAAAGTGATGGAGATTATCAGCAGCCTAAAATCCAGAAATCCATAAAATTGAATCTGATTTTACTCTGGGAATTGGACTGCCTCTGCCTCAGTTTTCTTAGTCTATGATCTTAGTTGAATGGAATAACAACAAAAAGGAATGTTGAAATGAGTGTTGGAGAGTGGGAACTGATAGGTAGAAGAAAAAAGAGGGAATCCCCTCAACTTTTAGGATCTTAGGTGCCTAGATGACTAAGCTAATGCTGGTACTATGTGAATGAAGGGCTGGGAGTGAACAATTTCTCCCAGTATTTTTTCAGGAAAGAGTTTTTCTCTCTCGTTTGGGAGGGGAGATTTGCTGTCCATCTATAATCTTGATCTTGGGTTAAAGATCCTCCATTATTCCTGTATTTTCCCACAGAGTCCCTAAGTGGCAAATGAAAGGAAGGGGAGAAGATTTTTTCTGAGGGTCTTCCAGTGTCCCTCCTTCTCCTTGATAGTTATCTGTACTAGTGTTTGGAATCTGGAAGCAGAGGATGAGAGTCTTAAGTCTAGCTACATGCTAGGTCAATCTGGGATGCAGAGGAGGACAGGTTCATAAGATGAAAAGGGGGGAAAAAAAGAAAAACAGTCTTAACTATGGAAATTGCCTCTTCCCCTTGTTTGACAAAGAGAGGGACAGAAGTTTCACTTAGACTGAAAAAATAACAATAACAAATTATCAGCTAAAGGCTGACAAAACAAGGCAGGGATAAATTTTGAGAGGGGTTAAAAAGATAGGGAGGGAGATGGTAGGAATACTTTAGAAAGAAAGAAGATTAGAAGCAGCTTAGGACTCAATCCAGGTTTCATTGCCCCTGCTCATTTCAGCTTATTTCGTTCTTTTAAAATCACAGTACACCCATATTTCCCTTTGATTCCCTTATCCTATTTTCTGGTTTGTCTCTCCCCACATCTGAGCCCCATTCGATCTGAATCCTGTCTCCTGCTTCATGGAATTTTCACAGTCTTGTGAAATTCCCTTCCCTCCATTCGAACAGCACCCCCACTCCTATCCCTGTGCCACCTAACACTGCTGTCCCAAAAGCCCTTTAAAGGGTGCTAATTCTGGAGGTGCAGGTCCCGTTGCCATAGATGCCTCTGGACTCCACGTTGTCTGGTTGGTAGTCCTCCACGCTGTATCCTCGACTTTTGAGGGCGGTGGCGTAGTAGTCAAGCGGTTCCTCTGTGTTTTCCATCCAGCTAAGGCAGAGGATGCGCTGGAAGGAGCGCTTGAAGTTGTCTGAGAGGAAGCCGTAGAGGATAGGGTTGGCACAACTGTTAGCATAGCCCAGGATGACTGAGAGCTGGCTCACAGTAGCATCGTCCTGTTCAGCAAAGACATTAACCAATTGCACCACATAGAAGGGCATCCAGCAAATGACAAAAACCATCACTACCATCATCACCATCAGGGTGATTTTACGCTCTGAGCGCCTGCGTTGTTGCCAGCCGGCTTTGAGGGCTACCATGCGAATTTTGGCAATGATGAGCACATAACACAAACAGATGGCCCCGACTGGGAGGAGAAAACCCATAAGAAAAGTATACAGGACGAAACCTACAAGCCAGCTCTGAGCTGGCTCTGGCATAAGCATATTGCAGGCCACCGTGCCATCACTATTGGCAGCAGTGCGGGAGAAGACTATGATAGGCAGGATGACCACTAGTGAGAGCACCCATACTCCCAGGTTTACTACCTTGGCAACTGTGGGCCGACGGTAGCGGGCAGCCTTGATCGGGTGCACCACAGCCACATAGCGGTCCACGCTGAGCACTGTTAGGCAGTAGATACTAGTGAACATGTTGACTGCATCCACACTAAGCACCAGGCGGCAGAGCAGTGCGCCGAAGGGCCAGTGGTGCAGCAACGTGGAGGTAACTAGAAAGGGGACGCTCAGCATGAGCAGCTCATCTGCGATGGCCAGGTTAAGAATGTAGATATTGGTGGCCGTCTTCATTTTGGCGTAACGTAGGATCACATAGATAACCATTGAGTTGCCGCAGAGCCCCACGACACAAACTACGGAATAGATGAAGGATATAAGGATGGCGCTCCCTTGCCCCTCGCTCAAGGTCCCATTCTGACTAGCGTTGCGCCCTGGCTCCTCTGTGCCCTCAGGAGCTATGGACCCTGTGCCGGAGCCAACGCTGCTAATGCTGGGGCTGCTGCTAGAGGAGGAGGAAGGAAACGAGGCAGTATCGTTAAAAAACATTCTGGCCTGTGCTGCCGGTGGAGTCTGGGTTGTGCTCTCCTGCTCTGGTCCTTCCCTTAGCGCCCAGTAGCCGGTTCCGTTGCTCTTTGAGTGCTCCCACTTCCCAGCCCACTTCCTCACCTCTTTCAGATTACAGCAGTAGGGAAGGGTCCGGGTGCGAGAGACTGCGGCTAAGTATGCTGTTCAGGCTCTGGCTGGAGGTGGAACGCATTGCTGGAGTCTTGTCTGTGCTCTGCTGCTTTATTTTCAGGGGCTGGGGGAACAGAATAGCTTGGGGATGAGAAAAGAAGGCTGGCTGAAGGACCAAGCCGCGGAAGATTAATTGGCGCGGCTCTGGGGCTGGTGAATGATTAATAGGCTCTAGCACGTCAGCAGCTACGAAAAGAAAAAGGAAAAAAAAAGTGGGGGGTGGGGGTGGAAGTGGATGTAGTTATATCCCTTTCCCACTCTAGTTTCCCCTCTTCCCCACCCCCGCCCCCTTTATTTTTTCTTCCCAGCCCCACATAATGAAGTGAGACTTTGTTTCTATTACTGTCCCACAGAGGGATGGCGCCTTTCTAAACCCAGCCCTATCTTTACTTCACCCTTTTCAGTGTCCAAGTCGAAATTGGGAAGTTTCCCCACCTTATTGAAGATGGTTCAAAAAGAGGCAATGCAGACCTCACACCTAGCTCCTACATTCGGGAATGACGCTTGTGACAGCTAAAGTTCCCAGGGACAGATATCTAGAGCTCCACCAAATCTCCCTTAATTTTTCCTCTCAGGTTTTTGACTCAGAGGATATTCTCATTGTGTTTTTCGTGGTAACACTGAGTCCTTAGACTGTTCCTCCTCACAGCTCCACCGCTCCTCTTCCTCCCCCCCCCCC